>NC_138777.1:214948695-215263695 GCF_965119305.1 Pelophylax lessonae | reverse complement strand
AGTTAGTAAACACAATAACTTTTGCGCAAACTAATCAAAATACGCTTATTGCGATTTTTTTTACCAAACATATGTAGCAGAAAACAAATTGGCCAAAAATGTTAAAAAATTTTGATTTTTACATTCTTTTTGGGGAATTTCATATAAAAAAATTTGAAAAATATTGTTATTTTTGCAAAATTGTCGCTCTTTTTTTGTTTATAGCGCATGATCAAAAAATCGCAGAGGTGATCAAATACCACCAAAAGAAAGCTCTGTTTGTGGGAAAAAAAGGACGTCAAATTCGTTTAGGTACAGTGTTGCATGACCGCGCAATTGTCCGTTAAATTCACGCAGTGCCGAATCGCAAAATAGGTCCTGGTCAGGAAGGGGGTAAAATCTTCCGGGGCTTAAGTGCTTAAGCATCTTTTCTGCTCGAAAGCTCCTCTCAAAATCACGAGTTTAATGGGGGGGGGGGGGTTATTTTTTCTGCCTGTAAGAGCAAATGCCTGTAAACTCCTGAAAAACTAATAGTGTGTATGGAGACATTGGCTAACATGGAGGGGAGTTTCCAAGCAGAAAAAAAAGAGCTTAAAAGCCTGTAGGAACCTTCTGCATGGATAGATAGATAGATAGATAGATAGATAGATAGATAGATAGATAGATAGATAGATGGATGGATGGATGGATGGATGGATGGATGGATGGATGGATGGATGGATGGATGGATGGATAGATAGATAGATAGATAGATAGATAGATAGATAGATAGATAGATAGATAGATAGATAGATACTTTTATTGATGACCTTCTGAGAATACCAGCTGCCTGGCTGTCTCTGGGATGACACAACACACGGATGATGAGAATCGCGCCATGCCCAATGACCAGCATTTTTCTGCACTGGTTACACTGCTGGAGTACAAAGTACACAATGCTTCTACTGTATGCCTATTTCTTTTCCCATTCTTGAAGTATATCATACTGCTTTGCTTTTTTCCATGTTATTGAATGTGTACCTTGCCTTTGATTCAATAAAGGAACATTCTGTTTAAAAAAAAAAGTAAATTATGTCTTTGCTCTTCTTTGTATCCAGACTACTTTTATATGGACTGATCTCTGGTAATGACTCTGTGCATGCAGTGTGATCTATACCTGTGTGACTACATCTAATCTATGGACAGAATTATACTACATCAGCACGTATTGTTCCTGTTGGTTTTGTTGGTGTCTAACCGTTGTTGATGCTCTTGTTGGTGTTCTTGTTTATTAAGTTGTTGGTCTTTTTCTTGTTGTTGGTGGTGTTCAACCATTGTTGGTGTTCTTATTGATGTTGTTGTTGGTTGTGCCACTGTTGGTGCCTTTCAACCGTTGTTTGTGTTCTTTTCGGTGTTCTTGTTGGTGTTCTTATTGACTTTTTTTATGTTGTTGTTAATTCTTGCTTGTGTTGTTGATGGAGTGTTTGTTTGTGTTGTTGGTGGAGTGTTTGTGTTGTTGTTTTGTTGTTATTGTGTGGTATTCTTATTGTTATTGGTAGTGTTTTTCTTGTTGCTGGTGGTGTTAAACCATTGATGGTGTTCTTATTGGTGCTCTTGTTGTTATTAGTATTCTGATTGGGACTCTTGTTATTGTTAGTGTTCTGGTTTGTGCTGTTGTTGGTGTTTTTCTTGTTGTTGATGGTGTTCAACAATTGTTGGTGTTCTTATTGGTGTTGTTGTTGTTTGTGTCACTGTTGGTGGTTTTCAACCATTGTTGGTGTTCTTATCGGTGTTGGTGTTCTTTTCAATGTAAAGGCCCGTACACACGTACCGATCGTCGGCATACAAACGTCGGTGGACGAAGGATCTGCCGATTGTACGCGTGTTAGTATGGTGCCTCCGACAGATGTCTGCGCACAATCCGCGGACAAAAGTCTTTCTTGCAAACATGAAAATATTTGTATGCCGACACCAGAACGGACGATTGTTCGCCTGTCAGTACACAATTCTGCCGACACACAGCTACAAATCCCAACACGCATGATCAAACCAAATGAGTTCCCGGAAGAATTTTCTCTAGTAAACTCAACATTTTATTCAGAAAGAACTTTCGGCTCGCGGAAGTCCAAGAAATAGGTGAAATGCGGAGCACATGCTCATCTTGATAAATGTGAGAAGAAGGAAGATGCTGCTCATAATGCCATACTTTTCTAATAAAAAGGCATGTGTTCTGTTATGATGAAGATAATGTTTGTCTATTCTATCTGTTCTATCAAATTTTAGAATTAAATAATTTGAACTCTTCACCATTATTTTTGTATTTTCACACCAAAGATCTAACTATTGATATGACCCTTTATTCTTGTATGAATTAATGTCTAAAACATATTTTTCAGGTTATGCACAATATTAAACATGTTAACAAATTCAGATAGGCCATTTTTTATTTTAAATTTTCTTTATTTTTTGGATCTCAGCAAAAAAAAAACAAAGCAAACATCAATACTTTCTGTATAATAAACTAAACATAAAAAAGGTCCATTTGGACAAAATTAAACTAGAAACTGGCAAACAGGGGTAAAATAAATAATAGGGGGTTACACAAATTAACCGGTTGCCGACCGCCGCACGACTATATACTGCGGCGGTCAGCCACGGCCAGGCAGAGTGACGTAGCGGTACGTCACTAGCCTTCGCCGCTCTGGCGCGCGCGCGCGCGCACCCGCGGTCCCGCCGATGACTCGATTGGGTTCAGAACCGATCAGTCATCAGGTCCAGGCCAATCATTTTTGGTCTGGACCTGTTGATCGGTCCTGCCCAATCAGATCTCCCTCTAAGCCTGTGAAATGTAAACACAGGCTTAGAGGAGATGTGCCCTCCCCTCCCAACGGTCTTTTTGGATCCAGCGTGAGAGGAGAGCACATCTAATTGTAAGTACAGCACCAAGCACGTACATACACAGTTAGATAGGCACATTTCACCCCCGATCGCCCCCCCAATTAACCCCTACAGCACCTGACACAACACACACTATATACAGCATATAGCATATACCTATATACCTGTATAAGTGTGATTTGTGAACAGGTGTAGCCCTTGCGACCCCCCCTTTTCCACTCAAATTACCCCCCACCCCCCCTAATAAAGATTTAACCCACTGATCCCCCCTGAACCCCCCCTGATCACCGCCGTTAACCCCTACACCCTCTGTCACATCAGCACTAATACAAACGCAATATACGGTGTTATTGTATTTTTGTATTAGTGTCATTGTGATCAGAATTAGCGCAGGCGACTAAGTTTCTGTCCCAAGAAGGTTTAGGGTCCCCGCCACCCGCCCAATAAAGATTTAAGCCCCTGACCCCCCCCTGATCACCCCTACACCCCCTGCCATAACACACACCGTATACAGTATATAGCATTTTGCTATATACCCGTATAAGTGTGATTTGTGGTCAGGTCTAGCGCTTGCGACCCCCCTTTTTCCACTTGAATTACCCGCCACCCCCCCCTAATAAAGATTTAAGCCCCTGATCCCACCTGATCCCCCCCTGATCACCGCTAGTTAACCCCTACACCCTCTGTCACATCAGCACTAATACAAACGTAATATACTGTGTTTTTGTATTTTTGTATTAGTGTCATTGTGATCAGAATTAGCGCAGGCGACTAAGTTTGTGTCCCAAGCAGGTTTAGGGTCCCCCCCACCCGCCCAATAAAGATTTAATCCCCTGATCCCCTCCTGATCACCCCTACACCCCCTGCCACAACGCACACTGTATACAGTATATAGCATTTTCTATATACCCGTATAAGTGTGACTTGTGACCAGGTTTAGCGCTTGCCACCGTTCCTTTTATCCTTAGGATACCCGCCAGCCCCTTCCAATAAAGATTTAAACCCCTGATCCCCCCCTGATCACATCCCGTTAACCCCTACACCCTCTGTCACATTAGCACTAATACACACATAATATACTGTTTTTACTGTATTTTTGTATTGGTGTCATTGTGACTTGAGGTTGCTCTAGCTAGCTAGTTTCTTTCCCAAAGGAGGTTTAGGGTCCCCGCCACCCCCCCCCAGATCCCCGGCGCATAGTTTAGAAGTAACCCCTTGATCACCACACACGCACGCACGCACCTACACTTCCATTTCTAGTATAGTGTTTGAACAGATCAATATCTGATCTGATCAGAGCTATACTAGCGCCCCCATAGTTTAGGGTTCCCAAAACGCGGTGTTTGCACGATCAGCACTGATTCCGGCCAGCACCTGCGTTTAACCCTTTCACCCAGGTAAGTGTAGTAATCAATAGATTACTGTCACTTACAAAAAACACAAGACACAAAACCGCTGTGTTAGCAGAGTCAGGCCTGATCCCTGCTAGCATTAGCAGTTTTTTTGGTAGCGCTTGAAATAGTCTTCGACAACCAGGTGCTTTTATTACCTGTGAGTCGCATCACTGTACGGGTAAATTTAGTTACCAAAATGTCTAAACGTTCGTACAGTGATGAAGCTATTTACAGTATAATGTCCATGTCAGGTGAGAGCGATGGGGAAGCCTCACCGGCAGAATCAGGGTCATTATACGAACCAGATGACGGCAGCGGCTCCCTGACAGACAGCTCCGACGACAGATGGGTCCCTGTTAGACCCAGGCGTACCCGACCCCATTCTGGTGTTGTTGAAATGCAGGAATCGCAGGGTGCTCGTATGGAGCAGAGTGTGGGTACTAGTGCCGCTCATCCTTCTGGCGACCTGGCAAGCGCCAGCGGCCTAGTACAACCTGGACCTAGTACAACCAGCACTGCAGTAAGACCTGGTGACGTGGCGAGTCCCCTAAGTGCAGTTGAAGCTGGTGCGGTGGCTAGCACAAGTAGTGGCCCGCAGCCACCGCATATTCGAAGACAGGCCCGTAGAGCCCATAGTGCCCTCCCTGATGCGCTGGCATATCCCAATTGGCAACCCACTGATTCTACAGCGCCAGTACTTCCCCCATTCACCGCCCAACCTGGAATCCACGTGGAGACAGCTGGTTTTACGCCCCTGAACTTTTTTGAGCTGTTCTTCACGGAAGATCTTTTCAGATCTATTGTGGATCAATCAAATTTATATGCTCAACAATTTATCGCCGCCAACCCAAATTCGCACCTTGCCAGACGATTCGGCTGGAATCCTATAACGGTTTCCGAATTTAAGATCTTTCTGGGCCTTTCCCTCCACATGGGCATAACTAAACAAAGTGAATTGCGGCTATATTGGTCCACTAGCCCAGCTCACCATATGCGCATGTACTCTGCCTCCATGTCCAGGGGGAGATACGAGCAAATTCTGCGATTTATGCATTTCAGCGACAATGAAATCTGTCGTCCTCGGGGAGACCCTGCATACGATCGGCTCCACAAAATTCGGCCCCTCATAGACCACTTCAATCAGCGGTTTGCAGCCTTGTTTACCCCCGAACAAGTTGTCTGCATTGACGAGTCCCTGATTAAATTTACTGGCCGTCTTGCTATCAAACAGTACCTCCCCAGCAAGCGTGCCAGATACGGGGTCAAGTTGTATAAGCTCTGTGACAGGGCCACAGGCTATACAGTTAATTTCCGTGTCTATGAGGGAAAAGATAGCACTGTGGAGCCCCCGAACTGCCCAGACTACATAGGGAGCAGCGGTAAGATTGTTTGGGACTTGGTGTCACCCTTATCCGGAAAGGGGTACCATTTGTACGTGGACAATTTTTACACAAGCGTGCCACTATTTAGTCACCTGCTTGATTTACAAATTGGCGCATGTGGCACCGTGCGACCTAATCGCCGGGGCTTCCCCCAACGGCTTGTTAATTCCCGTCTTAGTCGGGGGGCGAGAGCCTGCTTGAAAACGGACAAATTACTTGCGGTGAAGTGGAAGGATACACGGGATGTTTATGTTCTGTCCTCCCTTCACGCAGACACGACAGTCCAAATCCCTACGGCAACTGGCGTTATGGAGAAACCCCTCTGTGTCCACGAATATAACCTTAACATGGGAGGGGTGGACCTTAACGACCAGCTTTTGGCGCCGTATTTAGTTGCCCGTAAAGCCAGACGCTGGTACAAAAAAGTGTCTGTTTACCTTTTCCAATTGGCTATGCTGAACGCCTTTGTCCTATACAAGGCGTCAGGACGAACTGGACCCTTCCGGGAATTCCAGGAAGCGGTCATCCTTGCCTACCTGTACCCAGGAGGCATGCCTGCCCAACTTCCCCTTCCAGATGCAGTGAGCCGGCTGCATGAGAGGCATTTTCCTTATGCCCTCCCGAGTACCCCTACCCAAATACGACCCCAAAGACGATGTCGTGTCTGTAGCAGGCGCGGATTTAGGCGTGACACCCGTTATTATTGTCCCAAATGTCCTGACCATCCTGGTCTCTGCATCGGGGAATGTTTTGAGCGCTACCATACACTAGTGGAGTATTAGTGTAGGGTACAGCACGACACAGTGTAGGGCACATAAACACAGGGTCTCGAAGGATGTTGGATGTCCATCGACATTTTGAGAGACCCAAGCTGGAAGAGAAGATCGCAGAAGATCGCACTCCCTCCCAAATCAAGAAATAAAGGAACAGTTAGAAAGTAAAATAAAAGGATCCAAAAACTGTTGTGGTGTCAGTAATTTTATATGTCCTTTTACTCCTTCCTACTATACTTTTTTCAATGTCCTTTGTTTGTTTTTTCATTCTTTTGTGACCTGTTTCTCTTGCAGGTAATTGTCGGCTACCACGCATTGATTTTATATATTCTGACACAAACAGCGTTTGCGCTCAGCATATATGGATACCTTTGCTGATAGCAGCTGTGGTGATTTTCTGATTTCAGCACTGCAGTTAAAATCTTATTTTGGTATACGTGGATAGCGCCGTGTATACCCATCATTAAATTCAGTGGGTGGTTGTTTGGGCGGTTAATGATGAGAATCCAAAAACTTTTGTTGTGTCAGTCATTTTATATGTCCTACTCTTCCTAATGTACTTTTTTTTAATGTACTTTGTTTGTTTTTTCATTCTTTTGTGACCTGTTTCTCTTGCAGGTAATTGTCGGCTACCACGCATTGATTTTATATATTCTGACACAAACAGCGTTTGCGCTCAGCATATATGGATACCTTTGCTGATAGCAGCTGTGGTGATTTTCTGATTTCAGCACTGCAGTTAAAATCTTATTTTGGTATACGTGGATAGCGCCGTGTATACCCATCATTAAATTCAGTGGGTGGTTGTTTGGGCGGTTAATGATGAGAATCCAAAAACTTTTGTTGTGTCAGTCATTTTATATGTCCTACTCTTCCTAATGTACTTTTTTTAATGTACTTTGTTTGTTTTTTCATTCTTTTGTGACCTGTTTCTCTTGCAGGTCCCTCGTCGGCTACCACGCATTGATTTTATATATTCTGACACAAACAGTGTTTGCGCTCAGCATATATGGATACCTTTGCTGATAGCAGCTGTGGTGATTTTCTGATTTCAGCACTGCAGTTAAAATCCTATTTTGGTATACGTGGATAGTGTCGTGTATACCCATCATTAAATTCAGTGGGTGGTTGTTTGGGCGGTTAATGATGAGTAATACTACGCATTATTCCTGTGCTGATTTCTGATAGGTTCTCTTTTTTTCCGTTCAGCCCACAGGCTGCATGAAAAAAAAAAAACCTATATGCCAAACAAGGACCAGCAATGTACTGGTACGTTGCTGGACTTTGAGTGGTTGTACCAGGATGATGCCTGCAGATTTAGGCATCATCTTGGTATCGTTTTTTACAGCCAGCGGTCGGCTAACATGTAAAAGCAATCCTAGCAGGTAATTGGCCGCTAGACTGCTTTTACATGCAGTGGGAGGGGTCTCCCCCCCCCCCCACCGCCGCCTTCCGAAGCCTTCCGTGGTTTTTCTCGGGCTCTCCTGTCCCACCGGTTAACCCGAGAGTGCAGCCGGTGGTTCAGTTATCTAACCATAGAGCTAATTGAAGATTAGAATGGCTCCAATCATCTCTATGGCCTAAGATGCCGGAGGCTACGAGCATTTCATGACTTCTTTTTCGCCAGAAATAAACAGGGCCATTGGGAAATTGGGAAAGTATTTTATCACACCAATTTTGGCGTGGTCAGATACATTAAGGTCAGAGGAGAGATCTAGAGTATAAAAGACCCCAATTTTTTTAAAAAAGAGTACCTGTCACTACCGATTGCTATCATAGGGGATATCTAAATTCACTGTGATAACAATAAAAATGATTTAAAAAAAAAAAATTAAAGGAAAGGTGTCAAAATAACATAAAAAAGCAAAAAAAAAAAAAAAAAAAAAAAAAAAATTGAGCCCCCCCCCTTTCCCCCCGTGCTTGCACGCAATGGCACACGCAAGCGTTGGTCTAGTGTCATATGTAAACCGCAATTTCAGCATGCATGTGAGGTATCGCCGCGATCGCCAGATCGAGTGCAGTAATTCTTGCAGTAGACCTCCTCTGTAAGTCTAAAGTGGTAACCTGTAGAGACTTTTAAAGTTTTTAAAAATGTACGTACGTTGTTGCCGCTGCGCAGGCGTGCGCAATTTTTAAAGCATGTCATGTCAGGTGTCTATGAACTCGGCATAAGATCATCTTTTAAATTTTACCAAAAAAATTGGAATTATATAGTGTATTTGTGAAATAAATTAAAAAAAAATGTATTTTTTTCGCAAAAATTGCGTTTGGAAAATCTGTGCGCAAATACCGTGTGACAAAAAAATTTGCAACATCCCCCATTTTATTCTATAGGGCCTCTGCTTTAAAGAAATATATAATGTTTGGGGGTTCAAAGTAATTTTCTAGTAAAAAAAAAATATTTTTTCATGTAAACAAAAAGGCACAGAAAAGGCTTGGTTTTCAAGTGGTTAGAAGAGTGGGTGATGTGTGGATAAGATTGAGCATAAAATGCCGGGACAGTTCAAACACCCCCCAAATGACCCCTTTTTGAAAAGTAGACACCCAAAGCTATTTGCTGAGAGGCATGGTGAGTCCATGGAATATTTTATATTTTGCTACAAGTGTCGGGAAAATTATTATTTCTTTTTTTTTTGTTGTTTTTTTACAGAAAGTTGTCACTAAATGATATATTGCTCACACATGCCATGTGTATATGTGAAATGACACCCCAAAATACATTCTGCTGCTTCTCCTGAGTACAGGGATACCCCATGTGTGAGACTTTTTGGCAGCGTAGCTGTGTACGCGCCCCCGAAAACCAATCCACATCTTCAGGTTTTCTAATGGCGTAAATTGCTGATTTTACCCCTGACTACCTGTCACAGTTTCAGAGGCCCTGAAATTTCAAGATAGCACAAAACCCCCCCAAATGACCCCATTTTGCAAAGTAGACACTCCAAGCTATTGGCTGAGAAGCATGGTGAGTCCATGGAATAGTTTATATTTTGCCACAAGTTTCGGGAAAATATTTTTTTTTTTTTTTTTAACACAAAGTTGTCAGTAAATGATATAATGCTCACGCATGCCATGGGTATATGTGAAATGACACCCCAAAATACATTCTGCTGCTTCTCCTGAGTACAGGGATACCCCATGTGTGAGACTTTTTTGCAGTCTAGCCGAGTACAGGACCCCGAAAACCAACCTCCACTTTCAGGCTTTCCAAGGGCGTAAATTGTTGATTTCACTCCTGACTACCTATCACAGTTTCGGAGGCCCTAAAATTCCAAGATAGCACAAAACCCCCCCAAATGACCCAATTTTGCAAAGTAGACACTCCAATCTATTTGCTGAGAGGCATGGTGAGTATTTTGCAGCTCTCATTTTTTTTGGAAAATGAAGAAAAAACAGGAAAATGCATTTTTTTTCCTCTTTTTTCAATTTCCAAAACTTTGTGACAAAAAGTGAGATCTGCAAAACACTCAACATGCCTCTCTGCAAATAGCTCAGGGTGTCTACTTTCCAAAATGGGGTCATTTGGGGGGGTTTTGTGCTATCTTGGAATTTTAGGGCCTCCGAAACTGTGATAGGTAGTCAGGAGTGAAATCAACAATTTACGCCCTTGGAAAGCCTGAAAGTGGAGGTTGGTTTTCGGGGTCCTGTACTCGGCTAGACTGCAAAAAAGTCTCACACATGGGGTATCCCTGTACTCAGGAGAAGCAGCAGAATGTATTTTGGGGTGTCATTTCACATATACCCATGGCATGTGTGAGCAATATATCATTTACTGACAGCTTTGTGTAAAAAAAAAAAAAATATATATATATATATATATTTCCCGGAACTTGTGGCAAAATATAAAATATTCCATGGACTCACCATGCCTCTCAGCAAACAGCTTGGGGTGTCTACTTTCCAAAATGGGGTCATTTGGGGGGGTTTTGTGCTATCTTGGAATTTTAGGGCCTCCGAAACTGTGATAGGTAGTCAGGAGTGAAATCAACAATTTACGCCTTTGGAGAGCCTGAAAGTGGAGGTTGGATTTCGGGGTCCTGTACTCGGCTAGACTGCAAAAAAGTCTCACACATGGGGTATCCCTGTACTCAGGAGAAGCAGCAGAATGTATTTTGGGGTGTCATTTCACATATACCCATGGCATGTGTGAGCAATATATCATTTACTGACAGCTTTGTGTAAAAAAAAAAAAAAAATATATATATATATATATTTCCCGGAACTTGTGGCAAAATATAAAATATTCCATGGACTCACCATGCCTCTCAGCAAACAGCTTGGGGTGTCTACTTTCCAAAATGGGGTCATTTGGGGGGGTTTTGTGCTATCTTGGAATTTTAGGGCCTCCGAAACTGCGACAGGTAGTGCAGAGGTGACATGAACAATTTACGCCATTAGAAAACCTGAGAGTGTTGATTGGTTTTCGCGGTCCTGTACACAGCTAGGCTCCCAAAAAGTCTCACACATGGGGCATCCCCATACTCAGGAGAAGCGGCAGAATGTATTTTGGGGTGTCATTCCACATATACCCATGTCATGTGTGAGAAATTTATCTTTTAGTGACAACGTTGTGTAAAAAAAAAAAATTAAAAAAAAAAATTGTAATTTTCCCGAAACTTGTGGCAAAATATAAAATATTCCATGGACTCACCATGCCTCTCAGCAAACAGCTTGGGGTGTCTACTTTCCAAAATGGGGTCATTTGGGGGGGTTTTGTGGCATCTTGACATTTCAGGGCCTCCTAAACCGTTATAGGTAGTGAGAAAATGCAATGAAAAATGTACGCCCTTTGAAATTCTGATGGTGGTGATTTGTTTTCCGGCTCCCGTACACAGCTACGCTCCCAAAAAGTCTCACATATGTGGTATCCCTGTACTCAGGAGAAGCAGCAGAATATATTTTGGGGTGTAATTACACATATACCCATGGCATGTGTGAGCAATATATCATTTCAATGACAACTTTGTGTAAAAAAAAAAAAAAAAAATTTTTTTAGTCATTTTTCAAACACCTGTGACAAAAAAATAAAATATTCAATGAGCTCAACATGCCTCTCAGAACATTCCTTAGGATGTCTACTTTCCAAAAAGTGGTAGTTTGGGGGGGTTTTGTACTGCCCCGCCATTTTAGCACTTCATGAAATGAGATAGGCAGTCAGAAATTAAAGCTTCGTAAATTTCAGTATTTACACCATAGTTTGTAGACGCTATAACTTTTGCGCAAACCAATAAAAATACGCTCATTGATTTTTTTTTTGTCAAAGACATGTAGCTAAATATATTTTGGCCAAAAAAAATGACATAAATTGAGTATATTGGATATTTTTTAAAAGACAAAGTTGAAAATGTCATTTTTTTGCAAAATTTTCGCTCTTTTTTTATTAATATCGCAAAAAATAAAAAGCGCAGAGGTGATCAAATGCCACCAAAAGAAAGCTCTGTTTGTGGGAAAAAAAGGACGTAAATTTCGTTTAGGTACAGCATTGCATGACCGAGCAATTATCAGTTAAAGTCACGAAGTGCCAAGTTGAAAAAAGGGGTCTGGTCCTTTAGCAGCCAAATCCTCCGGGGCTTAAGTGGTTAAAGTTGCTGGTAACTGTAATCAGGTTGCCATGAGGGCAGGTTTGGATCCTGCTGGCCATATTGCCACTGGCCATGTGGCATTTGGCGAGGTGGTGGGTGTTGTGGAGGTGGAGGTGGAGGTGGAGGTGGAGGGCACGGGTGCTCCTGGCATGCGTGGCTGTGCTCATTAAGTATGCCGTTTTCTGCGTTTTGCAGCACATCCAGAATAATTTTTCTGGCATACTGACACTGCCTGAGGTCCACCTTATCCAGGATTTTGGCAGTCATATTCCCGAAGGACTCATTGGCCTCCGGTTTCCTACGGAGGGCTATGGTGGCCTCCTGGATAAACTCGTCGGTGATGTCATCCACGTGCTTCCTCTTTTGCCTCCGTTTGGCAGGAGGAGGTGGTGGTGGAAAGAGTTCCGCAGGCTCCTCAGGCTCCACAGGCTCCCCAGGCTCCTGGCTGCAACCTGGCTCCTCCTCAGTGACACTTCCCTGTTGATGAAATGAACAATTGATTAGAATGTTATAGTGTATATAAAAATGCATGTTTGTTATATTATTGTGAACAAATAGCAGACTTTACATACAGTGGCATATCTAGGGTCTCCAGTGCCCTTGTTGAGGAGCTGTATTTGGCAACAACCCCCCCCCCCCCCCAAGATCAATGTAAAACTGTAACCCACCCCCCCAAAAAAAAATTAAAGGGCATTAAAAGTTTCTAATTTGCCCCTTGTTTGCCCAGTGTAGAGCTCTCTAGTGGGCAATCATTGTCTCAGGTGTGAAAAAGAAAGAGAGGGTTGAGAGATAGAGAGAGGGAGAGAAAGAGGGGGTGTGAGAGAGAGAGGAGGGGGTTGCAGAGAGAGAGGGGCCTGAACTTGCAGAGGACTTGATGTAGGGCATTGAGGGTGAAGCAGTGCAGGGAAACATGAATAAGGAAGCCACCTGCCTTGCTGACCCAGAGTGAGAGACCAGAGACATGGAAGCAAGGATGGATGGATCATTTGCAGGAGCTGTTAGTTTTGTATTAAAAAAGGTTGAGCCAGAGGAATGCTGAGGCTACAGCAGTGTTTCTTAGGACCAGAGGTGTGCTGGGGATGCAGCAGTGTTTGTAAGACCGGAGGGGTGCTGGGGATGCAGTGAGAGGCAGTCTCAGTCTCCTGGTCTTTTGGCTCAGCTGCTCTCAATGTTTTACACCTGCATGAAGCAGCTCTCAATGTTTTACACCTGCATGAAGCTGCTCTCAATGTTTTACACCTGCATGAATCCGCCTGCAAACTGGGGGTTCTGGGGTGTGCAGGCTGAGTGGATTGTTAAAATAAACAATAAAACAATGCCAATGTTTTTGTGACCCACCCCCCTTGGCCTGCGCCCCTGGCGGTTGCCTGTCATGCCAACCCCTTGCTATGCCCGTTTACCTAAAGGGTCAATTATGGTTTAGCTTATAATTTTGTTACATGATTACATTTTAGCAGACAATATATTGTGAAATGCCATACCTGAGTAAAACTCTCCTCCAGGAAATCCTCATCCTGGCTTGGATCTACCGACACTGAGCCCTCTGCCGAAGTAGAAGGCAGTGTAGAAATTGACGGCCTGGATTCCATGGTGTCTGCCAGGAACCGCATGTTATCATAGTACCACAGCCGTGGCACATATACATTCCGTGCCCCTGCTCCAGACTGGGTGGAATCTTCTATTTTTTTTAACTCCCGCCTGTAGGCAGTACGAATACTGTTTATTTTTTTGCGGATATAATCAAAATTTGCCCCAGGACAGACGGGCTTGTAGAAGGCCACCAAATGTTCCATGGCCTGTTTTCTGAGTTTTCGATTTTTATAATCCGCGGACTTCACTTGCCACAAACACGGCAGTTGCCTGAACTCATCAATAAAACTTATTAAAAAGTTGTGGGTGGTGAAATTGTCCACCATATTGCAGGACAGTATATGCCTGCAAGACACAAAACAACACAAAACATATTAAAATAGCATGTATTTTGGCACATAATAAAGATATTCCTAATAAAAGCTGTATAGGGCCCAAAACACACACTTTCTATTAAAAGAGTCGTACCTTTGTTTGTGGGGAAAAGTCGTGATTCGCCGCTCGATCGTGCTCCAACTCTCGATATGTCCGCTAGCGAATCGTCGGCCGAACGATCTGGCGTCCTTTAAATACAGCGCAGGCGTCAACTCCTCCTCCAGTGGCGGGCTTGTGCAGGGGTGTGTACGTGCCGAAGATCAGGCCTACATGCGACACTCACACCTGAGGCAGTGGAATAATCATTGTTTAATTAGGAACCATGTCTCAACAATCTGGGAGCTCAATTAGTGGGGGCCGAAGTGATTGGGCCACCCGAAAATCAAGGGCTACACCCATGTCAAAGCCAGAAATGGTGGAGATGGTCTCCATTTTAGAAAAAATGGATTACGATGGAAAGTTGGCAAATTACGATCGGCCCAATGCCAGGAAAGATGGCATCATGGACAAGGTGGTGGCCTGTTTGGTCAAAAAATTCGGTGTCGAGCGATCGAAAGATCAGATTCGGAAACGGTGGTCTGACCTCAAACACCGTGAGCAGGATCAGCTTTCCCAAATCCATCGGATTCTGAAAAAAAGTAAGTTTTATTTTTTCTTTATTTTTTTAATCATGCAATATGTTTTTTATAATTTTGTGTATGTTGTATTAACATGTCTAGATTATAATGTCTATGTAAAAAGTTAGATTACTCATTTTAGTTGTCATGTCGTGATTTGATCGATCTATTGTTGATGTTTTAGTATATGACATTAAAAGTCAGGAAGCCATAGTGAAAAATATATGTATTGTGTTGCAACGAACGTTCTTTCCTGCACGAATCTTCTCAGCAAACATTCCTATTAATCACAGATTATTATTCAAACCTTTAAATAGGAGAAAAACGTAAACTCCGTGCCAAACAATGGGAAAGGAGGAGGAGAGGTTTGGCAGCTCCATCGGCAGTTGTGGAACAAGATGAGGACATGGGCACAGAAGGTGGCACAGATTCCACTAAAGGTAATTGGTTCCTATGCACTGTCAAACATTAATGTACCATATTTTTCGTAGATAACCATGTACATGTCTTCATATTTGTTACTAAAAGAGCTATCAAGCAGGGCACCATGTCCTAACAAATGTACCTCTTGTGACTTTTATGATATGGCCAATGTTTTGTATTATGTAGATGAAGACATTATTCCTGAACTTATCCTGGTGGAGCCAACAAGTGATGAGACACCAGAGCAACAAGAAGGTTGGTAGTCACAGATTTTTGTGTAGTGGGATCATAGAAATATGTGTATTTGCAATGATTGTTTAACCTTATATTCTTGTATTCCCTTGCAAATTTACATTGCAGATGTTGCATCATGCCAGGATGTGGCATCCCCAGCCAGGTCAGAAGCCCGATCTCCTGGCAACTTGCCAAGCAGCATGGAAGCCACTTCCGAAACTGTGGAGGAACCAGGACCAAGTGTCCAAGAGCCAATTGTGTGCCCACGTAGGTTTTTTCATAATGATTTTTATCAGTGTTATTTTTAGCCTCCAATTTACAACACTAGTTCCCTATGGGAGCCTCTTTATTTGAATGGAAGTCGCACCGTAAGTCGGATCAGGATGCTCTGACTTGCGGGGCCACTTGCGTTGTGAAGATTTTTGAGGGGGAACTACACCCAAAAATTGAACAACCCACCGTGGGTGTCCCCCCAAGTTCACAACCAGGCCTTTTGTGTGTGGTATTGAGTTTGAGGGTATGCCCACAACAAAAAGACAGCGTGGGTTACCCCCAAAACCCCTACCAGACCCTTATACAAGCATGCAGCTTGTCAGGCCAGGAAAGAGAACGAGCAAGCGGACCAAACACCCCCTGGACCACAGCAGGACACATGCCCTCAACATGGGGGGGTTTTGTTGCTTTGGGCCAGGGGGCCTCTGCACCGCACACCCAAAAGCACCTTACTCCCATGTAGAGGAGGACAAGAGCCTCATCCCCACAACCCTGTCTGGTGGTTTTGGGGGGTCATGCGGCCAGGGGGTTCCTAGGACTTTGGAAGCAACCTTTAACAAAGGGTGGCCCCCAGATCCCAGACCCCAATCACTATGTGAATGGGTATGGGGTACATAGTACCCCTACACATTAACCACATAAATGGAAGTGTATGTGAATAACGACAGGAGACGTTTATGAAATGTTCTTAAATATCTTCATCCGGTCTTCTCCACTCTGCTCTTTGGATCTTCTCCTCTCCACTCTTCTGCTGTCCAATCTTCTGCTCTTATGTTGTCTGCTCTTTTGCCCTAGGCTCTTCTTCTTCCTCCTGTCCTCCTCCAATGCTGTTGCCGTGCATTCTGCCCGTCTCTGGTCTCTGCATCTTAATATATATACATTACAACCATGCCCTCACAATGACGTCATCATGCGTTCACACCCCTAATGAATATATAGTAAGCTCAGGAGACCGGCAGAATCATCAGCAACAGGATCAGAGGAGGACAGGAGGAAGAAGAAGAGCCTAGGGCAAAAGAGCATAAGAACAGGGTAGGTATTAACTCGAGAGGAATTTAAGATTACCTGGACACCAAATGTTTCTCTATTATTATGACCTCATGTAGGTGATTCACATTGACTCATTTTTTTTTAATTTTTACAGACCATGTTTTACATAGTTGCACATTAGCCAAATTGACCCGTGAGGCTCTCCAATGCTGCGCAGACCTGGAACAAATAAAGGAGACTGCAACGGCATTACAAATCAAAATGCGCAATTTTGTGGACATGATTGGCAAATTTTAAGCCACAATTTTACTAGGTTTTTAATGTTTGTATTGGGATGTTCCTGATGTTACAAATTTTTTATGATGTTTTATGGCATTTTAATTACACTCAGATGTTAAAGAGTGTACCCAAGTTTGGGAAAAGCACTTTACAACACCCTAACCCTAACCCTAACCCTAACCCTAACCCTAACCCTGTGAATGTTTGATACTAAAACGTTTTTACATTCAACAATGTGTGTTCAATTCTTTATTAGACTTTAGTTGGGGGGTCGAGGTCTAAAGCTGTGTAAAGAAGCACTAAATGTATGATGGCTGTCCTATTCCCATATTTACATGTTAATGAAAGCATTTTGGTCACTGCCATATGCGAGTTGCTGGAGGTGTCAATGAAATGTTAAAGATACCCCCAGTTTTAACGCATATCACAGTGCGATCTGACATTTCACACAGGATCGGATCACACAAGTTTGAACGATTGTGCGATCCTATCCTGATGCGGCTGAATAAATGCATCATGTGCGACTTTTGTGCGAGTGCAGTGCGAATTGAGCCATACAAACTGTATAGCTGATTTTCGCATGAACATCTGATCGCATGTAATAAAGGAGCAGTGCGCTACGATATTACATGCCATCAGATGTGCAGTGTGAATTGAGACATACACTTTGTATGGCTACATTCGCACTGAACACGCATACAAGTCGCACATGACCCTTTATTTCTGATGTATCTGGATTGGATCGCACAGTGCTTAACACTTGTGGAATACAATCCTGTGGAAAAAGTAAGTGGCGGGTCACCCTTATGCAATGCTGGAAGGCTGCAAAGTCGCAGACTTCCCGCATCGCATAAGTGTGACTCAACACTCAAGGTACTAGCAGTCCTAGGATTCAATATGGCATTGATATTGCCAGTAGCAATCAGTGTAGGGAGATCAGTGTAATCTATAGTGTATTGCTTGTTCGTTGCTCTAGTTCACTTTCCATTACCTATATATATAACACTTTGAGATGAACAATGATCAAGTTTCACATAACACTGACATATCCTAACATTGGTGGGCAGTGAGAAGGATGTCATAAATGAACACAACATAACAGGTGTAGGTACTTTGTTAATACCCTAATGTATTATATGAAATATATAGTATGGGCAACTTCTGGACAATGAACACCAATGTAAGGTGACATTAGATGAACCTTGGGTGTGACCTAGTTCTCAATGTGACAGGGTTTGTGTACATTTTGTGGGGTGCAGAAGGCCCTTGTATTTACACCACTGGCTAAAAAATAACACATGGCCATCATCACTTTGGATCAGCTGGTGAGAGACTACAGTCAAGAAACACACTGATGAATGTATTAACCCTTCCAAAGTCACACATATATAACACATGATTAACCCAAATAATTGTGTTTGGCATATGTGCCCAAATGATTATAATCCACAATACAGAATCATTGCAATTTTTGTTTAATGTGTTGAAAAATAATATATCTCTGACATTTATCTTGTGTGTCCAATCTTTAACAAGATTAATGGGTGTGTGACAGTGATTGCTGCCAGGACACAGCTCCTCTCCCCACGAAATAGTCCAGATATTCCTGGCGGATCTGACGGGCCCTGTGTGATGCCAATGCTGACCGTCCAACTTCCATTGACGTCATGGACTCCACTTGGTTAGAAGGTTGGGCCTCTCCACTTGTACCTGGCATAGCAGGGTCAGTATCCAGTTGCTGCAAGACATAATTTTGTGCATTCCTGCGTAGGAAGTTGTGCAAAATGCAGCAACACAAGACCACATTATCCACTTTGTACAGTGCCAGGTTTATGGACGTCAGGAATATCCGGAACCGGTTGGCCATTATCCCGAAGGCATTCTCCACAACTCTGCGAGCTCTGGACAACCGGTAGTTGTAAATCCTTTGGTCTGGGGTGAGGTTCCTCTGAGGGTAGGGCTTCATGAGATGCTCCCCAAGCGCAAAAGCCTCATCTGCGATAAACACAAAGCTCATACCCTCAACAGTTTGCTCCCTAGATGGCAGGTTCAGAGTGCCGTTCTTTAGACGACGAGCGAACTCCGTCTGATCAATAACTCCCCCATCCGAATTGCGGCCATTTTTGCCAATATCCAAAAAAATAAACTCATAGTTTGCATTAACTATGGCTAGCATGACTATACTAAAAAAACCTTTATAATTATAATAAAATGTGCCGGAATTCGGAGGGGGGACAATGCGGACGTGCTTCCCATCAATAGCACCCCCACAATTGGGAAAATTCCACTTCTCCAGAAATTGATCAGAAATCTCCAGCCATTGCTCTGCGTTTGAAGGAAACTGTGGGGAAAAAATAAAAAAAAAAAAATTAGTGCTTGAGCACATCACATTATTAATTACACACACAGTTGTCTGTTAAATGCTTATGCAACTTGCTAAAAAAATATACAACAGGAAGGCAAAGGTTTGGATATGGGGATGTAACATCTACATACATTTATTTTCAACCTCCTATTGTTCTTATATTGTAAAGGGCCATACACACTAGAAGATTCTCTGAAGACTTTTTCGTGCAGATTTACCTTTTCTATGTAGTGCAAGGGCCTACCAGATTGCATAGGATTTGAAAGTGTTTGTTGGACCTCATATTATTTGGTTTTGGTAAATCGGAAGGATAAATTGTTCTGACAATCTTCTAGTGTGTATGGCCCATTATACTCACCAGCTAGAGCTGAGATTTACAAACTACGGCCATCCAGCTGTTGCAGAACTACACATCCCATGAGGCCTTGTAATTCTCTGACATTCACAGACATGACTAGGCATGATGGAAATTGAAGTTCGTGAACAACTGGTGGCCCATAGTTTGAAGACCTCTGAACTTGAGCTTTGGTATATGCTGACTTTGAGATTTAGCATGTGGGTGGGGGGATGGGTAAGTAAAACTGGGCATTTATACATCAATTAGGGCTTGTGGTCAGTGAAGGTTTTAACATCATTACATAAACATACAGAATCATAGGTGGGAATGGATGGACTGATGTATTTTAGATAAATCATTAACTAGGTACTAAAACATTGGCCAAGGAATAATTGTTTGAGGGAAAGCAATAAAATGACCCAAATTCAAAATACTGTTAACAGGCAATGCGTTTAGGGACACATAGGAGAGAATGGTGGGGTGGTTAGTGGGTAATTTTACAAATGGTTAAAGATAATCTACATCTTTACTACTATGTGCATGCGGACAGAGGGTAGTTTACAAATAATGGCCTGTGTCAATTGCTGTACATCCAAAAACATCATAATTCGGGTGAAACTAGTAATACATGTAATGTAATGTAAAAAATCAAACATACCTTGATATAGTCCTTCTGCAAGACCTTGATGATGGCAGAGCAGGTCTCAGGGATGATGACTCCAAGAGCTTGGGGGGAGATGCCTGTGGTGAACTTCAGATCCTGCAGGCTTCTCCCTGTTGCAAGATACCTCAACGTCGCAATTAACCTTTGCTCAGGAGTAATTGCAAGCCGCATACAAGTATCCTGCTTCAGAATATAGGGGGACACCAGGGCAAGAAGACGGTAAAAGATGGGATCCGTCATCCTCAAATAATTCCTGAAGTCATCAGGATTATTTTCCTGGAGCTCCCTCAGCAAGGACATATGAGAAAATTGATCACGGTTAAGCAACCAATTTTTCGTCCAGGAGGTCCGCTTCTTCTTCCTATTGCTCGTACGTCGTCTCAGAGCCAAAACTCCAACACTAACGACAGCAACGGACGAATTCACGGTCGCCATAATAAATTCTCGAACGATGTCTCGGAAAATAGCGAAATGTCGTCAACCAAACAAATGCTACCGAAATCAGCGCGAGATGCCCAGAAGGGTCACGGCCAAACACTCACTTCCTCTTTTGTAGCGGCGAACGTGCGTGGAACGTAGTGACGTCATTTTCTGTCGGAAGACAAATGTCCTGGGCAAGTTTGGAGCACTTTTCAACAGACAAACAACAAACACACCAGCCGCGAACATTTGTAGGACGTTCCGTCGGCCGACGATCGGTACGTGTGTACGGGGCTTTACTATTGGTGTTCTTGTTGGTGTTCTTATGGTTGTTGGTGTTCTTATTGACTTATTTTTTTTATGGTGCTTTTGTTGTTATTAGTATTCTAATTGGTGTTCTTGTTATTGTTAGTGTTCTTGTTTGTGCTGTTGTTGGCATTCTTGTTGTTGGTGGTGGTGTTTTGCTTGTTGTTGTTCTTGTTGTTAGTGTTTTTGTTTGCGCTGTTTTTGGCATTCTTGTTGTTGATGTTTTACTTCTTGTTGGTGGTGGTGGTGTTTTTCTTATTGTTGGCATTCTTGTTGGTGTTTTTCTTGTTGTTGGTGGTGTTCTTGTTTGTGTTGTTATTAGTGGTTTTCATGTTGTTGTTGGTGGTGTTTTTCTTGTTGCTGGTGGTCTTAAACCATTGGTGGTGTTCTTATTGGTGCTCTTGTTGTTATTAGTATTCTAATTGGTGTTCTTGTTATTGTTAGTGTTCTTGCTTGTGCTGTTGTTGGCGTTCTTGTTGTTGGTGTTTTTCTTGTTGTTGTTGTTGGTGGTGTTTTTCTTGTTGTTGTTGGTGTTCTTGTTGTTAGTGTTTTTGTTTGTGCTGTTTTTGGTATTCTTGTTGTTGGTGTTTTTCTTGTTGTTGGTGGTGTTTTTCTTGTTGTTGTTGTTGTTGGCATTCTTGTTGGTGTTTTTCTTGTTGTTGGTGTTCTTGTTTGTGTTATTATTAGTGGTGTTTTTTTTTTTTTGTTGGTGATGGTGCTCATGTTGTTGTTGGTGGTGTTTTTCTTGTTGCTGGTGGTGTTGCCATTGGTGGTGTTCTTATTGGTGCCCTTGTTGTTATTAGTATTCTAATTGGTGTTCTTGTTAGTGTTCTTGTTTGTGCTGTTGTTGGCGTTCTTGTTGTTGGTGTTTTTCTTGTTGTTGGTGGTGGTGTTTTTCTTGTTGTTGGTGTTCTTGTTGTTAGTGTTTTTGTTTGCGCTGTTTTTGGCATTCTTGTTGTTGGTGTTTTTCTTGTTGTTGGTGGTGATGGTGTTTTTCTTGTTCTTGTTTTTGGTGTTCTTGTTTGTGTTGTTATTAGTGGTGTTCTTGTTTGTGTTGTTGGTGATGGTGTTTATGTTGTTGTTGGTGGTGTTTTTCTTGTTGCTGGTGGTGTTAAACCATTGGTGGTGTTCTTATTGGTGCTCTTGTTGTTATTAGTATTCTAATTGGTGTTCTTTTCTTGTTATTGTTAGTGTTCTTGTTTGTGCTGTTTTTGGCGTTCTTCTTGTTGGTGTTTTTCTTGTTGTTGTTGGTGGTGGTGTTTTTCTTGTTGTTGTTTTTGGTGTTCTTGTTGGTGGTGTTTTTCATGTTGCTGGTGATGTTAAACCATTGGTGGTGTTCTTATTGGCGCTCTTGTTGTTATTAGTATTCTAATTGGTGTTATTGTTATTGTTAGTGTTCTTGTTTGTGCTGTTGTTGGCGTTCTTGTTGTTGGTGTTTTTCTTGGTGGTGGTGGTGTTTTTCTTGTTGTTGTTGGTGTTCTTGTTGTTAGTGTTCTTGTTTGTGCTGTTGTTGGCGTTCTTGTAGTTGGTGTTTTTCATGTTGTTGTTAGTGGTGGTGTTTTTCTTGTTGTTGTTTTTGGCGTTCTTGTTGTTGGTGTTTTTCTTGTTGTTGGTGGTGTTCTTGTTTGTGTTGTTATTAGTGGTGTTCTTGTTTGTGCTGTTGGTGATGGTGTTCATGTTGTTGTTGGTGGTGTTTTTTTTTTTTTTGCTGGTGTTGGAAACCATTGGTGGTGTTCTTATTGGTGCTCATGTTGTTATTAGTATTCTAATTAGTGTTCTTGTTATTGTTAGTGTTCTTGTTTGTGCTGTTTTTGGCGTTCTTCTTGTTGGTGTTTTTCTTGTTGTTGTTGTTGGTGGTGGTGTTTTTCTTGTTGTTGTTTTTGGTGTTCTTGTTGGTGGTGTTTTTCATGTTGCTGGTGATGTTAAACCATTGGTGGTGTTCTTATTGGTACTTTTGTTGTTATTAGTATTCTGATTGGTGTTCTTGTTATTGTTAGTGTTCTTGTTTGTGCTGTGTTGGCGTTATTATTATTGTTGTGTGTTTTCTGGTTGTTGTTGGTGGTGTTTTTCTTGTTGTTGTTAGTGTTTTTCTTGTTGTTATTGTCCTTGTTCTTGTTAGTGGTGGTATTTTTCATGTTGTTGATGATGTTGGTTTTGTTGTTCTTGTTATTGTTGTTTTTGTTGGTGTTATTGGTGATGGGCAGTTGGGTTGAGTAATAACACGATGTCCTGTGATCGGTGCAGGTTTCTCCTCCAGCAGATCATCCTGGTGTAAATCTTTTCTCATATCTGCAGCTTAGTGAGAGATTGACGGAAGCCATGAAGAGGCGGAGTTAAAAATAGAAGCGTGATGAACGCTGTTAGAAAAATAAATATAAAGATCCTAAACAATCCATATCCGTGTATTCCAGGTCAGAACAGGAAGTTGTTTTATACTGTAATCCTTCCTAAAGAGACATTGTCTCCTAACTCACTTTGCAGCACTAAAAAAAGAAATTCAACTTTCTGGTCCAGAGACTCTGAGTGCTCGGATTTCCATCTCAGGATATTTCTGCCTAATGAATAAAGCAATTTCTGGAGATGTGCTTTCCTTGGATATGTCTCATGAAATAGGCATAGAAATATCTTTGCTGAAACGGGCCGCGTATGCAAATACATCCTCTTACAGCAGAGTGCCAATCAGAATCCCAAGCCCGGGTTCACACTTATGCGATGTAGGAAACGCAGTGAATCCCGTGTGCTTCCCGCACCACAATGTAATCGCACGGCATCCATACGATCTGCTGTGGGTGTCAATGTTAGTTAAACCACACCCCAAAACACCAGTGCGATGCTATTCAGGAGTGGGAAAAAATGGTCCTGCACCATTTTAATGCAGATGTGAAGCGATTTGAACCATACAAACTGTATGACTCAAATCGCACTGCACAGACATTGCATGTGATGTGCACAGGAATGCGGTGCGATTCCTGTGCGAATCACATGCAGCATCTGCATTGCACAATTGTGAACTTAAAGTCCCCATCAGAGTCCCACCTTACATCAAGGTTCTCATCAGAGTCCCCCCTACACCAGGGTCCTCAACAGAGCCCCTCCTACATCAAAGTGTGAATCAGAGTCCCCCTTTACATCAGTATCCCTATCAGAGTCCCATTTACATCAGTGTCCCTATCAGAGTTCCCTTTACATTAGGGTCCAATCAGAATTCTCCTTACATCAGTGTCCCATCAGAATCCCCCTTACATCAGTGTCCCTATCAGAGTCCGCTTTACATCAGGGTGCCATCAGAATCCCCCTCACATCAGGGTGCCATCAGAATCCCCCTTACACCAGTGTCCCTATCAGAGTCCCCTTTACATCAGTGTCCCATCAGAATCCCCCTTACATCAGTGTCCCTATCAGAGTCCCCTTTACATCAGGGTCCTATCAGAATCCCCCTTACATCAGGGTCGCATCAGAGTCCCGCCAATATCAGGGTCCCCATCAGTGTCCCCCTTACATCTGGGTCCCCATCAGAGTCCCTCTTAAATCAGGGCCCCTATCAGAGTCCTTCCATACATCAATGACCCCGTGGGGTCAGGATAGATGTGGCCCATGGGCTGTAGTTTGAAGAGCCCTGGGTTTATTAGCTAAAGACAAAGTTGAAAATAAATATTCATATAAAATGTCAAAATGCCACCATTTATAACCCGCATCCAGCTGGCTCATTGGGCACACCTGTGAGGTACCACCTGTGTTTCCCTTCCTGACATTTTTATTTTTTTCAAGTCTTCCAGCCCCAGTGACTGAAATACACTATATTGTCAAAAGTATTGGGACGCCTGCCTTTACACGCACATGAACTTTAATGGCATCCCAGTCTTAGGGCTCTTTCACATAGGCGGACCGTTCAGATCCGCCTGTCCGTTTTTTTGGCGGATCTGAACGGTCCCCCCATACATCCCTATGGGGCATCGGATGTCAGCGTCAAATCTGGACGGATGGAAACCCTATTTTCCATCCGTCCAGCGGATCGGATTGGATCGGATGAGAACGGACCGACAGTCCGTTCCCATCCGATTCCCCCATAGAGATGTATAGGGAACTGACAGCTGTGTCTCCGCACACAGCACGGAGAACAGCTGTCATCCTCCTGCTCAGCAGGGGATCGGCGGATCGATCCCCCGCTGAGAAAAACGGAGTCCGTCCGACGGACAGATAGTGTGAAAGGGGCTTTAGTCCGTAGGGTTCACTATGGAGTTGGCCCACCCTTTGCAGCTATAACAGCTTCAGTTCTTCTGGGAAGGCTGTCCACAAGGTTTAGGTCTATGGGAATGTTTGAACATTCTTCCATAAGCGCATTTGTAAGGTCAGGCACTGATGTTGGACAAGAAGGCCTGGCTTGCAGGCTCCACTCTAATTCATTTAAGGTGTTCTATGGGGTTGAGGTCAGGACTGGTGCAGACCAGTCAAGTTCCTCCACCCCAAACTCGCTCATCGATGTCTTTATGGACCTTGCTTTGTGCACTGGTCCCAATCATTTGGTGGAGGGGGGATTATGGTGTGGGGTTGTTTTTCAGGGGTTGGGTTTGGCCCCTTATTTCCTTTGAAGGGAACTCTTAAGGTGTCAGCATATCAAGATATTTTGGACAATTTCATGTTCCCAACTTTGTGGATACAGTTTGGGGATGGCCCCTTCCTGTTCATACATGACTGCGCACCAGTGCACAAAGCAAGGTCCATAAAGACATGGATGAGTGAGTTTGGGGTGGAGGAACTTAACTGGCCTGCACAGAGTCCTGACCTGAACCTGATAGAACACCTTTGGGATGAATTAGAGCGCAGACTGCGAGCCAGGCCTTCTCTCCATCATCAGTGCCTGACCTCACAAATGGGCTTTCTGGAAGAATGGTCAAACATTCCCATAAACACACTCCTAAACCTTGTGGACAGCCTTCCTAGAAGAGTTGAAGCTGTTATAGCTGCAAAGGGTGGACCAACTCAACATCGATCCCTATGAACTAAGACTGGGATGCCATTAAAGTTCAGGTGCGTGTAAAGGCAGGCGTCCCAATACTTTTGACAATATAGTGTATGTTGGGATATCAGCACTGTATGCTGGAATGGAGACTAATGCAATGAGTTTCTCTTTAAATTTTCACTGAAGCCAGGGTGATATCCTCCTGCTAACAGTGTAATTTAAACTTAATTACTAAGGTGAGGAGCGCGGCGCTCTCTGATTTGCATATTCTTTATCCACAGCTTCTCATAGACTTAATTGCAGCCCTTAAAAAAAAAATCAACTTTCTGGTCCAGGGACCCCAAGTGCTCGGATTTCCATCTCAGGATATTTCTGCTTAATGAATAAAGCAATTTCTGGAAATGTGCTTTCCTCGGATATGTTTCATGAAATAAGCATAGAATTATCTTCGCTGGAATGGACCGCGTTCACAGCTTTATCCACAACAGAATTCCTTCTCAGGTCATTGGAGACCATCTACGCCTTTCACATGCTCCGAGCATGACCCTGGCAAGGCGTTACATTAAAGTCAACTTCAATTTTTTTTACATTGAATTAAAAATGTAACAAATAATATTTTCTCTTTATTTATTAAGATGTGTTTAGCAACTTTTTATTCCCACTTTTGCTATTTATTTATTTTATTCAACCCTTTTGCTGCCAGACAGGGCCGTTGATAGGGGGGGACCACCAGTCCTCCTGTAGGGGGCCCAGGCACACAGGGGGACCCCCAACAGCACGGGGAATTGGTGTGGTCGGGCGGAGGGGCAATTACAGAAGGAAGCCCTGTGCGGCTCTCTACAGCAGCTAAAAGCCAGTTTCTCCCCCTCCTGACAGCTTTCAGCTGCTGAGACACAGACACAGGGCATCAATTCTGTATTTGCTTCTCCAAAACTGATCCCCCTCCCTGTTCTGCCTACTTCTGATCCCCCCGCTCCTTGTGTGCCCTCCTTTCACTGTGACGCCCCCTCTCCCCCTGCAGCGCAGCACTGCAGGCTTCCCTTTCCTGTAAAAAAATTGCAATTTGTAAAAAAAAAAATAATAATAATAATAATAATAAAACATTGTAATAAATAATTTAAAAAAATTGTAAATGTTTTAACATTTATAAAAAATATCAATTTTTTTTTAAAAATGTAAAAAACAATTAAAGAGGGCTAATTTACACAAGTTCTCTATTATGTTTGTGTCCACTAATAATGATTTTAGTGTATTTTTAGTAGTCTTGATATATTTGGGGAGGAGGGAGGGCCTGCCAGGTAGGCTGTGCGCCCCGTGATTTCTAACAGCAGCCCTGCTACCAAAGACCATTTTGTGTTTTTTGCTTACATGTTTTAAAAATACCTTTAGGACTGAAGATTACATAAAAACCCCTAATGTATACTTTCTGAAAGCAGACACACTGGAGAACAAAATAGTGCCAGTTTCAGCTAAAAAAAAAGAAAGAATAAAACACTAAAGGTCATTTTAAGGCGCACAAGTGCAACATATAACCCACATTTTGGTATATAAAAGATGAGGTTGCGCCAAACAAAGAGATACCCAACATGCCAAGGCTTAAAATTGCATGCACTTGTGGAACAGTGACAAATTAGGTTCCCCCTGCATTAAGGTTAAAAAATATCCCAGTAGCAGCATTGCCCCCCACCTCCCTAAATACTTACCTAAGTCCTATCTCGAACCAGTGCTGCGCCCATCTGCAGCCACACTTGTCTTGTTGTCTTGTTCCTCTTCATACGGGCCACAGAGGCAGCAGCGGGAGCCATCGGCTCATGCTGCTGTCAATCAAATCCTATGAGAAGGGAGCAGGGAGGTGTGTCTAAGCCACGCTGTGTGTGTCTATGGATAAACACAGCCTGGCTCAGGAGCACGAGCCCACCCATCTGTCCCCGGAGCAAGCGCCTTGCTGTGGGACCAGACACTGAAGAAGAGAAGCCGAGAGCACCCCAGTAAGGGAGGTTCGGGGCCACTCTGTGCAAAACCATTGCAAAGAGCAGGTACATATGAAATATTTATTATTTTAATAAAATTAAAAATGTTTATATATATATATATATATATATATATATACATACATACATACATACAGTATCTCACAAAGTAAATACACCCCTCACATTTATGGAAATATTTTATTCTTATCTTTTCATGTGACAACACTGAAGAAATGACACTTTGCTACAATGTAAAGTAGTGAGTGTACAGCTTGTATAACAGTGTAAATTTGCTGTCCCCTCAAAATACCTCAACAGACAGCCCTTACAGTCGGTTCACACTGATCCGACTCAAAGTCGCCCCGACTTCGGGCAACTAATGAAGTCGCCCGTGCACCGCGACTACGGCGCAGCTTGCAACAACTTCACATAATGGAAGTCAATACAAGTCGCTCCGACTTTGCAAAAAAAAGGTGCAGGAACCTTTTTCTAAGTCGGAGCGACTTGAGTCGCTCTGATTAGAACGGTTCCATTGCACAGCATGGACCGCTACTTGTCAGGCGACCACGTCGTCTGACAAGTCGGATCAGTGTGAACCGGCACTCAATGTCTAAACCACTGGCAACAAAAGTGAGTACATGTCCAAATTGGGCCCAAAGTGTCAATATTTTGTGTGGCCACCATTATTTTCCAGCACTGCCTTAACCCTCTTGGACTTGGAGTTCACCAGAGCTTCACAGGTTGCCACTGGAGTCCTCTTCCACTCCTCCATGATGACATCACAGAGCTGGTGGATGTTAGAGACCTTGCGCTCCTCCACCTTCCATTTGAGGATGACCCACAGATGCTCAATAGGGTTTAGGTCTGGAGACATGCTTGGCCAGTCCATCACCTTTACCCTCAGCTTCTTTAGCAAGGAGCTGGAGGTGTGTTTGGGGTCGTTATCTTGTTGGAATACTGCCCTGCGGCCCAGTCTCTGAAGGGAGGGGATCACGCTCTGCTTCAGTATGTCACAGTACATGTTGGCATTCATGGTTCCCTCAATGAACTGTAGCTCCCCAGTGCAAGCAGCACTCATGCAGCCCCAGACCATGACACTCCCAGCAACAATACTTGACTGTAGGCAAGACACACTTGTCTTTGTACTCCTCACCTGGTTGCCGCCACACACACTTGACACCATCTGAACCAAATAAGTTTATCTTGGTATCATCAGACAACAGGACAGTAATCCATTTCCTTAGTCTGCTTGTCTTCAGCAAACTGTTTGCAGGCTTTGTTGTGCATCATCTTTAGAAGAGGATTCCTTCTGGGATGACAGCCATGCAGACCAACTTGATGCAGTGTGTGGCGAATGGTCTGAGACACTGACAGGCTGACCCCCCCACCTCTTCAACCTCTGCAGTACTCATACGTCTATTTCCCAAAGACAATCTCTGGATATGACGCTGAGCATGTGCACTCGACCTCTTTGGTCGACCATGGCGAGGCCTGTTCTAAGTGGAACCTGGCCTGGTAAACCGCTGTATGGTCTTGGCCACCGTGCTGCAGCTCAGTTTTAGGGTCTTGCCAATTTTCTTAATCTTCTTGGTCTAGGCCATCTTTATGTAGAGCAACAATTCTTTTTTTCAGTTCCTCAGAGAGTTCTTTGCCATGAGGTGCCATGTATAACTTCCAGTGACCAGTATGAGAGAGTGAGAGCAATAACACCAAATTTAACACACCTGCTCCCCATTCACACCTGAGACCTTATAACACTAATGAGTCACATGACACCGGGGAGGGAAAATGGCTGATTGGGCCCAAATTAGACATTTTCACTTAGGGGTGTACTCAATTTAGTTGCCAGCGGTTTAGACATTAATGGCTGTGTGTTGAGTTATTTTGAGGGGACAGCATTTTTCATGAGCTGAATTCAAAGATCTAAGACTTTTTCTATGTACACAAAAGGCCTATTCCTCTCAAATATTGCTCACAAATCTGTTTAAATCTGTGTTAGTGAGCACTTCTCCTTTGCTGAGATAATCCATCCACCTCACAGGTGCGGCATATCAAGATGCTGATTAGACAGCATGATCATTGCACAGGTGTGCCTTAGTCTGGCCACAATAATAGGCCACTCTAAATTATGCAGTTTTATCACACAGCACAATGACACAGATGTCGCAACTTTTGAGGGAGCGTGCAATTGGCATGCTGACTGCAGGAATGTCCACTAAAGCTGGTGGTGAGGAGCATGCTGATAGGAGGAGGGAGCAGAGTGACAGAGATGAGCTCATCATTGTGGTGCTTCTCTTTTCACTGTCCAGTCACAGGCTGGAGGCACTCCAAGAGGACCTGGACTCAAAGGAATTGACTTGAATGAGGCTGGCCAGTGGACTGAGGACATCTAGCAGCAGAAAAAAAAAAAGTATTGCGTGAAAAATCTCTGGAGTGAAGGTAAATATTTCAGCAAAAGCTGCTTTTGTTATTTTATCTTTTTTATGGGCTTTTCTTTTTTACCTACTATTCTTAGCTGGAGTTCTGCTTTAACAAACCAATTTCTGCCACAAACAGGGCCGTTGTGAGAAACTGCGAGCCACAGAGAGAGCCCAGAAAATATTTTTTTCCCATCATAATGAATCTCTGCGGTGACAACATTTTAATGCACTCGATACATCATTCAGCACATTGTGGAGCCTAATGCGGAGCATAGAGACGTTCCCTGGTGAGCGTTGCCATAACAAGACATGAAATCTTGGCGGCTTCCTAATGAGAGTCTGACACGCGGGAGGTAATAGTTCCCTTTCAGCGTGTAACCTAGAGATCAGGAGCCAAAAAAAAAGAATTTTTCTGTGTTCGACGGGAATCAGTATCTAGTCACAAAAAAAAGGCAAAACAACTACAAAAATAATAATAATAATTCTGTCTACAGTTGGGGTCATTGGTGTTGCGAATCCAAACAGATCGTACTTTTCACAATGACAATACTTCACATCTGTGTTGAGGTTACCAAACCATCTCAATAAACTTCCTTACAGCAAAAATGGATTAACAATTGAATGGAGCACCGCCGGACCAAATTGCATATATAACCCAACACGTTTCACCAAGCCACTTCATCAGGGCTGAACATCAAATTAGAACTTGAAATGGACTTATTTGTAGGCTTTACAACACTGATCTGTACAGATTGAATATAAAGGACCATAAGGGTCAGTTTGCAAGTAGGGATGAGCTTGGGCTTGGGTGTGAACCCAGAGGAAACTAGTTCAGTGCCAGCCTTACCAGTCAGTGCCGGCCCAATCCACTGCAGCTGGGACAATCCCCGCCCACCAAATGCACCTACACAAAGGAGCTGGGATGCTTAGGACATCACTGACCTCAATGGCATTTAGCTAATATTGTCAAGTGTCCCTATTAGGTCAATGATGTCACGAGCAGGGCCAGAACAAGGGGAGGTCAGGAGGGACAGCTGCCCTGGGCACTGTGGTATCATGTGAGGTGGGGGAGGGGGGCTGTAAGGAGATTGAGAGGAGAGGGGATTTGTGTTGGGAGTAGAAATTTGGGTGTGTGTGCTAGGAGTGGTGATTCAGGGGGATTTGTGTTGGGAGAGAAATGGGAGAGGAGGATTTGTGCTAGAATAGGTGATATGGTAGAGAGGGGACTGGGAGTGGATTTATGCTAGGAGGAGAATTTTTGTGGGGGGGGATTTGTGCTACTAGGGATGATTGGGGGGTGTTTGTGCTACTGTAGGAGGGAATTTAGGGGTGGAGGAGGGGCATGTGTACTGGGAAGGGGAATTTGGGGGGGTGAAGGATTTGCTGGGAGGGGGGATTTCAGCGGGGAGTGGATTTGTACTGGGAGCAGTGGGAACATATGCTTAGGGGGTAATCATTCAGATTGCTGCTCAATTTTTTTCTGACACAGAATGCACATACATTTGGGGGGGGGGGGGTTGCAGTTTAGCATGTTTGCCCTGGGCTCTAGTTGACCTTGTCCCGGGACTGGTCACAAGCATCCCAGTTCTTTTGTGTAGGTGCAGTTGCAGGGCAAGGAATGCCCTGGCCGCAGTGGATTGAGCCGACACTGACAACTTTTTTCCTGGTTCAGACCGCGCCCTTACAGGGGGATCCAGGAGATCGACACTCCTGATAATGATTAGTAATTAGTATGTACGCTCCTCTATTACACGTATAGCTTGGTTAAACCCTTTCCTGCCTGTGCCTGGCATCCCTTTAACTGGAACTTTATGCCAATGGAACCAGGCGGACTGCCCAATCACGTGACCACTGTGATTGGTTGTTATAGTGGTCACAATATCAGGAGCTGGCCCTAACTGTCTGTGACTGTTCTGGAAGTGGGCAGTGAGCATGCTCTCAGCATAGACCTCACCTCTCCATTGACACGCATGTGTGGCATGTGGGCATTAAAGACCACTCTTTGTGCCGCCACACATATGTGTTAAAGCAGTGGCAAGTGGTTTAACACCCATTCACATTTAAGTGTTCTGTTGTGGTGCAAATACACATACCTTAACATATGTGAACATGCGTTGTGTTAAGTCAGCCCCTTCGTTATGAATAGGCTGTCAATGCACTCTCACAGTGGATAGAATAAAACCCTATTTTTTTAACAACGCAACTCACTACAAAGCACTGTAAATGTATTGTGGTGCTTAAATGTACAATGGGTTAGGGTACCATTTACAAGTAAAGAGGCAATTCTTTTGTGTAAACATCAAGTTGTGTTAGGCCTCATTCACATCTGAACCTTTCATAAAAACATGTGCATAATGATTTACAAAACGCACAAAATATACACATTGTGCTTGTCATGCCAATAATTGTTGAAATCACCCCAAACGTGGCAAATAGATGTGTGTTTTTCCTAAGCTGGTTCTGTTGTTGGGGTTGGGTGAAGACTGAGCTGCGTCTGATGTTGGGTGAAGACAGAGCTGGGTCTGGTGTTGGGTGAAGACTGAGCTGGGTCTGGTGTTGGGGTTGAGTAAAGACTGAGCTGGGTCTGGTGTTGGGTGAAGACTGAGTTGGGTGCAGTGTTGGGGTTGGGTGAAGACTGAGCTGGGTCTGATGTTGGGGTTGGTTGAAGACTGAGCTGGGTCTGATGTTGGGGTTGGGTGAAGACTGAGTTGGGTCTGTTGTTGGGAGAAGACTGAGCTGGGTCTGGTGTTGAGTAAAGACTGAGTTGGGTCTGGTGTTGAGGTTGGGTGAAGACAGAGATGGGTCTTTTGTTGTGGTGGAGTAAATACTGAGTTGGGTCTGTTGTTGGGGGTAGACTGAGCTGGGTCTAGTGTTAAGGTTAGCTGAAAACTTGGCTGAGTCTGATGTTGGGTGGAGACTGAGTTGGGTGTGGTGTTGAGTGAAGACTGAGCGGGTCTGATATGGAATTGGGTGAAGACTGAGTTGGGTCTGGTTTTGGGGCTGGTCTCAAGGTCTTACCTTGCCTTCCTGTTGGCAGCCATCTTGGACATGTGCAGACTGCTGTCTCTTATAAACTCTGTTTGCATCATCACTTGTCTGCTGCCTGGGCGTCGCTCAGTGATGATGTTGCACATCTGACTATATATATCAGCTGATGGCTTTCAGACCTTGCCCTTGCGTTTGTGCTCCAAGGTGCATCACTGCTAGCAGTCCTCTGACCTCTGTGGTTTCTCCGTGCATGACTTGGCTTGGCTGACGAGCTTCCTGGCTCTGGATTCCGCATCGGCAGACGACCTCGCATCAGAAGAAGACCTGGCTTTGGCAGACTACCCGCCTCTGGACTCTATCTCGGCTTGGATGACTATCTGTTCCTGGACTTGATCCTGGCTTGGATGACTACCCACTTCTGAACTTGACCCCGGCTGTTCTTGATTTTTCTCCTCTCTCTTGCTGTGCGATTATTATTTTTGCATAAATAAATTGCATTATTTTACTTACATCTTCATGTGGTCTGGTTTCCTGCCACCCTGACAATTGGGTGAAGACTGAGTTGGGTCTGGTGTTGTGGTTGGGTGAAGACTGAATTGGGTATGGTGTTGGGGTTGGGTGAAGACTGATTTGGGTGCGGTGTTGAGGTTGGGTGAAGACCAAGCTGGGTCTGGTGTTGGAGTTACATTTTTTCTATTTGTACAGGACGCGGCAGATACTCCTAGGGCCAGATGAAGCATCAAGAACCAAAAAGTGAACTCTACAATAGTTGCTATTTTCCCTTTATATTACATTTGTTGGAAAAATGTTGTGTTTTAATTCTTTAGAAGGAAAGGACGGTTGTTGGTGTTGATTTTCTTCTACAATGTTGCCAAGCCTACAGATGTTCCTCGATGAGGACGGTCATAGTACGGGAACAGATGGAGGCACTACACATCCAGCGGGATGAAGATAACCGCCAACGCACCGAGGAATATCCATGAAGGTGAACTTTGCTGACAGATATTATTCTTTTATATCAGATGCAGATTCTGATTTCTATGTCACACGGGTAAAAAAGCAAAATGTGCCAAGAGTGATGTAAATATTTTACTGTAAATAAGAAAAAACATCTAAACAGCAGCCTTAATCTCCTAACCTTTGACCCTATTACTAAAACCTAAAACTACTAACTTTAACCTTACCCCAACCTCATACCCAACACCGATTTAACTCCAAAATTGCCTGATCCATTTCTAAGTTCTCCGAGAAAAGCACAGCTGTACATCAAAAGATACTGATCTGTAACTATGCAAAAAAAAAAAAATAAAAACATACCTAAACTTCAGCTTTAATCTCCTGACCCTCAACCCTGCTATTTACACTACTAACCCTAACCTAACCCCAAACTAATCCCTAACACTGAATTAACACCAAATTTGCCTTATCCATTCCTGAGGTCTCCAAGAAAATGACAGTTGTATTAAGAAAGATACTGATTTGTAACTATGCAATTAAAAACATACCGAAACTTCAGCTTTAATCACCTGACCCTAAACTTTACTGCTAACAATACGAACCCTAACCTAACCTCAGCCACATCCCTAACACTGAATTAACTCCAAAATGACCTTGTCCATTGCTGAGGTCTCCAAGAAAATGACAGTTGTACCACAAAAAATACTGAAAAAAAAACATATCTAAACTTTAGCTTTAATCTCCTTACCCTCAACCCTACTATTTACACTACACCCTAGCCTAACCCCAAACTCATCCCTAACATTGAATTAACACCAAAGTCCCCTTATCCATTCCTAAGGTCTCCAAGAAAATGACAGTTGTATCAAGAAAGATACTGATTTGCAACTATGCAATTAAAAACATACCCAAACTTCAGCTTTAATCTCCAGACCCTCAACCCTACTACTAACACTACTAACCCTAACCTAACCCCAAACTCATCCCTAACATTGAATTCACACTAAAGTCGCCTAATCCATTGCTGAGGTCTCCGAGAAAATGACAGTTGTATCAAGAAAGATACTAATTTGTAACTATGCAATTAAAAACATACCTAAACTTCAGCTTTAATCACCTGACCCTCAACTTTACTACTAATTCTAACCTAAACTCAGCCGCATCCCTAACACTGAAATAACTCCAAAATTGTCTTATCCATTGCTGAGGTCTCCAAGAAAATGACAGTTGTACCAAGAAAGATACTATGCAATAAAAACAAGGCGTAAATTTCAGATTTAATCCCCTGAGTCTTAACCATAATACTAACACTACCAAACCTACCCTAACCCCAGCCACATCCCTAATACTGAATTAACTCCAAAGTTGACTTATCCATTGCTGGGGTCTCAAAGAAAAGGACAGTTGTACCAAAAAAGATACTATGCAATGAAAACAACGCCTGAACTTCAGCTTTAATCCGCTGACTCTCGACCATACTACCCACCCTATCCTAACCCCCGCCACATCCCTAACACTGAATTAACTCCAAAGTTGCCCTAGGCCAGCCATACACAGAGCAAATTTTCTTTCCTGCAACCACGGGTTGCAGGAAAGAAATCTACTAGATTCCCCCATCAGCACAGACAGTGCTGATGCAAGAATCCCTCCTGCAGGGCCATTGTCTTCTCCCGGGGAAGGGTGGGGGAAGCTGGGAAGACAGTGATTATCATTAATGGCTATAGCAGCTGCTTCCGATAATTGCAATAGTAAATCCAGCAGGCTGGTTGTACCCAAGTTGATCGATCGAATTGGTACATTCAGCCTGCCCAATAATGGTTTAGCAGGAAGTGGCTGACATTCAAACCGTGTATGGCCGGCCTAATGCTACTAACCCCAACCTAACCCCAGCCACATCTCTAACACTAAATAACTCCAAAATTGCCTTACCCATTGCTGGGGCCTCCAAGAAAATGACAGTTGGCCAAAGAAAGATACTGATCTGATACATAGGTAAAGGCATTCATTGACTATTTTTAGTGAACATATCTAAACTTTAGCTTAAATCTCCTTACCTTCAACCCTATTATTTACTCTACTAACCCTGGCCTAACCCCAAACTCAGCCCTAACATTGAATTAACACCAAAATGGCCTTATCCATTCCTGAGGTCTCCAAGAAAATGACAGTTGTATAAAGAAAGATACTGATTCGTAACTATGCAATTAAAAACATACCCAAACTTCAGCTTTAATCTCCAGACCCTCAACGCTACTACTAACACTACTAACCCTAGCCTAACCCCAAACTCATCCCTAACATTGAATTCACACCAAAATCGCCTTATCCATTGCTGTGGGGTCTCCAAAAAAATGACAGTTGGCCCAAGAAAGATATTGATCTGATACATAGGTAAAGGCATTCATTGACTATTTTTAGTGAACATATCTAAACTTTAGCTTAAATCTCCTTACCTTCAACCCTATTATTTACTCTACTAACCCTGGCCTAACCCCAAACTCAGCCCTAACATTTAATTAACACCAAAATTGCCTTATCCATTCCTGAGGTCTCCAAGAAAATGACAGTTGTATAAAGAAACATACTGATTTGTAACTATGCAAAATTCAAAATTAAACAGCAAAGGCGCGCGCAATCTCCCCTCAATTTTCCATTTCAAAAGCGGCAATTTTTCACCAAAGGAATTATTGCTCCCTAATCAGGTTTTAAGCTCTTTCCCGTCTCAATCTGAGCGTCTTTATTTGCAATCCGTAACTTTTAAATGATGTTCTGAGTCCTTCTGTGCCAGGCGCGGTGTTAATATAGCAGAGATTGAAGAGCGCGTTATTTATGCCTCGCCGCTATTTTAAGAACACGAAATTCATAGACACCCGCTACGGCTCGCAAAAAAAAAAAAAGAGGGAGGGCCCTACACACGGAATGATCCGTCTTGTGAAATGTCACCAGAATATTGGAATCTACAATGTTTAGATATTTAGCATGCTGTTTAAACAGGCGAGATGGAGTGCGCCGGCGAACGCCGTGGGGGAGATGGAAATTTATTCAGGTTCTCCAGCTACAATTACGACGGTTAGAACAGCATTTGTCTCTGGACGATGTTTGTAAGTGCTGAAAAAATATGGGAGCGCGATGATGCGGCGGGAAACTGACAGTAATTTTATCTTGTCGTGAATATGTAAGCAGGATAAGGAAATCCCGACACATATGTATGAACGCTCTTTAATTCACTTATGTATACCTTCCAAAGTCATGAAATCGCTTTTCAGCCGAGCTGGTGTGATTACTTTGCATCCATCTTATTATTGAGTCGCACAATATACAATTCCCCATCACTCATCCCAGCTAGCCAGCAAAGCAGGAGTCAGTCAAACCTGACAGTAATAAAAGCAGGGGTCTCCAGTGCATACTTGTACACAGATACATGAAAACCTCACATTGCGTAAAGCACCTCTACAAACTGGGGTCCTACTCTAATCTCTTACATTGTCATATTGTCATAAATAAAGAGGTCTCCAATGCAAACTTGTACAATGAGTTTGACCTAATATAATTTAAAATGGAAAATGCCTCATTTGGCCAGTAGATGGCACTAAGTATCATAGGAATTGCCTGATGGCCCTCAGCACCACCTAGTGGCCAAATAACATATTTACATTTTAAATCAATGAAAAACATTTCACTTAGACACGAGAGGAGGATCTGCAAAGTGACAGCACCGGTCTGGGAGGCACGGAATCAGACCATAAAGTCCTTCAGCTATACCAGTAGTCATCCAGACAAGGCTCTGAAGAAGAGGGTAACCTTGAAACACGTTATGTGTCTACGATCATTGTGAGTTTATGTATACAGACTTAAGCAGATGATGTTATGTCTAAGCCAGCCATTTTCAACCAGGGTGCCCAGGGTGAGATTTCTTCAGGTGTGCCTTGGCAAAATGCCTAATAATTGCCTATAAATTGTATACAAGCCAGTGTGTGGATAAAACCTGCCTTTTGGTAAACAATACGGTTATACTGTATACTGCACCAATCCTAAACCCTAAAAGATTATGTCTACTTAGCCGAAACGCGTCGGGTCTACTGCTATTGCCGTCTTTTATCTACTTGTACAAGCGCTATACCATCAAGTCTGTGTAAGTGTGTTTCTTCTTTGTGAGCTTTTTATTTTTTGAGAGTCCGGAAGAGGATTTCTTGCTGCTCTTACTGCTAGTGGCTATAATATTCCATATTAGTGGATGACGTTGAAGGATCGAGCCAATGATCTTTGGATATGTTACTGGTATGAAGCCCATCTATTTCTTAGAAGCCTGAATGACCCAAAAGGTGTATACTTTATTGGGTACACTACATCTGGTAAGCCTTCATTACAGTTGTCCTGTTGGTGGTGGTCAAGTGTAATGTTCCGGTACCTTTGGTACCCTAAATTACACTTTCCACAAGTGTATGCGCCCCACCATTTACTTTTGGAAAGGTGCGCATACACCTTTAAGACTGGAGCTGTCATCACCCAGCGCCGGACTAGATGGCTATTTAAAGCGCCAGTTCTCACTCACATGTGTTCGTTCAAACACCCTTACCTGGATGCTAACCTTGCTTGAAGCTTCCATGCTTGCAAGCTTACCTCGCTGACGGAACCTCGCCGCGCTGATCCCTGTATCCCGCTACTGGATCATCCGCCTCTCCTGAACCACCCTTCGGCTGTATCGCTAATAGTGCTAAGTACCCCGCAGGGGGAATTCTCTATAAACTTATACTAAGCTTACACTATCTAGCTCTGCATAGTAAAGACTGTTTATCACATCTGCATAACTAGATTGCTAGCTCTTGAGACTACTGCTACTTTTCTGCACTGGGTTGATCTCTTTTGTATGTCTACCTGCTATTCTGTCATCTGTTACCATACAACATTGCTAAACCTTCCTGCATCCATCTGCTACTGTCTCACCTTCAAGTGTCTATCACCTACCACCTCCACTCAACCTATCCCTCAACCTTCATCATTGTGTTACCACATACATAAAGTCATTCTAGGAACCAGCTTTCTAATTGTGTGTATTTACTGGCTGAAATAAGACCTTCCACACATGATGAGTCATTGAGGTTGGGAATGGTATCTCAGCATATCTCTTACATGACTACTGACGTGGAACTATTTCTGCAGCTGAAAATCCACACCATATAAGAAACGCAGGAGCGTTACATCAAGTACCTGAATTCACAATAGAAGACTTATCAGCACCTTTGCACATCTATGGTGGAATTTGTGGACTTTATGCTATGATGAGCATTTCACATTAACAGCATCAGCCACTTTATCACTTATGCACTTTTATATATCTTTTATATATATATGTTTTTATGATTTTGTGGTCCATATCTCATTATTGCCTAGTACTGCTGTAATTTTGTGGTTCTTATGCAATTTTGCACTTTATGTATTGAAGTATTTTGATACTTTATACGTTGCACATTTCAGCACTGTAATTAAGTGATTTTGCACATAGTTTATGCACTTTTTTTTTTTTTTTGGTTAGCATATATTTATATGCATTAGCACCATTGCACTTTATAACACAATCTAACAGAGCTGCAAATTTTTGCTTTTCCTTTTAGTTAAACAAAGCCACAGGTTTTCATTGTGAACCATTACAACCTTTTAGCCACCAGCATCCTAATGACCAATGGCATCACCAGTTCAAAAGGAGGACGTCAGTTGCCTGCATAGCATTCTTGTTTGACCCTTCCCTGCCCCTCTTTATCAGCATTGAGGGCACCTTAGCGGGTGTTGGATAAAAACTAAGGGAGCACAGAAACAATGGAATACTAGTCAGAACCAGTTTGCAAAAGTGTAATTGCTTTAGAAGAATAAATCACCTTTAACGTTGGGTGGTCCTACATGTGTGGATGTTTCTGCATTATGCAAAACTATTGGAATGGTTTTCACATTTTAGAATTGGGTGCCTTGAGACTGTCTATAATTTTGAAAGGGTTTATGCAAGTGTATGAAAATTGGTAGAAAATAGCAAAAATAGCAAAAGTGCAAAGTGCAAAAAAATGTGCAAAAAAGTCTCAAATATAGTTCCAATAATGCTTCCACCTTCCAATGGGAACCGAAAAGAGTGCAAACCTTGCAAACTAAATAAATTAGTCAAAGTGTCCAAATCCGGATGATGATATCCATATGAAAGGGAAAGTTCTATGTTCCAAAGTAGAAAGGAGGAAAAGACACCGCCAGTGCTCCAATCACCCAATAAGAAAACCTGGGTGCGCTTACCAGAAATAGTGGACTCATAGTAGTGGATACATTTTAGAATTGGATGCCTCAAGACTGTCTATAATTTTTAAAGGGTGTATACAAGTGTATAAAAATTGGTAGAAAATAGCAAAAGCGCAAAGTGCAAAAAAAGTCTCAAATATAGGTCCGATAATGCTTCCACCTTCCAATGGGAACCGAAAAAGTGCAAACCTTGCAAACTAAAGAAATAAGTCAAAGTGTCCAAATCCGGATGATGATATCCATATGAGAAGGGAAAGTTCTGTGTTCCAAAGTAGAAAGGAGGAAAAGACACCGCCAGTGCTCCAATCACTCAATAAGAAAACTTGGGAGCGCTTACCAGAAATAGTGGACTCTAGTTACCATATGGCAGAAGAGTCCCATGAGCTTTGGGCAGACACGGGCAGGGCCGCTGATAGGGGGGGGACCACCAGCCCTCTTGTAGGGGGCCCGAGCACACAGGGGGGCCCACACAGAGAGGGAGATTAGTGATTGACAACAAATACAGAAATTTTCCTCCAGCACCTGAATCTGATCTCTCCCTCTCCCTGCTATCAGCTTTTATCTGTAGAGAAAGAGATAGTTGTCCCTCACTATTCCCCTCCCTTGTGTGCCCCCCCCCCCTCCCAGCACTGGCTCTAATGTTATCTCTGCTCAGGAGTTTATTTGTAAATTGTAAACTTGTTTCTCTCTCTCTGTCTCTCTGATCACTGAGCTCCAACTGCCCAGCCTGTATATTTTTCTCATCCCATCTTCTTTTTTATTTAACATAGCTTTTTTTTTTAGATTTAGCAGGAATTATGCGAGTTATGTTATATTTGTGTCTGCTAATAGTGATTTTGTTGTAATTTTAGCTAAATATATCTTTAATATTTTCTTGGGGGGGGGCCTGCCAGGTAGTCTGTACGGGGCCCCGCGATTTCTAACAGCAGCCCTGGACACGGGAGTAAGTCACACATGTGCAAGTCACAAGCAAGTCTCAAGTCTTAACCTTCAAGTCTCAAGCAAGTCCCAAGTTACTGTGGCGAATAGCAAGCAAGTCAAGCCAAGTCCCTGCTAGAAGTCAAGCAAGTCAAGTCATTTATTTTGGTCAAGTCACAAATCAAGTCAAAATACTGATCTACCCCAAATTTCCCCTTTAAATCAGTTAAAAGTCAGTGGTCAGAATAGGTTTTGTTTTATTTTCAACATTAACAAAACTGCTTAGTGCTTTTTTCTTGGCATTCTAAAGAAACACTTTGAATGCCCAAACAGCTCATAATCCTTCGTCCGGTCATGTTTCAACACCAAAGTCACTAAAAACATGTTAAAGTGGAGTTCCACCCTAAATTTATACTTACCTCCATCTTCTCGCTCCGGGTCACCTGAAAAACAAATGGATAATCGCAATTTTTTTTTTTTTTTTTTACTTAACTTGTAGGGAAAATATACTTACCTTACTCCCTTCTTCCTCCCCTCGGCGGCCACGGTGATTCGTCACTTCCTGGCTTTTGCAATGATTCCTGGGAGCTGAACGTCATCGCTCCCAGGAATCAATGCGCCTGCACCGGCCCTGACGTCAGTTCCGGGGCGCGCGCGTCATCCCCTTCTAAACAGCTTCTGGACATGCCCAGAAGCTGTGGAGGGATGACGCTGCGGCACCGGAAGTGACGGCGGGGCCGGTGCAGTGCATCGTGGGACAGAAGAAGAAGGAAGAGGACACAGAAGAGGATCGCGCTGGCTTCAAGCTGCCCACACCTGAGATGGCAGCGCTGGAGAATACTTTTTCAAGGTAAGTATTTCTCCTAAAAGGTAAGTGCAACCCGGGACAGATCAGAGGCTAGCCATTGTGGAACTAGCCCTGACTGTCCCGGGGGTATTTTTATTAAAAAAAGTATCCCCTGGGTGGAACTCCGCTTTAAGTATTTCCATTGTTAAACAGCCAGTGTCCTAAAAATCAGAACAAACTGAGGCGTTTTAAGTGACTGTGGTGTCAGAAACATAACAGGCACACTAATTTTGCTTTAACACATCTTGAGAAAATGCAAATATTTAATAACTTAAAAAAGTAAAGTCATTTCGAGTCATATGTCTCAAGTCCAAGACAAGTCTCAAGTCATGAATACCAAGTCAAAGTCAAGTCGAGTCTTTTATTAATTTTAGTCAACCAAGTCTCAAGTCCTCAAACTGGTGACTTAAGTCTGACTTAAGTCAAGTCATGTGACTCAAGTCCCCCAACTCTGGCTTTGGGTATATAAACTTGCTGAAACGACCCTTGATGTGGAGTCCCTCTTTCACTGGCTCATGGTGCTCAAAGAGAAATAGAAACTCCACATATTGTGATAACATTCGAAATTTGACATTTATTGAAAGGTTAAAAACGTACATTTTCCATATGAATGGAAAGCATAAAAACACGTGTGTCTTGAATGGGCGCAGTATTGAGGAGAAAGCTCACTGTAACCCGACGTACGTTGTTTATATGTAGTAATCTTAACAATATTGTTGTATTGTAGTGCCTGCAGCTGACTTTGGAATAGTTTCTAGTAAGCGCAATAGTTCTCTTATATTTACAATTTTGGAAGGGTGGCTTGACTGAAAAAAAGGTTGAGAAAAACTGGTCTAAAATATGATGCAAGCTTTGGTTTGTGAGTACATTCACCTCCATTGTATACCAATTTACTCACTAAAACCCCTGGAAGGTTTTACCCCCTTTCTGACCAGGCCCTATTTTGCGATTCGGCACTGCGTTATTTTAATGGACAATTGTACGATCGTGCGATGCTGTACCCAAATTAAATTAACGTCCTTTTTTCCCACAAATAGAGCTTTCTTTTGGTGGTATTTGATCACCTGTGCGATTTTTATTTTTTGCGCTATAAACTAAAAAAGAGCGACAATTATGAAAAAAAAAAAACAATATTTTTCACATTCTGCTATAGGAAATTCCCCCCCAAAAAAAATGTAAAAACCAAATTTTTTAACATCAATTTGTTTTCTGCTACATATTTTTGTTAAAAAAAAAATCGCAATAAGCGTATTTTGATTGGTTTGCGCAAAAGTTATTGTGTCTACAAACTACGGGAAAGTGTTAAGTCAATTTTATTGTTTTTTTTTTTTACTAGTAATGGTGGCGATCTGCGATTTTTAGTGGGACTGCGACATTGCGACGGACAGATCGGAACCCTAACTGACATAATTGACACTTTTGGGGGGACCAGTGACATTACTACAGTAATCAGTGCTAAAAATATGCACTGTTACTGTAATAATGACATTGGCAGGGAAGGGGTTAACCTTGGGGGTGATTAAAGGGATAATGTATGCCTGTATGCTTACTAACTGTGTGTGTGTGGGGGGGGGGGGGGTTGTGACAGGCACAGACAGATCGATCGCAGTTTCAGCTTAGCTTAGCTTAGCTGAAACTGCGAATCTGTCCCTGCCTGTCTCACAGAAGATCCGCCTGCTTTGTTTACATAAGCAGGCGGGTCTTCTCTCTGTTTCCCGGACGATCGCAGGAGGAAGGGGGCAATTGCCGCCTCTCCTCCTGTGGCCCGCCTCCCGCTGCGTCTAATCACAGCGGGAGCGCGGCTCCGGCAGCGCACCCGCGCTGCTGTGACCGCATGCACTCCAGTCACGTAGTAGTACGTGACTGGACGCAGCCGAGCCGCTCTGCCACAGTAATATTACAGTGGGCGGTCGGCAAGCAGTTAAAGCGGTTGTAAACCCACTCTTCCAACTTTTACTTATAGGTAAACCTATAAGAAGGCTTACCTATAGGTACTGTAAATATCTCCTAAACTTGCACCGTTTAGGAGATATTTACATTTCATGCAGCCGATGACGTCATCGGCGCATGCGCTCTGAAGAAACGGCCCGTGCCGTTTCTTCAGAGCCCTGTGCCGTGACCGGCGGCTCCCACGCGCATGCGCGGGCGTGACGTCACGCGGCTTTCGGCCAGTAGCATAGTCGGAGTCCACAGACCAGGATGGAAGATGGCTTAAGATGGATGCGGCCTCCAGCAGGGACGACGAGGGCTTCGTTTGCAGGTAAGTGGCACATAATGTGCTAGTATGCGATGCATACTAGCACATTATGCATTTACTTTGCAGGGAAGAAAAAAAACTAAAAAAAAAAAAAAAGGAGGAGTTTACTTCCTCTTGAATAAAACATGTTTTGAGGATTATGCGCTAGGCCCACGCGCCTTCTTTGTTTCCTATACTTACAATGAAAAACATTTGTCTGGCACAGAAAATAGCCGAATAACATTTTGCCCTGTTCACACGGAACGAATGTACATGGATTTTGAATGGGCAAATTTCTTTGCACATTTTTTTTATGAATACACCCCCTACTGTCAGGAGATTTTACAATAGTTTGGCATCTATGGCCCTGCAGCCTTGTGACATTGACTTAATATGTGGCCCTATTAAAGTGGTGTTCCGGCCCCCCCTCCAAAAATTTAAAGTCAGAAGCTACACATACTGTACACACACTATACACACACTATACACATACTATACACATACTATACACATACTGTACACATACTGTACACATACTATACACATACTATACACACACTATACACACACTATACACACACTGTACACATACTGTACACACACTGTACACACACTGTACACACACTGTACACACACTATACACACACTGTACACATACTATACACACACTGTACACATACTGTACACACACTATACACACACTGTACACATACTATACACATACTATACACATACTGTACACACACTATACACACACTATACACACACTATACACACACTGTACACATACTGTACACACACTGTACACACACTGTACACACACTATACACACACTGTACACATACTATACACATACTGTACACATACTGTACACACACTATACACACACTATACACACACTGTACACACACTGTACACATACTATACACATACTATACACATACTATACACACACTATACACACACTATACACACACTGTACACATACTATACACACACTATACACACACTGTACACATACTGTACACACACTATACACACACTATACACACACTGTACACATACTGTACACATAATGTACACATACTATACACATAATGTACACATACTATACACATACTGTACACATACTGTACACATACTATACACACACTGTACACATACTGTACACATACTGTACACATACTATACACATACTATACACATACTGTACACACACTATACACATACTGTACACATACTGTACACACACTGTACACATACTATACACACACTGTACACATACTGTACACACACTATACACATACTGTAAACATACTATACACATACTATACACATACTATACACATACCATACACATACTGTACACATACTGTACACATAATGTACACATTCTGTAGCTGCTGACTTTTAATATTAGGACACTTACCTGTCCTGGAGTCCAACAATGTCGGTACTGCAGCCAATGTCTCCTTCAGCTGTCGATTGCTGACGCTGCCATTTCCGGTAAGGGAACCTGGCAGTGAAGCCTTGCGGCTGCACAGCCGGGCCCCTACTGCGCATGCGCGAAGTTTGGTTACCGGCCTGGAAGCAGAGGAAGGAGGAGGAGGAGGGAGGAGGAGGCCAAACTTCTGACGTACCTCGCCACGGCAAGGCCCGATGGAAATGGGGAATGGTACCTGTCAAAAACAGGTACCAGCCCCTCCCTCCCCCCGAAAAGGTGCCAAGTGTGGCACCGGAGGGGGGGAGGAGACAGATAAGCGGAAGTTACACTTTTGAGTGGAACTCCCCCTTAAGTCAATGATGTCACAAGCATCCCAGGCCCTATTGTGTATGTGCATCTGGAAATGTCACGGCCGCAGCTGATTGGGCTGACACTGACAGCTTTCTTCCAGGTTCAGCTGAACATGGGTTTGAAATGAGCCCAAGCTCATCCATAACCACTTGTTCTTATAAAAAAGGCCTACATAAAAGACAGAGACTGACGCCTTCACAAAGTCTGCACCGGCTACCCAAAGCAAAAAAATAACAGATGCTTTTACAAATATACATGAAAGTCTCACGCCCCGTAAAATGCCTTTTTTAATTTTGCCGTATCAATGGCATTGACCTAACAATGATTTTATATTAAAATTACCCCATTTGGCCAACAGATGGCACTAAATATCATAGGAATTGTCTATGATCCTTAGCACCACCTAGTGGCCAAATGTGGTATTTAAATTTTATTTCCTAATTCTGAGGATGCAAGGTGTTTCTATGTTATACATTTATTTTTGTCACTTGAAATCGTCCATCTCTCACTTTTTTTACTCCCAATTTAATAAATAATCACATACTACCTAGCGTTCCCATATAAAAGACAGAGACTGACGCCTTCCCAAAGTCTGCACCAGCTACCTAAAGCAAAAAATAACAGATGCTTTTACAAATATACATGAAAGTCTCACACCTCGTAAAGTGTCTTTTAAAATTTTGCCATATTAGGTCAATGGCATTGGCCTAACAATGATTTTAAATGAAAAATACCCCATTTGGCCAACAGATGGCACTAAACATCATAGGAATTTTCTATGATCCTTAACACCACCTTGTGGCTAAATGTGGTACTTCAATTCTATTTCCTAATTCTGAGGATGCAAGGCGTTTCTATTTTATAAATTTACTTTTTGTCACTTGGAATCTTCCATCTCTCACCCTTTTTTACTCCCAATTTAATGAATAATCACATACTACCTGGCATTGCCATAAAAAGAAAGAGACCGACGCTTTCCCAAAGTCTGCACCAGCTACCCAAAGCAAAAACTAACAGATGCTTTTACAAATATACATGAAAGTCTCACACCTCATAAAGTGCCTTTTCAAATGTTGCCATATTAGGTCGAAGGCATTGACCCAACAATGATTTAAAATGTAAAATACTGCATTTGGCCAATAGATGGAGTTAAGTATCATAGGAATTCTTTATGACCCTCAGCACCACCTAGTGGCCAAATGTGGAATTTCCATTCCATTCTATTTCCTAGTTCTGAGGATGCATGGTGTTTCTATTTCATGAATCTATTTTTGTCATTTGAAATCATCCATCTCTCACCTTTTTGACTTCCTGTTTAATAAATAATCACATACAACGGGCGCTCCTATATAAAATACAGAGACTGACGCCTTCCCAAAGTCTGCGCCGGCTACCCGAAGCATAAAATAACAGATAATCTCATCCAGCTATTCTTGGTTAACCCCATGTCAAACCAACGACGTCTCCTGATTGGCTCTCCCTAGCAGAATCCATATTAGGGAGCATCTGTAATATAATGAGTTCAGGTTCAGTGGCGCCCGCGTCGTCACCTCGGCTCCTATTATCCATAAAAATATGCCAATTGACATTTTCCTTCCTCATTTTTTTTTTCGCCCCAAATGACTGCCTTGTCATTTATGACCCGGCTGCCTGATGGAGATTTTGTCCGAAAGGACATTAAAATTAATCTGCCATGAATTTATTCGCCATCAATTTAAGATGGGGAGAGCGGCAGGGAAATCCCAGGGGAGCCACGGAGCAGTGGATGCCTGCGTTAAAATCCAATAAAGTTGGATTTAAAAAAGGAAAAAAAAATAAATAAATTGGTAATTCGGCGATGACTTTATTAAATGTGAGGAGGAAAAAAATTGCAAGCGTGAAAAATCTTGCAACATACAGGACAAGTTTATAAACTCATGTTTTAAATATCTTTCTGAAAATTAATTATATCAAATTTAAATTACATTAAATTAAATAAAAAAAAAAAAAATAATAATTTAAAGGGTAACTCCACATTGATGGGAAAAAAAGAACAAATAAAAAAATGTATGTAGCAATTATTATTATGCTATATAATTTTTTTTATTTGTTCTTTTTTTTCCCTGTTTTCAATGTTGAGATACCCTTTAAATGTATTTTTTTTTAAATTTAATTTAATGTCATTTAAATTTGATATAATTAATTTTCAGAATGATATTTAAAACATGAGTTTATAAATCACTTTGTGATCAAAGTTTAATAAAAATGACCCTTCGTTTTCAATCTACAGTGCTATAATTTCCTGTAAAATGCAGTATGGGAACCTGGAGGTGTTCTGTACACAAATGGTGTGCAGACCCCCCCCCCCCCTCAAAAAAAAAAAAAAATGAATTTCCTGCTTGTGTGATTTGCTCACTGATTTTCCAAGAAGTCTGCACTACGATTCAAGTCAGATTTTGGGCATCCTCTGCAACAAAAATGTTATTTTTGGTTATATACTCCCAAAGGGAAAGCACATTTTTAAAGGGATGCAAACCTTGCCGCTTTCCTCATTAGAACACTGCAAGGGCAGCAGCTGATTGATAATTATAAAATTATTCCCAATACATTCACTTTCCACATAGACACAGAGAAACAAATAGCTATTTTTTTTTTTTTTTTTTCAGAATAAAAAAGTTTGTTAAAATCCCTGCAATGTACAGAGATCACCCAGAGGGAATTTTGTTTCCTCAACAAAAGTGGAGTTACTCTTTGAATGAAATTAAATAAAAAAATTAAAATAAAAAATAAACATAAAATGCTGGATGCCTCCATGATGCTCAGTTTGTAAAGCATACTTAACCACTTCTGGACCGGAAGGATTTGCCTCCTTCCTGACCAGGCCATATTTTGCGATTCGGCACTGCGTTACTTTAACGGACAATTGCACGGTCATGCGACGCTGTACCTAAATAAAATTGATGTCCTTTTTTTCCACAAATAGAGCTTTCTTTTGGTGGTATTTGACCACCTGTGCGATTTGTATTTTTTGCGCTATAAACAAAAAAAGAGTGACAATTCTTAAAGAAAAAACAATATTTTTCACATTTTTCTATATAACATTCCCAAAAAAAATAAATGTAAAAATCTAAATTTTTTAACATTTTAGGCCAATTTGTTTTCTACTACATATATTTGGTGAAAAAAAAAATTGCAATAAGCGTATTTTGATTGGTTTGCGCAAAAGTCATCGCATCTACAAACTAGGGAAAAGATATATGTAATTTTAATTGTTTTTTTTTTTTTTACCAGTAATGGCTGCAATCTGCGATTTTTAGCGGGACTGCGACATTGCGGCGGACAGATTGGACCCCTAACTGACCTTTTTGACACTTTTGGGGGGACCAGTGACATTACTACAGTAATCAGTGCTAAAAATATGCACTGTTACTGTAATAATGACACTGGCAGGGAAGGGGTTAACAGTGTGGGTGATCAAGGCGTTAAATGTGTACCTAGGGGCGTGTTTTTAACTGTAGGGAGGCGGGGGTTGTGAAATGACCATAGAGACTTGTGATCCTATATAGAAGGATCTCAGGCACTCTGTGGTCATTCCAGGGAGAAGAACGGTCAGCTGTGTTTACAACAGCCGACCGTTCTTCTCTCTCATCGGGGATCGCGGGTGTTAGGTGGCAATAGGAGCTCGCCCCCGGCACGCACTCACCCTCTAGCTGCAGGCGCGCGACCGATGTATACATACGTTGGTTTGCGCAGGAGCAGCTTCCTGCCGCAGTATAACTGCAACAGGTTAAAAAAGTGCTGCAGCAATATAATTCATAAACCATGAATTGAATAAATCCCAGTCCATATATCAGCATAAATGAGTAATCATAAAACTGTATAGTTCATAAAAAGTCCAGAAAATGATAGAAAAATCCGAAGCCTTCCCACGTAAAGAAACAATCCTTCCAATAAATTGTTCAGAGGTTAGCCATTACCACACTTGTATAAAGTACTCAAAACCCATACTTGAGTAAAAGTACAAGTGCTCGATCAAAAAGTGACTTGAGTAGAAGTGGAAGTGCTCGATCAAAAAGTGACTTGAGTAGAAGTGGAAGTGCTCTACCAAAAAGTGACTTGAGTAGAAGTACTAAAGTATTCAACATTTTTTGTACTTAAGTACTGCAAGTAGTTTTTTTTAATTTTGCTACTCAAGTACTGAAAGTAAAAGTACAAGTACTGTGTTATGTAGTTATTAAAGAAAGAAGTCAAAAGTTTGAACATCATATTGTTTTTTATTATTTCAAATGATTAACCTAAAGGACAATCACAATTCCTTTGGCTGTAACTCTTTGTAAACAAAAACAGATAATATCCCTCCCTTCCCCCTTTAAAGCATCCCTCCTTCTCTTCCCTGCATGTTTTTTTTTCTCCACAGCTTATTGGTGCGCAAAATCATATATAAACCAATGTGATATACAACAATATATTCCAATAATGAAATAAAGGAAGAGTGTATGAAATCAAAGTCAATAAAAAGTCCATATATATATATAATGCCATAATCAGTGCTGGGGTAGTTACTCAAAAAATGTAACTAGTTACTTCTGTAAATTGTAACGCGATTACTTTACTAGTTACTGCATTTGAAAAGTAACTTCACTACTTATTACTTTACTTTCCTCTTTCCTAATTGACCGTGTAGAAGAAGATACATGACACTCTTTCTGCATAGAGTTTATTGTATAAACACAGGCTTTGGGAAACATGAGAACAAAACCTGAAAAAAACAGAATAAAACATAAAGTGCAACAAAAAGTCATAAACTTCATCCCTTTCTATTCTTCGAAATAACGATTGTATCGCACGGCTTGGGTAACGCAGGAAAGCGCGTTCCTATAGCCTAGTAAAGTAGTGTAGTTACCAATATTAGTATTGTAACTAGTTACATTACTTTGTTACCAAAAAAAGTAATGTAGTTACTGTAATCAGTTACTTTGTAACTAGTTACCCCCAACACTGGCCATAATACCATATATACAGTGGGTACGGAAAGTATTCAGACCCCCTTAAATTTTTCACTCTTTGTTATATTGCAGCCATTTGCTAAAATCATTTAAGTTCATTCTTCTTCCTCATGAATGTACACATAGCACCCCATACTGACAGAAAAACACAGAATTGTTGACATTGTTGCAGATTTATTAAAAAAGAAAAACTGAAATATCACATGGTCCTAAGTATTCAGACCCTTTGCTCAGTATTTAGTAGAAGCCCCCTTTTGATCTAATACAGCCAGGAGTCTTTTTGGGAAAGATGCAACAAGTCTTTCACACCTGGATTTGGGGATCCTCTGCTATTCCTCCTTGCAGATCCTCTCCAGTTCTGTCAGGTTGGATGGTAAACGTTGGTGGACAGCCATTTTTAGGTCTCTCCAGAGATGCTCAATTGGGTTTAAGTCAGGGCTCTGGCTGGGCCATTCAAGAACAGTCACGGAGTTGTTGTGAAGCCACTCCTTCGTTATTTTAGCTGTGTGCTTAGGGTCATTGTCTTGTTGGAAGGTAAACCTTCGGCCCAGTCTGAGGCCCAGAGCACTCTGGAGAAGGTTTTTGTCCAGGATATCCCTGTACTTGGCCGCATTCATCTTTCCCTCGATTGCAACCAGTCGTCCTGTCCCTGCAGCTGAAAAACACCCCACAGCATGATGCTGCCACCACCATGCTTCACTGTTGGGACTGTATTGGACAGGTGATGAGCAGTGCCTGGTTTTCTCCACACATACCGCTTAGAATTAAGGCCAAAAAGTTCTATTTTGGTCTCATCAGACCAGAGAATCTTATTTCTCACCATCTTGGAGTCCTTCAGGTGTTTTTTAGCAAACTCCATGCGGGCTTTCATGTGTCTTACACTGAGGAGAGGCTTCCGTCGGGCCACTCTGCCATAAAGCCCCGACTGGTGGAGGGCTGCAGTGATGATTGACTTTCTACAACTTTCTCCCATCTCCTGACTGCATCTCTGGAGCTCAGCCACAGTGATCTTTGGGTTCTTCTTTACCTCTCTCACCAAGGCTCTTCTCCCCCGATAGCTCAGTTTGGCCGGACGGCCAGCTCTAGGAAGGGTTCTGGTCGTCCCAAACGTCTTCCATTTGAGGATTATGGAGGCCACTGTGCTCTTAGGAACCTTAAGTGCAGCAGAAATCTTTTTGTAACCCTGGCCAGATCTGTGCCTTGCCACAATTCTGTCTCTGAGCTCTTCAGGCAGTTCCTTTGACCTCATGATTCTCATTTGCTCTGACATGCATTGTGATCTGGAAGGTCTTATATAGACAGGTGTCTGGCTTTCCTAATCAAGTCCAATCAGTATAATCAAACACAGCTGGACTCAAATGAAGGTGTAGAAGCATCTCAAGGATGATCAGAAGAAATGGAAAGCACCTGAGTTAAATATATGAGTGTCACAGCAAAGGGTCTGAATACTTAGGACCATGTGATATTTCAGTTTTTCTTTTTTAATAAATCTGCAACAATGTCAACAATTCTGTGTTTTTCTGTCAGTATGGGGAGCTATGTGTACATTCATGAGGAAGAAGAATGAACCTAAATGATTTTAGCAAATGGCTGCAATATAACAAAGAGTGAAAAATTTAAGGGAGTCTGAATACTTTCCGTACCCACTGTATGTGACAAAACAAGATGAATATATTTTCAAAGGTGCAGGAATCAAACAGGTGATATTCCAAATAATAGGTGCAGACTCCTCCCACCACCTTGTGGATTTCCCCCTTACCCGGCGGATGAAGGTAACTGCAAAATAATATCCAAATAGACTCTTCCAGTGAAACAAAACTGCAAAACCTGTGCTCTCAACTTCCAGTGAAAAAAGCAAAATCAGCCTCTTACCAGAAAAAAGGTCTATGTACGCTTGTGACTCTCCTTGGTTGGGGGAGGTTCTCTTTCCCCTTAACAGCAGATATGTAGACCATTTTATTTATACATACAGTAGCATTTATTTTTGTATGCTCTGATTTACACATGACATTATACAAATTTTTTTGAGCTTCATGAAACCTGCGATCTACTGTTCTGGCAGTGGTAATTTTTATAATTGTAACGAGTAACTATGCAGCACAAAAAAAAAATATCGGAGTAGAAGTATTGAAATCATCGAAAAAATGTAGTGAAGTAAAAGTGGAAGTAGGAGGAAAAAAATTCTACTCTAGGAAAGTACAGATACCGCATTTCGGTACTTACCGTAAGTACAGTAGTGAAGTAGTTCTACTTAGTTACTATACATCTCTGGCCATCACCTCCCCATAAAGTCAACACTCACCAGATGGAATGGCTGCCCTTACAGCAGCATTCACGCCTGTGTCCTTAGACCAAATATCCAGGTGCAGGCATACAGATCCCACTCGGTATCCACTCCAGAAAATAACTCCTCAATGGGTCAAAGCTGAAGTAAATAAAGCTCACCAGGAGCCGAAGAGATGCTTTGATACTAGTGTTGTATTTCATGTAAATTCATACAGCATTAAAAAACATATTTAAAACATAAGAATCTTACATGTGAAGCCGCTGCCGACCCAGGACTGGACAGCAGCGTGACGTTAGGACGTAACGTGACAATAGGACGTAAAGCATACTGCTCTCTTTAATAAAATCAGAAAATCCCATCACATCCTGGGTGACTGTAGGCATCGAGTGCAAGGCACAGGCAAAGGGTTCTGTTTGACTTAAAGTGGACCTGTCAATACTTTTGCAAGTCTACATGAATATATTCCTGACATGTCACCATTTACAGTAACTGTATCATTATTTAGAAATGCTTATCCATAGGCCATCCTTCAGTTTCAGTCTAGTGCCTGGAACATAGCCTAGGCTTGGATGATTTGATCAGTCTACTGCAGGCAGGAGGAAGCATTTCCTCAGTCTCCCCTCCAACAGTGATCAGACTGTACATTGTAACGTTGTAGCAAGTCACGAGATGAGAGGCTGCAGCAGAGGTTGATCTGTGTCAGACCACAGCCAAGGACCAAAATTGACATGCATCCCAGACCCTGGTTGATGCCTGAATGAAGATGGCACTGTCTTTCTGGAGAGAAAAGCAAGCAAAAGCTTTGTTGAGGGAGAGGGAATAAATACCTTGAAGTGTTACAATGACAAATAACTTGGCTTGCACTTTGGATCATGAAAACAATATATATAATGTTAGGTCTAAGAGAGAAGAAGGGGGCATGGCCTTTTTGTGAGTCACCCTCCAGTCTGTTTAATCTGATCTTCCCTGCTTTTAGGGGATTATTACTGGAACTCCAGAGAAATGAGAAAATGATGGGAGTTTACCTGAAAAGAAACACAAACAACAAGTGAAAACCAATAGATATTCCTCTGTGTCCTCTCTCTATCAAAAATTAGCTGGAGTTCCACTTTAACAAATGAGAACAACCTAAAAACAAAAGTAAAAAAATACTACTACTACTATCAATAATTATTCTACTACTACTATTATTAATAATAATACTAATAATAATACTACTATCAATAATAATAATAACAATAATAAGAAATAATATCAATATAACTACTACTAAAAATAATAATACTATCGATAATACTACTACTATTACTACTATCAATAATAATAATGATAATACTATTACTAATAATAGTAATAATAATATCAATATAACTACTACTACAAATAATAATAATAATAATAATAATATCAATATAACTACTACTACAAATAATAATAATATCAATACTATTACTACTACTACTACTACAACTACTACTATTATCAATAATAATAATGATAATACTATTACTAATAATAATATCAATATAACTACTACTACAAATAATAATAATATCAATATAACTACTACTACACATAATAATAATAGTAATAATATCAATATAACTACTACAGATAATACTAATACAAATACAGATAATAATAATAATAATAATAATAATAATATCAATATAACTACTACTACAAATAATAATAATAATATCAATATAACTACTACTACAAATAATAATAATAATAGTAATAATATCAGTATAACTACTACAGATAATACTAATACTATTACTACTACTACTACTATTATCAATAATAATAATGATAATACTACAGATACTACTACTACTATCAATAATAATAATGATAATACTATTACTAATAATAATATCAATATAACTACTACTACAAATAATAATAATATCAATATAACTACTACTACACATAATAATAATAATAATAATAATAATAATAATATCAATATAACTACTACTACAAATAATAATAATAATATCAATATAACTACTACTACACATAATAATAATAGTAATAATATCAATATAACTACTACAGATAATACTAATACTACTACTAATACTACTACTACTACTATTATCAATAATAATAATGATAATACTACAGATAATACTAATACTATTACTACTACTACTACTACTACTACTACTACTACTACTACTATTACAACTATTATCAATATTAATAATGATAATACTATTACTAATAATAATATCAATATAACTACTACTACAAATAATAATAATAATAATAATATCAATATAACTACTACTACACATAATAATAATAGTAATAATATCAATATAACTACTACAGATAATACTAATACTACTACTAATACTACTACTACTACTATTATCAATAATAATAATGATAATACTACAGATAATACTAATACTATTACTACTACTACTACTACTACTACTACTACTACAACTATTACAACTATTATCAATATTAATAATGATAATACTATTACTAATAATAATATCAATATAACTACTACTACAAATAATAATAATAATAATAATAATATCAATATAACTACTATTACAAATAATAATAATAATAATAATATCAAAATAATTACTACTACAAATAATATCAATAGTACTGCTACAGATAATACTAATACAAATACAGATAATAATAATAATAATAATAATATCAATATTAAAAATAACAACAATAATAATAAATAATAAAAGTAATTTCCAAAAATAATCTATATCTAACATTCTCTTTAAAATTGATCTACAATATCTATCACTGCAAGCGGCTAAGTCCGGAATTTTCTTGTAGGATATGGAATTTCGATAGCCATAATAAAACTTACCTCTGAAGGAAGGGCATACGTGTGTTAATGAAGATGCTCCATATACGTTCTCTTTCTTCCATGCAGCCATCAATATTTACTAATGGCTGCAGCGAAAATTAGGCAAGAGGGATTCTCAGCCAATCGATAACCCAGAGGCCGTCCAGTCTAACATCGCTGGAGAGGACGCGCTATTAAAACTCTTTTATGTGATCTTTCGGTGGATTATTACTAATGGCAACTTTTATGACAGCCCGCTGGTTCCACATTGAGGATCGTCAGGGCCTTTGTAGTCGAAAAAGAAATGGAATAATGCATAGACTGGCCTTTTTATCTCGCAATATTTAAAGACTTACAATACAGATTTTTTTCCGATTGGGGTTGTGCTGAGTTACTAAATATGAGTGAAGGAGCTCAGATAAATGGAAGAGGCAGCAGGTAATGGTAAAATAAAGTATACAAACCGAGTCAGATATCCCCACACACAGGGGCCGTGCATTACAGAGGCAAAGGATAAAACCAGATAAAAGGTATATACTGTAAATATACATATAGTGTGCGTATCTATCTATCTATCTATCTATCTACAAAGTATATACCTTGGATATACCTTTCAGCATTGATGGTGCCTTTCCAGTTGTGTAAGCTGCCCATGCCACACGCACTCATGCAACCCCATACCATCAGAGATGCAGGCTTCTGAACTGAGAACAACTTGGTTTGTCCTTGTCCTCTTTAGTCCGGATGACATGGCGTCCCAGTTTTCCAAAAAGAACTTCAAATTTTGATTGGTCTAAAAACACAGAACAGTTTTCCACTTTGCCACAGACCATTTTAAATGAGCCTTGGCCCAGAGAAAACGCCTGCGCTTCTGGATCATGTTTAGATTTGGCTTCTTTTTTGATCTATAGAATTTTAGCCGGCAACGGTGAATGGCACGGTGGATTGTGTTCACCGACAATGTTTTCTGTAAGTATTCCTGAGCCCATGTTGTGATTTCCATTACAGTAGCATTCCTTTATGTTATGCAGTGCCGTCTAAGGGCCCGAAGATCACCGCCATCCAGTATAGTTTTCCGGCCTTGACCCTTACACACAGAGATTGTTCCAGATTCTCTGAATCTTTGGATGATATTACGCACTGTAGATGATGATAACTTCAAACTCTTTGCAATTTTTCTCTGAGAAACTCCTTTCTGATATTGCTCCACTATTTTTCGCCGCAGCATTGGCGGAATTGGTGATCCTCTGCACATCCTGACTTCTGAGAGACACTACCACTCTGAGAGGCTCTTTTTATACCCAATCATGTTGCCAATTAACCTAATAAGTTGCAAATTGGTCTTCCAGCTCTTCCATATATGTACATTTAACTTTTCCGGCCTCTTATTGCTACCTGTCCCAACTTTTTTGGAATGTGTAGCTCTCATGAAATCCAAAATGAGCCAATATTTGGCATGACGACATTTCAAAATGTCTCACTTTCAACATTTGATATGTTATCTATATTATATTGTGAATAAAATATAAGTTTATGAGATTTGTAAATTAGTCCATTCATTTTTTACATTTGTACAGTGTCCCAACTTTTTTGGAATTGGGTTTTTATATATACATCTATATATATATATATATATATATATATATATATATATATATATATATATATATATATATATATATATATATATATATATATATACATTCATCTATATATATATATATATATATATATATAGATATATATATATATATATATATATATATATATACATACACACAGTATCTAACAAAAGTGAGCACACCCCTCACATTTTTGTAAATATTTTAAATATTTACAATATTTTATTGCGTTTTTGATGCAGAAAAAAAAAAAAACAAAAAACGCACTGAACTGCATGTGGTGTGAACTGATGTGATCAATTAATTCCTATGATCATCAGCTCCATCTAGTGGCCGATATGCAGTATAGATTTCAATGAGAAAACATACCACATTTTTTGCCACTAGATGGCGCTGATGATAATAGGAATTAATCTATTATAGAAAATACAGGAAAAATTTGTCCAGCCCGCATCCAACAAATGTTTTATAATTAGACCCTATTAAGTTAAACACTTATTTGTAAAAAGCAGAGTAAGAAAGGCCCAGGGGAGAGTGGGAAGTCTTTTTTTCTTTCGTTAGGCCGGGATCACACTTTTGCGGTGTCACAAACTGTTTTGACGCGATTCAGATTACTTCACATATAGATGAACAATGTGCTAGGGCAGCCCATTCTTTTTTAAAAAGGGAATGCACTACAACACATGTTGGTGAATTACTGTGCATTGTGGTGCGACAAAGCTTAGGTGCATTGGCAAAACGCAACCCATTCATGTATATGGAGCCGCACTGTACTGCACATGATTGTGGTGTGTTATGCCGGCATTAAGGAGGATAAAACAATATACAATGCCTCCTCACCGCCTGTCAAATGTTCTCTGAAGAGTGATCCAAAGGCGGGTCACTCTTCGGAGAGCAACCCCAGTCGCAACAAAGCCTTAAAGAGTAACTACAGTCCATTCTGTACTGGATTCGTTCCCCTCCCTCCTTCTGGCGCCACCATTATGGCACTAAAAAAGATGTATCAAAGAGCTCTGCACAGCTTTTAGGTCCTGGCAGAGCCCTTCAACACTATTGTGCGCATGCAGGGGGTTTGCCACACATGTGCAAAGATGGTAACGGTCTGGGATTTCCATGATAGATTGTCTTAGCATGTGTTCAGATAAACCGCATGTGCCCAAATGTGCTCCAGGGCTCGCTCAGGACCTGGGGGTAAGGTGGCACCAGCACAAATAACACCCCCCCCAAAAAAAAGAAAAATGTGTATGCAATTATGTGAGAGGGAGGCGGATGGAGGCAGGATGATATACTCTAGGGCAGTGATGGCGAACCTTGGCACCCCAGATGTTTTGGAACTACATTTCCCATGAAGCTCATGCACTCTGCAGTGTAGTTGAGCATCATAGGAAATGTAGATACAAAATATCTGGGGTGCCAAGGTTCGCCATCACTCTACCAAGGGTGTACAGAAGCATGAAGTTCCGCCTAATATGGGCGGAGTTCCACTTTATGGTGTCACCATTGGTCAAACCTACATGGAGGGGAAAAAAAACGGTGTTATCATCGGACAGGAAATTCTTTGAGTTTCAAAACTTCTCTTTTGCCTTTGAAAAATCAGCCGGAGAACATTTTTGCTTATAAAAAAAATAAATAAAATTTGGCCGCTCGGCGCTTTCTCCGCTCTCTCTCTCGTTATTGTCAGACTTCTAATGAATGAAAGTCGATTTTCCTAAATGGAACATCTGCTTTCCAAATAACTATCTGCACATTAGATGGGGGGGGGGATCGCAGTGATTAGTGTCTCATCGCTTACCAAACAAGCGTGGGGGTTGGCGGAAAGAGCGCCCAAACGAGAAGGCAAGATGGCAGTCTGGAAATAAATGAAAATATAATGGCGGGGTCTGGCATCTGTAGCTAATATCGCGTTAATCTGCTCGGTATTAACATTGATTTAATCGAGTTTGAAAACTAATCAGTGTGGAAGATGAAGAAATTCTGATAAAGTGTTATTTGAGTTTTCTCCTGCGAACATTGAGAGGAGCGTTGCTGGAAATGGAGATGCAGCAAGATAAACTCAAGAGTTGCGATCCTGAAATGCAGAAAAAAACATGCACCTGTTTTGCATGAGCGCGGTGGTGCTATTAATTCTTAACAAATTTTCCCGTATTTTCTGTAATAGATGAATTCCTGTGATTATCAGCTCCATCTAGTGCCCGAAATGTGGTATCGTTTTCTGAAATAGCTAAAAAGAAAAGAAAATACAGAATTTTGGCCACTAGATGGCGCTTACGAAAATAGGAATTATTTCTTAATCGCTTTCCGACCGCCCGCTGCCTATTTACTGCGGCAGTGTGGCTCTCCTGCGCAAACCGACTTAGACCTACGTCTGTCACGTGCCTGCAGCTAGGGGGTGAGCGCGCGCCGCTGGCGGCACACTCCCGCCCCCACTCGGCAGCGGAGACTCCAATGCACGGGGCAGGCGGCTCTGATTGCCGCCTGACACCCGCGATCACTCCCCGCTGAGAGAGAAGGACGGTCAGCTGTTGTAAACACAGCTGACCGTTCTTCTCCCTGGAATGATCACAGAGCGCCTGTGATCCTTCTATATAGGATCACATGTCTCTATGATCATTTCACAAGTCCTCCCCCACACAGTTAGAATCACTCCCCTAGGCTCACATTTAACCCCTTGACCACCCCCAGTGTTAACCCCTTCCCTGCCAGTGTCATTATTACAGTAACAGTGTATATTTTTAGCACTGATTACTGTAGTAATGTCACTGGACCCCCCAAAAGTGTCAAAAATGTCAGTTAGGGGTCCGATCTGTCCGCCGCAATGTCCCAGTCCCGCTAAAAATCACAGATCGCTGCCATTACTAGTAAAAAATAAATGACATAAATCTTTCCTGTAGTTAGTAGACGCGATAACTTTTGAGCAAACCAATCAAAATGCGCTTATTGTGATATTTTTTTACCAAAAATACGTAGCAGAAAACAAATTGGCCTAAAATGTTAAAAAATTTTGATTTTTACATTTTTTTTTTTTGGGAATGTTATATAGCAGAATGTGAAAAATGTTGGTTTTTTTCAGAATTGTTGCTCTTTTTTTGTTTATAGCGCAAAAAATAAAAATCGCACAGGTGATCAAATACCACCAAGAGAAAGCTCTGTTTGTGGGAAAAAAAGGACATTGATTTTATTTGGGTACAGCGTTACACGACCGCGCAATTGTCAGTTAAAGTAACGCAGTGCCAAATCGCAAAATATGGCCTGGTCATTAAGGGGGAAAATCTTCCGGTCCAAAAGTGGTTAACTGCACCCCAAGGCAGTGCTGGGACAAGGTCATCTAGAGCTCAGGGTGTTTGCAAAGCGTTACCATAGACATGAATGTGGGGCATTGAAAGGCTTCAAACACCTCCTGGCTTCAATTCTTAAATTTTGAAGTCACACTGGGGCGACCTGTCAGGCGACCTTGTCACCTGACAGGTCGCCGTAGGTCGCCTTCCATAGGGAAGCTGCGGACCCGTTCTAATAGGAGCGACACAAGACGCTCCGACTTAGAAAAAGGGTCCGGAGCTTCTTTGGGGCGACCTGGAGCGACCTGCATTGACTTCAATGTTATGAAGTCCGTGCCGGCTGCTCCGAGGTCGCGGTGCGAGCAGCGCGCCGCGACCTGTGAGGTCGCCCCGGGAAGTCGGATCGCCCCAGTGTGAACGGGGCCTGATGCTTCATGTTTTGATAATGTGAACAGCACTGTCTTCTGTCCATTATATTATTTGCATAGGCTTTCGAAGAGCGTTTTTACCACCCCTCAAACACCTGCTTTTAATGCCAGTGTTACATACGCTTATTGAGATTTTTTTTTTTTTAACCAAATATATGTAGCAGAATACATATTGGCCTAAATTGATTAATTGATTTTATTGGATGTGTTTTATAGCAGAAAGTAAAAAATGTATTTTTTTAAATTTTTTTTCAAAATATTGTTTATTTGTCTTTCAACATTTGTCAAACTTTTTTTTTATATACAGCGCAAAAAAAAAAACCGCAGAGGTGATCAAATGCCACCAAAAGAAAGCTCTATTTTTAGGGAAAAAAAGGACAAACCTTTTATTTGTGTACAGCGTCACACAACCACGCAATTGTCAGTAATGCAAAAAATGGCCTGGTCATTAGAGGCGTAAATTTCCTGGAGTTGAAGAAAAAACAAAACCAGCTTTTATTTTTTTACCCTGTTCACATCTTGCAATTTGGGATCACAGGCAGATTTGCCATTTTTTTTTTTGCCTTCAATCCCAAATCACAGCAGAAAGCGAGATACGCTTATAGATGCCATTATTCTTTAATGGCACCCTAAATGCAATGTGATTCTGCTGTGATCATTGCACAACACAGTCGCCGCCAACGCAACCTTTAAAAACGCAGTTGCCCCAAAAAAGGCGCATGAGCTTCTTTTTGGGTGACAAACGCACATAGGGCAGCCATGAAGTGAGTTGGCTGCCCTATGTGTAACATGCAAAATCGGATGCAAATCGCTCTACCAAAATCGCTGAGCGAGAACACCTGTTCCTGCTACATGAAAGTGGTAATGCAGCCTAACCTGCAATTCTCCCCTGCAGTACTTTTTCCTACCACTAAATGTCCTCAGTCTGATGACCAGCATCATTCAGCTGTGACTGGACAGTGAAAAGAGAAGCAGAACAATGATGAGCTCATCTCTCTGTCACTCTGCTCTTTCCTCCTATCAGCATTCTCCTTGCGTTGCAGCACACCTCACTGATGCTGGATGTCCTCCAGCCAGGAAATGAGGCGGAGCTCTATCTGACTTGCTGCAGCTTCTAATGTACATTGTGAGAAGCTCACAGTGTGCGGTGAAATCAGAGTAAGCCGTTTCTGTCCAGGAAAGGAGCCGCTACAGCTGTGCAAGACTGAAAGGAAGACCAGGGGTCAGATTTGAAGTGGTTGTAAATGTAAACCTCAGACATGAAATATCAAAAAATCATATCCCTCTAGTGTGTACTTGTCTCAATCCAGAGCAGTAAGTGTCTTTCTGTCTGCTGCTTCCTTCCTCTGCTATCAGCATGAGTCACTTCTGACAAGTTTTCCTGACACCAAGAGAAAAATGGTGACAGAGGAGGGATCTCCAGCTGATTGACAACCTCATCTCTGTTCCTGTGTGCTGTGTGGAGGGGGGAGGGTCCCTTCCCTCCAATCAGCTCTCTGAGCTCTCCCCACTGAGATAACTTCAGATCTCCACCCCCTGCTTTATGGAGCTGAGAGATCCTGTGTAAATTCTGCACTTTGAATGGATGTAGGGTAAGCCTGCTGCAGATAAACAGGTACAACTTATGTAGGAGGATTTGTTTCATCTCTGTGTATCACCTCAGGGCAGTAATTTCACTGTGTACAGTATATGTGAGGGTTTACTTCAACGTTATCCTCTTCATGACCATGCTATAGCCGAATGACAGCTACAGCACGGTCCCACATTTCTGGGAGGGCATCTATTGAAGTCCTCCCGTGATGGCACTTCCCACGCCCCCCTGTGGCGCACATCCGCACTGATCTGTGATCACTGTGTACGAATCACAGCAGCTCTTTACCATGTGACCAGCTGTGTCCAATCACAGTGTAAACATTATTTGCTAGTTATTGGCAGTCCACTGAAAGCTTGTGAGGAGAGCTGGTAAGCCACAATCCACACAGGGGACATCTACACTGATAATCAGGGCACTGATCATCAGTGTCCTGAATATCAGTGCTGCTTGTCAGTGCCCATCAGTGCTGTCAATCAGTGCCCATCAGTGCCGTCAGTGCTGCCTCATCAGTACCTCCTAATCTGTGCCAATCAGTGCCCATCGGTGCCACATATAAGTGCTGCCTATCAGTGCCACATATCAGTGCTGCCTCATCAGTACCTGCTCATCTGTGCCAATCAGTGCCCATCAGTGCTTCCTGTCAGTGCCCATCAGTAACGTCTATCAGTGCCCATCAGTGCCATATATTAGTGCATCCTCATCAGTGCCTCCTCAGATGTGCCAATCGGTGTTGCCTCATCAGTGCCCATCAGTGCTGCCTGTCATTGCCCATCAGTAACACCTATCAGTGCCCAGCAGTGCCATATATTAGTGCATCTTCATCAGTGCCTTCTCATCTGTGCCCATCAGTGCTGCCTGTTAGTACCCATCAGTAACTCCTATCAGTGCCCATCAGTGCCATATAATAGTGCATCATCATCAGTGCCTCCTCATCCATGCCAATCAGTGCCCATCAATGCTGCCTTTCAGTGCCCATCAGTAACGTCTATTAGTGCCCATCGGTGCCATATATTAGTGCATCCTCATCAGTGCCAATTAGTGCTGCCTCATCAGTACCCATCAGTGCTGCCTGTCAGTGCCCATCAGTAATGCCTATGAGTGCCCATCAGTGCCATATATTAGTGCATCCTCATCAGGGCCTCCTCATCAGTGCCAATCAGTGCTGCCTTATCAGTGCCCATCAGTGCTGCCTGTTAGTACCCATCAGTAACGCCTACCAGTGCCCATCAGTGCCATATACAGTAATAGTGCATCATCATCAGTGCCTCCTTATCCATGCCAATCAGTGCCCATCAAGTGCTGTCTGTCAGTGCCCATCAGTAATGCCTATGAGTGCCCATTAGTGCCATATATTAGTGCATCCTCATCAGTGCCAATTAGTGCTGCCTCATCAGTACCCATCAATGCTGCCTGTCAGTGCACATCAGTAATGCCTATCAGTGCCCATCAGTGCCATATATTAGTGCATCCTCATCAGTGCCTCCTCAAAAGTGCCCATCAAAACAGCACATCAGTGCAGCATTTTAGTGCCCTTCAGTGCAGCCTCATCAGCGCACATCGATGAAGATGAAAAGTTACTTTACAAAAATCTATAGGAGAAACTAAGAAAAACATTTTTTTTTCAAAATTTTTGGTCTTTTATTTTTCCATTTATCAGAAATAAAAACCCCAGTGGTGATTAAATACCACCAAAAAAAAGCTCAATCTGTCTTAAAAAAAAAAAAAAAAAATGATAAAATCTGTCATTCAAAGTGAGACAGCACTGAAAGCTGGAAATGGGCATGGGCAGGAAGGGGGTGAAAGCGGACATTGATCTTTTTTCAGTCTTGGTAACTTTGTAACAATGTAACTTTATGCTATCGATGTGTAAAATACCTCAGTATAATGATTTGTTTCAGATATTGGTGTTCCGACAAGGATATTACCGAGGATGATTAGACGCGATGACATCACTTTTTCCCCGTAGAATGCGATATAAAATCCAGGCACTGCGGGAAGTCGTTACAAAGGTCACTTTTTTTCATCGCCGTCACCTGAAGCAATATTAACCTTGTTATCATGGAGCTTCCTATAACAAGGACATATTTCATCACCAATCGCCAAACAAAACCATTGTTCGCCAAGTTCCCGAGAGTCAGAGGAGGCCGCCAGTTAAGGCCGTCAAAGCTCGGGTCGATCGATGCGCGGCTGACGTCGCCGCTGTAAAAGAAAAGAGACATCGGTGATAAATATCAAGAACAATGCAAGGCCAAAATAAAAGTCACTTTAATTACCGCGTAAATTGGCGTCGCGAGCAGGAAAAAAAAACATCTTTTCCCATTAGCCTTCATTGTCTGTGTCACATTGTTCTGATGCTAATCTGTGTAAATGAGTAAAAATAGGAGAACGACCTTCTACCGCCGCGTCGTGTATATCGCCTTACGCAAATCTAATTCACTTGTCTGGGACGTGAATTTATAGCCACCTGTCTGCAAACATGAAACGGGGGGCTTAACCAGGTAACCTTGTACCGGCGTACTCGGCGCCATCAGTAACCAACGAATGAACCTGCTGAGAGCTCGTTCACACTTGTGCATGTATGTAACCACGCTGGGGCTGCAGGGGTCCATGCACATTATTACTTTTCATGCGTTGACATGTGTTGCCTTAACCACTTAAGCCCCGGAGGATTTGGCTGCTAAAGGACCAGGGGTTTTTTTGCGATTTTTTACTGCGTGACTTTAACGGACAATTGCGCGGTCGTGCGACGCTGTACCTAAACGAATTTGACGTCCTTTTTTTCCCACAAACAGAGCTTTCTTTTGGTGGTATTTGATCACCTGTGCGATTTTTTGATCACGCGCTATAAACAAAAAAAGAGCGTAAATTTTGCAAAAATAACAATATTTTTCACATTTTTTTATTTGAAATTCCCCAAAAAAAAAAGTAAAAATCAAAATTTTTTAACATTTTTCGGCCAATTTGTTTTATGCTACCTATGTTTGGTAAAAAAAATCGCAAAAAGCGTATTTTGATTGGTTTGCGCAAAAGTTATCACGTTTACTAACAAAGGGAAAGATTTTTGTCATTTTTGGTGTTTTTTTTTTTAACGCGTAATGGCGGCGATCTGCGATTTTTTTTTCGGTACTGCGACATTGCGGCGGACAGATCGGACCCTTGACTGACATTTTTGACACTTTTGGGGGTACCAGTGACATTACTGCAGTAATCAGTGCTATACATATGCACTGTTACTGCAAAAATGACACTGGCAGGGAAGGGGTTAACTTTATTGGACAGGGAGGGGTTAAGTGTGTCCTAGGGGCGTGCTTCTAACTGTGCAGGGACATTCCTATTGGTGTAAAAGCAAAGATCAACCGTTCTACATAGTAGAACGGTCAGATCTTCACTTTTGGGAGAACTGACAGGCAGCTTGTTTACACAAGCCGCTCTGTCTTTCTCCCTTCACAGGAGCGATCGCAGTGTGACTGGCGGACATCGAGTCCGCCGGTCACACGCACTGACTTGTCTGTGAACGAGCCGCGGCGGGCACGCGCCTCGGCGGGCGCGCGCCCGCCCACCCGCGATAGGCTCGCAAGTCAGTGACAGGCGAGTGACGTACCGATACGTCACTCTGCCTGGCCGGGGCTGACCGCCGCAGTATATAGTCGTGCGGCGGTCGGCAACCGGTTAAAGCGGAGTTCCACCCTGGATTTTTTTTTTTTCTTTTAATACCCCCGGGACAGTCAGGGCTAGTGCATTCCACAATGGCTAGCCCCTGATCTGTCCCAGGTTGCACTTACCTGTTAGGACAAATACTTACCTTGCAAACGTCTTGTCCAGCGCTGCCATCTCAGATGTGGGCAGCTTGAAGCCAGCGAGATCCCCTTCGGCGTCTTATTCCGCCTTCTTTGGTCCCACGATGCTCTGCGCCGGCCCCAACGTCACTTCCGGGTCGCGCGCGTCATCCCTCCACAGCTTCTGGGCATGCCCAGAAGCTGTTTAGAAGGGGATGACGCGCGCGACCCGGAACTGACGTCGGGGCCGGTGCAGGCGCAATGATTCCTGGGAGCTATGACATCCAGCTCCCAGGAATCATTGCAGAGCCAGGAAGTGACGACGGGCCGCGGCCGAGGAAGAAGGAAGTAAGGTAAGTATATTTTCTTCGCTACGAGGTAAGTAAAAAAAAAAAAAATATGCGATTATCCATTTCTTTTTCAGGTGACCCGGAGCGAGAAGATGGAGGTAAGTATAAAATTAGGGTGGAACTCCACTTAGAAGTTCACCCAAAACTTAACTAACTCTAACCCAAGGTTCATATCTATGTGGTTTCTGACGAGTTTTGCGGTGAGCCCCAGCATGCAGCGGTAGATGGCGTCACAGGGGAGGTGCCAAAAAGTGATGTCACCAGGTGGCCCAGCCCCTTAGCTATCCCAAAATTTCCAGACAGCAGAGAAGGCAGATGGCGGGAGCCTTCAGCATGAGCGGAGCTTTGTTTTTTCTTTTTTCGTTTTTCGGGACGGCAGGAATTGTCAAAAACTCGAGTTGTGGTTTTATTTACTTTTTTAACAACTTAAGCCCCGGAGGATTTGGCTGCTCAAAGACCAGGGCCTATTTTGCGATTCGGTACTGTGTGATTTTTAATGGCGCGGTCGTGCGATGCTGTAACCAAATGAAATTGACGTCCTTTTTTCCCACAAACAGAGCTTTCTTTTGGTGGTATTTGATCACCTGTGCAATTTTTACTTTTTGCGCTATAAACAAACAAAGAGCGACAATTTTGAAAAAAGAACAATATTTTTCAAAATTTTTTATATGAAATTCTCAAAAAAAATTTTTTTTTAACATTTTAGGAAAATTTGTTTTCTGCTATATATTTTTGGTAAAAAAAAATCACAAATAAGCGTATTTTGATTTGCGTAAAAGTTATTGCGTCTACTAACTACGGGAAAGATTTATGTCATTTTTATTGTTTTTTTTTTTTTAACTAGTAATGGCGGCGATATGCGATTTTTTTTCCGGGACTGCGTCATTGCGGCGGACAGATCGGACCCCTGACTGACATTTTTTACACTTTTGGGAGTACCAGTGTCTTTACTACTGTAATCAGTGCTATAAATATGCACTGTTACTGTAAAAATGACACTGGCAGGGAAGGGGTTAACTTTATTGGTGATCAGTGGGTTAAATCTATCCCTAGAGGCGTGATTCTAACTGGGGGGGGCGTGGCTTGTGATGTAACCACAGAGACATACCATCCTACATAGCAGGATCGTACAGTCTCTGCACTTACACCAGGGAGAATAACAGACGGCTGTGTTTACATCAGCCGTCTGCCTTTCTCCCTCTCCAGCAGGAGATCGCGAGTGACCGGCGAACATCGGAGCTGCCGGTCACTCGCGCGGGGATGTCAGGGAATGAGCGGGGGCGGGAGCGCGCCTCCGGCGGCGCGCGCTCGCCCCCTAGAGGCTCGTGGGTGAGCGGCGTACCGGTACATCACTTTGCCCAGGAGGGGCTGACCACCGCAGTATATAGTCGTGCGGCGGTCGGCAAGTGGTTAAGGGTACTATGAATTGCTCATTCACATGGGGGGGGGGGGGGGGTTAGCGGGATCTAGGGGCCCGCTTGTCAAAGGGGGCTTTCAGATTCCAACAAGCACCCCCACAAACACCGACCAGGGTTGTTGGGAAGAAATCCTTGGCCATCAACATGGGGACAAGGTGCTTTGGGGTGGCACCCACCCCCCCATGTTGAGGGCATATGGCCTGGTATGGTTCATGGGAGGGGGGAGAGTGCTCGCTCCCCCCCCCTCCCTTTCTTGACCTGCCAGGGTGCATGCTCAGATAAGGGTCTGGTAAAAATTTTGGGGAGGGGGACTGGGTGGAGGGGACCCCATTACCGTTTTTTTTTAAACATTTTTCTATTGCCTGCAATGGTATTGTATTGCTGGCAATTTAAATGTAATTTCATTCATTTTTTTTTCTTTAGATATAATTTTTGCTGCAGCATGTTCTATACATGCTACAGATGTGCATGGGATGTTTTTTTGGATTTTTTTTTTTTTTTTTACATTTAGCTGTTCCTGCCCGCACCTTAACTAGTTGCCGCCCGAGCTATAGCTGAAAGACGGCTACAGCACAGACCTATATTGCCGGGAGGACGTACATTGACGTTCTCCCGTGCATGAGCAGCCTGCGCGCTCCCTGTGGAGCGCGCCCGGATCGATCTGTGATCGGTGTACCATTACCACATGATCAACTGTCAACCAATGACAGCTGATCATGCAAAGTAAACAGCAGCCGGGGATCAGCCGTTTTTTTCTCCTCACACTAACAGTGTGAGGAGAAAAAAAATCGATCGCCGGCTGCTGTCAGAGGGACATCGGTCCTGAAGAGGAAAGGAATTATTTGTACCCCCAGTGTCACCTACCAGTGCCCACAAGTGCCCACCAGTGTCACCCACCAGTGCCACCTACCAGTGCCCACCAGCGCCACCTACCAGTGCCATCTGCCAGTGCCCACTAGTGCCACCTACCAGTGCCCACCAGCGCCACCTATCAGTGCTCAGCAGTGCCACCTATCAGTGCCAATCAGTGCCCCATCATAGGTATCACCTACCAGTGCCTATCATTGCCCATCAGTGCCACCCATTAGTGCACCTGCGTAGATTCGCGGCCACGCTGGATTACTGCATCCGCGCGGTCTGCGGCCTCAAACCATGCAATTTGGAATTATGGGCAGAATTGTGATTCTGCCAGCGATTACAAACCATGAAGTGTGAATGGAGTCTTAGTTCTCACTCAATGGGCTGTCTGTGCATCTTAGTGCATGAAAAATGCAGTACACAGCAATGTACAGAGTGTTGGGCCCTCAGTGTTGGGGAGCGCTATACCATGGGTGCGTTTTATCTTAGGTGCATTCTAACTCGTCGCATGTAGGGCAGCCCATTCATTTCCATGGAAATTGCACCCACAAATTGCACCGAACCGCATGGTGCTATGTCACTGTGACTTTGGTGCATGCAAAAATCTGCACAGATGGCGATGCGTTGGGGTGCCATTAGGACTTGTTCGCAACCCCCATTGCATCTTCAAAAGAGAAACGCGTTTCTTCGCAAGTCAAGAGAGCGCATGTTCCTGATATGCATCAATGTGAACCAAGCCTTTCTAGCAAATGTGTGCTTATTCCAGAATAGGTAAGATTGGGGATAGCGGTAATCACACAGGTGTCAAACTGTCGGCCCTCCAGCTGTTTCGGAACTACAAGTCCTATGATGAATTATAAGGCTGACAGTTACAAGCATGACTCCCACAGGCAGAGGCATGATTGGAGTTGTAGTTCTGCAACAGCTGGAGGGCTGCCAGTTTGACACCCCTGCGTCTAATACAATGAAGCCGCCTACTTGGTAACATCCATTGCAAGAATTCTTTATTGGCTACAGGCAGAACACAGCAGTAACACGCTAACACGTTTCGGCCAAAGCCTGTGAAAGAATTCTTGCAATGGATGTTACCAAGTAGCCGACTTTATTGTATTAGAGTATTATTGCTACATTTCAAGGTCATCTGGACCAGAGCATCAGTTTCCGGTCTCCCAGGTAATTTGTATGTGCTTTTTGTTGTTCTGGGGGTGGCTGAGCGGCAGTGTGCCCTAGGCGGCTGCCTAACCTGCCTAGTGGTAGCGCCAGCCCTGGTGGCTGTAGTTTTGTTGGAGAGAGTAGGGGGGTTGTCATGTACCATGGTGGCAGTGGGGGGGTATGTGGGTTAGACATGGAGATGGCAGTGAGGGGTATTCAGATGGGGTCAGCGTTCAGGTGCGGGAGGAGGGAATAAAGGGTCAAGTTCTGTGATGACGGCTGGGGTGGGGGGGTGGGGGGGCTGGGTACTGGAAGTGTGGTAATATTATAGGATGCCGGCACCGCTGTCAATCATTATTGCCTCTGGAGCACCCAGAATCTGGTGCAACTGTGCATAGTAACCATTCAGCTTGTTCATTTAAAGTTTATTTTGTTACTCCAACACTTCATATTCCTGATATGTAGATGCAGTCCCATGTACTTGTATAAGAAAGTATCCTGTTCTCTTCCTATTACTTCCTTTGTGTGAAATCTCTTGTGTCCTTGCCAGCCCCCCTGCTTTCCGAATTAACCACTTTAGCCCCGCAGGATTTGGCTGCTCAAAGACCAGGGCCTATTTTGCGATTCGGCGCTGCGTGACTTTAACGGACAATTGCGCGGTCGTGCGACGCTGTACCTAAACGAAATTGACTTCCTTTTTTTCCCACAAACAGAGTTTTCTTTTGGTGGTATTTGATCACCTGTGCGATTTTTTTTTGTTGCGCTATAAACAAAAAAAGAGCGACAATTTTGAAAAAATAACTATTTTTCACATTTTTTTATATGAAATTCTCAAAAAAATTTAAAAATCAAAATTTTTTTAACATTTTAGACCAATTTGTTTTCTGCTACATATTTTTGGTAAAAAAAATCGCAATAAGCATATTTTGATTGGTTTGCGCAAAAGTTATTGCGTTTACTAACTACGGGAAAGATGTCATTTTTATTGTTTTTTTAATGAGCAATGGCAGCGATCTGCGATTTTTTTTTGCGGGACTGCGACATTGCGGCGGACAGATCAGACCCCTGACTGACATTTTTGACACTTTTGGGAGTACCAGTGACATTACTACAGTAATCAGTGCTATACATATGCACTGTTACTGTAAAAATGACACTGGCAGGGAAGGGGTTAACTTTATTGGTAATCAGTGGGTTAAATGTATTCCTAGGGGCGTGATTCTAACTGTGGGGGGCGTGGCTTGTGATGTAACCACAGAGACATACGATCCTACATAGCAGGATCGTGTAGCCTCTGCAGTTACTTCAGGGAGAATGACAGGCGGTTGTGTTTACATCAGACGCCTGCCTTTTTCCCTCTCCAGCGGGAGATCACGAGTGGCCGGCGGACATCGGAGCCGCCGGTCACTCACGCGGCAATGTCAGGGAACGAGCGGGGGCGGGAGCGTGCCTCCGGCGGCGTGCGCTCGCCCCCCTACAGGCTCCTGAGCGAGCGACGTAGTACTACGTCGGTTTGCCCAGGAGCGCCGGACTGCCGCAGTAAATGTACTTGCGGCGGTCGGCAAGTGGTTAAAAATGACCACACTAAGCAGGAGAGCTGATTGGCTCCCATGCACAGCTGTATCAGATTTTGCACTCTTCAGTTTTAGTAAATCTCCCTCAGTACCACTGCTGCAGACCTCGGATCGTTGTGGCGCCTGGCAGATGCAAGTCTTCTTTCCTGGACTCCCTTTGTTGTGCTCTGCAGAAAAGGTAAATCAATTGTATACTAAACTGATCTCCGTTTTCATTTTGTCAGAATAAATTCCTGACGTATCACAATATAAATCCAGAGCATCCTATTTCTGAGAAGCTCCACCCTTAATCTTAAAAAAAAAAAAACATCCTTGATCTCCAGTCAGTGACTTTTCCCAGGCTGGGATGATGTCATCCATCTGCTGCAGGCAAGAAATAGCTTTTCCTCAGTCTCCTTATCCCCAGTGATTGGACTGAAACATTGTAACTTTGTAATAAGGCATGAGGCTGCTGCAGGGGCTGATCTGTGTAAGACATGAGTGCCGACAACTCATTGCAGGAATTGGAAGGTGTCCCTGGATGATAATTGAACAAAGATGGCTCTGTCCTTCTGGAGAGAAAAGCAGATGAAGGCATTGTCGGGGGGGATACTGTGATCTCTGTGATAGATAATGAATACCCGGACCAGAAGGGTTCCATGTGGGCTCAACATGTGGGCCTCCAGCTTTTTCCAAACCACAAGTCCCATGAAGCATTGCAAGCCACTGACAGTTAAAAGCACGACTCCCAAAGGCAGGGGCATGATCAGACTTTTAGTTCTGCAAAACCTGGAGGGCCAGAGATTGAGCATCCTTGGGTTAAACTGACACATTACTCAGCATGTATGGGCTTACCATGAGAAAATATTTCTAAAAATAGATAAATTTTAACATTTTTTCCCGTATTGGTCCTATAAATAGCAATATTTTCTCTGTTGTCTATAACAGGGGTCTCCAAACTTTCTAAACGAATGCCCCATCATTGGTATTAGTGGAAAAATAATGCCCCATTGTTGGTATCAGTAGGAGGAATAGTGCCCCATTATTGGTATCAGTGGGAGGAATAGTGCCCCATCATTGGTGTCAGTGAGAGGAATAGTGCCCCATCATTGGTGTCAGTGAGAGGAATGGTGCCCCATTTCTGGCATCAGTGGAAGGAATAGTGCCCCATCATTGGTATCAGTGGGAGGAGTAGTGCCCCATCATTGATATTAGTGGAAGGAATAGTGCCCAATTGATGGTATCCGGAAGGATAGTGTCCCATCATTGGTGTCAGTGGGAGGAATAGTGCCCCATCATTGGTGTCAGTGGGAGGAATAGTGTCCCATCATTGGTGTCAGTGGGAGGAATAGTGTCCCATCATTGGTGTCAGTGGGAGGAATAGTGCCCCATCATTGATGTCAGTGGGAGGAATAGTGCCCCATCATTGGTGTCAGTGGGAGGAATAGTGCCCCATCATTGGTGTCAGTGGGAGGAATAGTGTCCCATCATTGGTGTCAGTGGGAGGAATAGTGCCCCATCATTGGTGTCAGTGGGAGGAATAGTGTCCCATCATTGGTGTCAGTGGGAGGAATAGTGTCCCATCATTGGTGTCAGTGGGAGGAATAGTGCCCCATCATTGATGTCAGTGGGAGGAATAGTGCCCCATCATTGGTGTCTGTGGGAGGAATAGTGCCCCATCATTGGTGTCTGTGGGAGTAAGTGTCCCATCATTGGTGTCAGTGGGAGGAATAGTGCCCCATCATTGGTGTCAGTGGGAGGAATAGTGCCCCATCATTGGTGTCAGTGGGAGGAATAGTGTCCCATCATTGGTGTCAGTGGGAGGAATAGTGTCCCATCATTGGTGTCAGTGGGAGGAATAGTGCCCCATCATTGATGTCAGTGGGAGGAATAGTGCCCCATCATTGGTGTCTGTGGGAGGAATAGTGCCCCATCATTGGTGTCTGTGGGAGTAAGTGTCCCATCATTGGTGTCAGTGGGAGGAATAGTGCCCCAACATTGGTGGCTGTGGGAGGAATAGTGCCCCATCATTGGTGTCTGTGGGAGGAATAGTGCCCCATCATTGGTGTGTGTGGGAGGAATAGTGCCCCATCATTTGGTCAGTGGGAGGAATAGTGCCCCATCATTGGTGTCAGTGGGAGGAATAGTGCCCCATCATTGGTGTCAGTAGGAGGAATAGTGCCCCATCATTGATGTCAGTGGGAGGAATAGTGCCCCATCATTGGTGTCAGTGGGAGGAATAGTGTCCCATCATTGGTGTCAGTGGGAGGAATAGTGTCCCATCATTGGTGTCAGTGGGAGGAATAGTGCCCCATCATTGATGTCAGTGGGAGGAATAGTGCCCCATCATTGGAGTCAGTGGGAAAAATAGTGCCCCATCATTGGTGTCAGTGGAAGGAATAGTGCCCCATCATTGGTGTCAGTGGGAGGAATAGTGCCCCATCATTGGTGTCTGTGGGAGGAATAGTGCCCCATCATTGGTGTCTGTGGGAGTAAGTGTCCCATCATTGGTGTCAGTGGGAGGAATAGTGCCCCAACATTGGTGGCTGTGGGAGGAATAGTGCCCCATCATTGGTGTCTGTGGGAGGAATAGTGCCCCATCATTGGTGTGTGTGGGAGGAATAGTGCCCCATCATTTGGTCAGTGGGAGGAATAGTGCCCCATCATTGGTGTCAGTGGGAGGAATAGTGCCCCATCATTGGTGTCAGTAGGAGGAATAGTGCCCCATCATTGATGTCAGTGGGAGGAATAGTGCCCCATCATTGGTGTCAGTGGGAGGAATAGTGCCCCAAGGGCCAGATACAAGCAAGCAAAGGGCCACATCTGCCCCCCCGGGCTGCAGTTTGGAGACCCCTGGTCTATAACATGATTCATGATTCTGTATTTTTTCTCTGAGCAGGGCAGGCCCCCCCCCCCCACATCACTTTTGCTCGATGATCCGTCCTATGAAATGTGGTGAGAACGCACAGCTCGTGTCACATTTGCTCCGGGGAGATGCTAATTGTCTTCTTATTGTTCCGCCATCACCTAAAGTGCGTCTGGAGCAGCCAGCGGAGCCGACAAATAGCGGCGGACACATTCCAGCCACCGGTCAGTAATCCGCTCTTATTAACGGGTTGATAAACTCGGCGGATCTGCCTTCATTAAGCCTCTAACGCCGAGGAGAGCGCCTTCCCCGATTAGCATTTCTCATTTTCTCACTAATTAAAACAGCTCGGTGGTGATGACGGAACTGATGTCTTGACCTAACGATTGTCAGAGTTCACTCCGCAGAGAAAGAACTCCGCAGAACTTACCTGACAAAGAACGCCGCCTGAGCCTCGCATTGCTAAAGGGGAACTCCACTTATAACTCTATATTCATAATCACTTGCTATCTAGAATCGCTTCTTTAAGATATGCTAAGAGCGCCAGACGTAAGGTCAAGGAGTCCAAAAAATACGTTATTTTAGGTCAGCTCTTCTATAGTTGTGGCACACTTAAAAAGTATGCAAAATTTTAAGCACCCCCCCCCCCCCCCCCCAGAATATAACATAAAAAACATAAATGTTACTTATGAAAATTAACCTGAGCCTGAAAAAAATACATACAGTCGCCTTGATAAAAATAGTTTCACATTAGAAGCCCCCTCCCCCCTCTTCACGTCTCAGTCCCCCCATTACATTAGAGGTCCCTCATCCTATCGGAGCCCCCAATCACATCGAATCCCCTCTTCACATCAGAGGCCCCCCATTGGGTAAGAGGTTCCCCATTACATCAGAGGTCCCTCATCACATCAGAGCCCCCAATCACATTAATGGCCCCCCATCACATGAGAGCCCCCCCCCCATCACATCAGAGCCTCCCTTTACATCAGAGTCCCCCATTAGGTCAGAGGCCCCCCTTTACATCAGAACCCCCCATTACATTAGAGGTCCCTCATCACATCAGAGCCCCCAATCACATCAATGGCCCCTCATCACATCAGAGCCCCCAAACACATCAATGGCCCCCCATCACATGAGAGGCCCCCCCATCACATCAGAGCCTCCCCTTACATCAGAACCCCCCATTACATCAGAGGTCCCTCATCACATCAGAGGTCCCAATCACATCAATGGCCCCTCATCAAATGAGAGCCCCCCCATCACATCAGAGCCTCCCTTTACATTAGAGACCCCCATTGGGTCAGAGATCCCCCTTTACATCAGAGCCCCCCATTACATCAGAGGTCCCTCATCACGTCAGAGACCCAATCACATCAGAGCCCCCTTCCACATCAGAGGCCCCCATCACTTTAGAGGTCCTTTTTATGTCAAAGGTCTCCCAAATGCATCAGAGGTCCCCCCTTCCCAACAAAGCCCCCCTTTCAAATCAGAGGCTCCACGTTACTTCAGAGATCCCCCTTTATGTCAGAGGTCCGCCCTTCACACCAGAGCCCCCTTTTACATCAGAGTGTCCCCATCACATCAGAGTCCTCCCTTTATGTCAGAGTCTCCACATTGCATAAGAGCATCCCCATCACATCCCCATCACATCAGGAGGGGGGGCCATTGATGTGGCCCCCCCTCCCCCTTTTCACATCACAGTCCCCTTGTTACCTCAGAGGTCCCCCTTCACATCAGAGCAGAGCGCCCAATCACAGCAGAGGTCCCTCATCATGTCAAAAATCCCACTTCATGTCAAAGGTCCCCCCCCCCGCCCCATAACATCAGAGCCACACTTTACATCAGTGTCCCCAATTAGATCAGAGGTTCCCCACAACATTAGAGTCCCCTTTACATCAGAGTCCCCAATTAAATCAGAAGTCCTCAATCACATCAGAGGACCCCACACAATATCAGAGCTCCCCTAACACATCAGAACCTCCTTCCACAACAGAGGCCTCTAATCACATCAGAGGTCCCTCAATCACATCAGAGGTCCACCCCTTCACATCAGAACTACCCCTTCAAATCAGAGCCCCCCTTCAAACCAGAGGATCCCCATCACTTCAGAAGTCCCCCTTCATTTTAGAAATCCCCTTTTATATCAGAGACCCCCTTCACATCATAAGCACCCCCCCCCATTATGTCTGAGGTACCCCATCACATCACAGCTCCTTTCCACATCAGAGGTCCCCCAATCACATCAGAGTTCCCCCTTCATGTCAGAAGTCCCCCTTAAGGTCAGAGACCCCTTTAACACCAGAGCATCCTTTTACATCAGTGTGCCCCCATCACATCCGATTCCCCCTTTATACCAGAGTCTCCACATTACATCAGAGGATCCCCCATAACACCAGAGCCTACCAATACCACAGAGTCCCCCATCCCCATTACCAAGCTCCCCCAGTCACACCTTCCCAAGGAGAACCCAATCTTTTGGCTCCAGCAACAGGAGGTGTGGAGGAGGTGGACCTCTGTCCTCTTCTGAATGCATTGCCATGGTGAGGATGAGCCGGCCGCCATCACCATAGCAATGAATGATGCTGTGTGTCCTGCCACTAGAAAATAATTGGTTGTTATGATGCTGGCGGCCATCCCACCTGCACCATAGCAATGAATGATGCTGATCCAGGGCAAACTGTGTCCTGTGCTTGCAGCAACCCAGAGGAGCCCAGAAGGCAACCTGATTGAGAAGCTCTCTATTGGATAATCAGCAGAAAGAAATCCATTAAATTTCGGGGGTTCAGAGACCCCTTCATCAGGGCTGGAGTATTGTGTGATCTCCGATAGGGCTGGACTCTATTACATTGCAATAATAGTTAGAATAGGATTTATTATAGTTCAAGAAATCCACAATTCCACCATTATATTTGGAGGTTTGACTATGAAAGGTAAGGCCGAACATATACACCAGGACCCCCCCCCCAAAAAAAAGCCTCTGAATTGAAAGGAGTGGATAACTCTGTACAAGGGGTACTCTGCTTTGCAAATGGGGACTCTGAAGTGAAGGAGGGGGGTCTGACGTGAAGGAGGGCTCTAATGTTAAGGGGGAGGCCTCTGGTATGAAAGGGGGATATTTGATGTGTACAGGAGACTCTGTTGTAAATCGGGGAATCTGATGTGAAATTGGGGCTTCTGGTGTAAAGGAGAGAGCTCTGATGTGAAGGGGGGCTCTGATCTGAAAGGGGGGCTTCTGGTGTAAAGGAGAGAGCTCTGATGTAAAGGGGGGCTCTGATGTGAAAAAGGGGGTCTTCTGGCATAAAGTAGAGTGCTCTGATGTGAAGGGGGAGGGGCTCTGATGTGAAGGGGGCTCTGATGTGAAGGGGGAGGCTCTGGTTTGAAAGGATGGCTCTGATGTGTAAGGGAGGCTTCCGGCGTAAAGGGGTGGGGGGGGGGAATCTGATGTGAAGGGGGAGGGGCTCTGAAGTGAAGGGGGAGGCTCTGGTGAGAAAGGGGGACTCTGATGTGAAAATGGGGCTTCTGGTGTAAAGGAGGGGGGGGGGGGTTCTGATGTAATGGGGGGGCTCTGATGTGAAGGGGGAGGGGCTCTGATGTGAAGGGTGAGGGGCTCTGATGTGAAGGGGGAGGCTCTGGTTTGAAAGGATGGCTCTGATGTGTAAGGGAGGCTTCCGGCGTAAAGGTGTGGGGGGGGGGGGGGTGTCTGATGTGAAGGGGGAGGGGGCTCTGAAGTGAAGGGGGAGGCTCTGGTGAGAAAGGGGGACTCTGATGTGAAAGTGGGGCTTCTGGTGTAAAGGAGGGGGGGGGGGTTCTGATGTAATGGGGGGGCTCTGATGTGAAGGGGGAGGGGCTCTGATGTGAAGGGTGAAGGGCTCTGATGTGAAGGGGGAGGCTCTGGTTTGAAAGGATGGCTCTGATGTGAAAGCGAGGCTTTCGGCCTAAAGGAGGGGGGTCTGATGTGAAGGGGGAGGGGCTCTGAAGTGAAGGGGGAGGCTCTGGTGAGAAAGGGGGTCTCTGATGTGAAAGTGGGGCTTCTGGTGTAAAGGAGGGGGGTCTGATGTAATGGGGGGGCTCTGATGTGAAGGTGGGCCCTTGTAAAGTTTGGAAACCCCTGCTTTATAATCATATATATTACCTGAAAAGAATCAAAAGTCTGAAATCATGAGTGAGAAATGATAACATCTAATGAATAGGGAGTTACAGATTTGTAAATGATCTGCATGGAAACAATGTTACATAAAGTCAAGATATTCATTTGTCTAAATAGCAATCATAATGGACAGGAATGTAACAATGTGATCTCAGGGTAACACAGTGACAACATGGAGAGAGTAGAGTAAAGTATGTAAATGTGTGAAGTACCGGTGACATTATTTTACTAGATGATGATAATCTACCATTGGGGACACTTCCCCAATGGTAGATTATTATCATAATTGGGGACATTGGGGACACTTCCCTTCACTTCTCCTCCTGCAGATGTATCCAGAAGTGGGAGGAAATCTTTGGAGATACAGAGGAATCCTTCTTGGACAGTTAGTACTAGAAAATTAGCAGGGACAAGTCCTGCTGGTATATGAACTTTAATGGCACCTACATGAGACGGAGACAAATATTTTTTAAAAACAACAATCTTTATTCACAACATTATTAAAAAGAAGCCATTCCGTGTACAAACTGTTTTAAAATCATAATTTGTCCTATGATATATACACCCCATTCGTTTGTTCAATTAATGTGTGCAATCATTTTGTATTGACTCTATTTGTAACTATTGGTAATAACTTTACTTGATATGAATAAAGTAAGAAATTTTAAGATTGATGCAATGGGGACGAATGGGGTCGTTAACACCGGTAAAGCCCCGCTTTCTCTTCTTTTGATGCAATACTAGTGAGGGACGCACTGGACACCTTTGCTGCCATTGTGTATATGCTGGGTGTCCAGTGCGCCTTTAACCACTTAAGCCCCGGAGGATTTGGCTGGTCAAAGACCAGGGCCTATTTTGCGATTCGGCACTTCACGACTTTAACGGACAATTGTGCGGTCGTGCGACGCTGTATCCAAATAAAATTGATGTCCTTTTTTCCCACAAACAGAGCTTTCCTTTGGTGGTATTTGATCACCTGTGCGATTTTTATTTGTTGCGCTATAAACAAAAAAATTGAAAAAATAATATTTTTCACATTTTTTTTATATGAAATTCCCCCCCCCCCCCCAAAAAAAAAATGTAAAAATTAAAATTTTTTAACATTTTAGGCCAATTTGTTTTCTGCTACATATTTTTGGTAAAAAAAAAATCGCAATGAGCGTATTTTGATTGGTTCGCGCAAAAGTTATTGCTTTTACTAACTAAGGGAAAGATTTTTGTCATTTTTATTGTTTTTTTTTAACTAGTAATGGCGGGAATCTGCGATTTTTTTTGCGGGACTGCGACATTGCGGCGGACAGATCGGACCCCTGACTAACATTTTTGACACTTTTGGGGGAACCAGTGACATTACTACAATAATCAGTGCTGAAAATATGCACTGTTACTGTAATAATGACACTGGCAGGGAAGGGATTAACTTTATTAGTGATCAAGGGGTTAAGTGTGTCCCTAGGGGCGTGATTCTAACTGTCAAGGGGCGTGGCTTGTGATGTAACCACAGAGACATACGATCCTACATAGCAGGATCGTATGATCTCTGCTGTTACACCAGGGAGAATTACATCAGCCGTCTGCCTTTCTCCCTCTCCAGCGGGAGATCGCGAGTGGCGGGCGGACATCGGAGCCGCCGGTCACATGCACGGGGATGGCCGTGAACGAGTGGGGGCGGGAGTGCGCCTCCAGCGGCGCGCGCTCCCCCCTACAGGCTCCTGGGCGAGCGATGTAGTACTACGTCACTTTGCCCAGGAGGGGCTGACTGCCGCAGTAAATGTACTGTAGGCGGTCGGCAAGTGGTTAAGGAGGGGTGGGCTCATCTGCCCTCTGCCTATCCATTATAATGCATGTGCTTCCACTGTGGAGGCTCTCAAAATTTAGAGTTAGGACTCCAGATAATACTGGGGTGTCGTAAAGAGGCTCTGCAGCTTACTTATTTGCAAATGTGTGCAAACTAAACCCCTGTTTTTAAAACATACTGATTAGGATAATTCAGGTGATTGCAGGCTGGTCGGTAAGTTGAGCTGGGAATTTTCTTTGGTTTTGTTTTGCATGCGTTGCCCTTCCATATGCTCCTTGCTGCAAAGGCCAATTATAGATGGGGGTATTGGCTATTTGTTTGGCCAAGCTATGCCTAGTCACATTCTGATTGGCTGGCACAGGGGCCATCAACTCCGGATGGTAAAATGTAAACGGGAGCTCACTCAGTGTGTTGGGAGCGCACAGTTAGCATGTCCTCACCACAGAGCAGTGGACACCTTGGACGCATATACAATGTGTGCAGCTTGCTCATCCACCTTGTTGCTGCATTCATGCGTTATATGGGCAGGAGTGGGTAAAGAAATGAAGTGTCCTTGGCAATCCCTATGTGAAAACTGGAAAACATTGGTAAGTAGCCTGCAGCCTCATATCAAGGCTTCATTTTCAGTTCTTGCCGGAGAGCTCCTCTAAGAAGTCGAAGAGTTGCCATGAACACGTGTACTGACATCTCTTTGGAAGTTTGCATCGCTATGGGAACCAGCCACCTATGAGGTGTGGATGAAGGTCTCACCCGTCTTGTTTCCGTGGAAATGAAGAAAGGCTACAATCCCACATGAGTTTACTCACTGTGGTGCTACAAAGTAACAAAATAATGTATACACAATACAATGATATATTGCGCCGGATCCTTCCTTAGAACACCATTATGTGTCACCACAGTCAACGTTACAAATGACGCTTATCTAAAACTGCAGCTCTGATACACAATAGATGAAAAAGGAAAGTTCAGCTGAAGTATGAAGAAAAAAAATGTTTTTGCTGTGATAGACCTTTAATCTGGAGCTGCCCTCTGCAGTAATCACTTTCTGCCACAAGATGTCACCAGTCTTCTGAGATGAATGACAGCCAGGTTCGTTATCCCCCATCCCAGGAGTCCAGGCTGTCATGAACCCAGGTCTGCTGCTAGAAGTCATGGGGGCCCCATACAGCCTACCTTACAGCCCCCCCCGGACCAAAAATGACTGAGGATTGGTGTGCACAGCCTATTGCATTAGGGTGTGCACCCCAAAGCTCAAACACATATGCACGTGTGCACATGTGCATTTATACTGACAGTGTCAGTAGGCAAAGATTGGCATCAGTAGGGAAGTGGACATTGTTAGTAGTTTTTATTTTTATTATAATTTTTTTTTTTACGATTTTATTTATTTTTAGATTTTTTTTAGAGCCCCGTTTGGGGGCTTTGCTGAAATAACAGGGGTCCAAACAGAGGGAATCTGTGCCACACAGGGTGATTAGGGTGTGGCCAGACACCCTGTGCGCATGCCTGTGACTAAGGACATAGATTTATCAGTCCCTTTGCCTGCAACCTCAGCTGCACAGATGAATGAATAGGAAGCGCTCTGAGGCTTCCTGCGCATTCACAAACTGAAGCATAGTAAATACCGTTTACTATGCTGCAGTGAGGAAGTAATGAATGGACACAGGAGTGATTGGTAGTGATTGCTCACTGTGTTCATTCAGGAAAGGAAGGGAAATATTTACCGGCCACCTCCCCTGCTCTCCATCCTGAAACATCCCTGTGTGCCTGCAGCAGCTGCTGGTGGGAGAGGAGAGGAGGGAAGCAAGAAGCGCTGTGGGGGAAAGGGGATATGGGGGGGCCCAGGCAGCAGATGGAAGGAGCGCATGTGATAGAACCATTCCCCCTGCAATGCAGCCAGGGGGAGAAAGAAGGGGAGAAGCTGACAGTGCTGCAGGGGGAGGCAGTAGCGGATTGATGTCTGCGATAAGACAGTACAGTCGGCCCTCCTGCTCAGCAGGTGCCTGGGCCCCCTTTTAAACTGATGGGGCCTGGGCCCAATACAGGAGAAGACGCGGGTGGTGACATCATGATCTCCACCTGGTCCAATCAGAGAATGCTTTGCATTCATTGAGAACATGTGAAGCATTCTCAAAATGACGCCTGGGCCAAATGGCTGTCCTTCTGTGTTCAGAATGCAGCAGGCCAGCCGCTTTGTGCAGGACTCAAAAGCAAGTGGAAATCACTGTAATAGCGGTGTAGTAGCGGTGTCTACTTCAGCGATTTCCAGCTTCTAGAGCAGTGGTCTCCAAACTAGGGCCATATATCCAGATGTGGCCCTTTGCTTGCCTTTATCTGGTACTTAAGGCGTTCTTTCTGCCACTGCCACCAAAGATGGGGCTGTAATCCTTCCACTGCCACCAACAATGGGACACTAAATCTTCCACTGACACCAACAATGGGGCACTAATCCTTCCACTGACACCAACAATGGGGCACTAATCCTTCCACTGATACCAACGATGGGGCACTATTCCTTCCACTGATACCAACGATGGGGCACTAATCCTTCCACTTACACCAACAATGGGGCGCTATTCCTTCCACTGACACCAGTGATGGAGCACTATTCCTTCCACTGACACCAGTGATGGAGCACTATTCCTTCCACTGCCACCAACAATGGGGCACTATTCCTCCCACTGACACCAACAATGGGGACTATTCCTCCCACTGACACCAACAATGGGGCACTATTCCTTCCACTGACACCAGTGATGGAGCACTATTCCTTCCACTGACACCAACAATGGGGCACTAATCCTTCCACTGACACCAACAATGGGGCACTAATCCTTTCACTGATCCCAACGATGGGGCACTATTCCTTCCACTGACACCAACAATGGGGCACTAATCCTTCCACTGACACCAACAATGGGGCACTAATCCTTCCACTGACACCAACAATGGGGCACTAATCCTTCCACTTACACCAGTGATGGAGCACTATTCCTTCCACTGACACCAACAATGGGGACTATTCCTCCCACTGACACCAACAATGAGGCACTAATCCTTCCACTGACACCAACAATGGAGCACTATTCCTTCCACTGACACCAACAATGGGGACTATTCCTCCCACTGACACCAACAATGAGGCACTAATCCTTCCACTGACACCAACAATGGGGCACTATTCCTTCCACTGATACCAACAATGGGGCACTAATCCTTCCACTGACACCAACAATGGGGCACTATTCCTTCCACTGACACCAGTGATGGAGCACTATTCCTTCCACTGACACCAGTGATGGAGCACTATTCCTTCCACTGCCACCAACAATGGGGCACTATTCCTTCCACTTACACCAACAATGGGGCACTAATCCTTCCACTGACACCAACAATGGGGTACTAATCCATCCACTTACACCAACAATGGTGCACTAATCCTTCCAATGACACCAATGATGGGGCACTAATCCTTCCACTGACACCAACGATGGGGCATAATTACTTCCATTGACACCAATGATGGGGCACTATTTCTCCCACTGACACCAACTCTTTCATCCCCTATTACCAAAGATCAGGCATTGTTTACTCCCACTGGGCACAGTCCGGCCCCCCTAAAGTCTAAAGGACAGTAAACTGGCCCTTTCTTTATAAGGTTTGGAGACCCCTGTTCTAGAGGGACCCACAGGTTTGGTATTAACATACTGTAGATACATTGGATCCAAGCCGGAAAAATGTACTGTAATTATGTAAAAACATCCATACCTGGAATTCTTCTTTAGCCCTCGTTCACACCAATGGGATTTGTCATGCGATTTGACAGTTCATAATCTCATGACAAGTCGCACCCTATTTTTATTTTTGGCAATGGAACCGTTCAAATTGTTGTCACTCAAGTCGCAGCGACTTTAAAAAAGGTTCTTGCACTGCTTTTCTACAATTGCATTGCGACTTGCATTGACTTTTGTTAAACAAAAGCCGCAATGAAATCACAGATCCAAATCGCACAGATCTGCGGCTTTGAAATTGCGCCGCAACGGTAGCCTAAAAACCTGCTTGTCACACTCCGACTCTGTGATCCTTCCGCAGTGAGGACGGGCTCCTGGGATTTCCAGATCTTGACATTAATTCCCAAGACTCTGCAATAGCAATGAAAAGACCTTATGGGTGTAAAATCCCCTCCGCCTCTGTACATAGAGCGTTTTCACATAGGAATGAATATATTATTAAGCAAATACAGCTGAAAATCCTTGGAATGGCATGACCATAATCACATGATCACCTCCAGATAATTCCTAGATACAATGTGACATTTCATATTTAAATGTCAAGCTGCATCATGGAACTATCAGTCAGAAATCGCAGGAATACAGTCACATGATATGTGTTTAAAGCCGAAGTCCAGGCAAAAAAACATATAGAATCCAATTATGTGTGTATATTTTTATTTTACATAAATTTAGAATAAGTACCTGAATCCATCTTCATATCTCCCTTCTGTACAGCACACAGACTAGAGTGGGAGGGGCAGCACTCTGAGCCAATCAAAGCGCAGCACCTTGCACAGCGCTGTCAGTGTCCGTTCTAGACTGGAGGAAAGAGCATAGAGATGAACTTATCAGTGTGCTGCTGCTCTTTTATTCACCAATCAGAATAGAGTGGGTTGGTGACCAAGCTGTATTGCTTAACCTCCCTGGCGGTATGATTCTTTCCGATTTTAGGTGCTGAAAGCGGTACCATTATTTTGCATGTAATAATTCTTAAGAATGAGCAGCCCAAACCAACTATTTACATATGATTTTTTTTTATTACTGTGCGTTCTTCTTTATAACATCTCGGGTATGATAACGTTTAAAACACAAAATCATAAATTGTAATATCATAAATAACTATAAATAAGTTAAAGTATGTATGTATGTATGTGTGTATATATATATATATATATATATATACTGTTAAAATATATATATATATATATATATATATATATACACATAAAAAGTACAGTAAAACTGCAGGAAAGGGCACTGGGGGGCAATGTAATGTGAATTTATTTTATTTTGCAATGTATCAGTGTGTTTGGTGTGTTTTACTTTTGAATTTGCTGCTGGTTCCACCCCCCTGCGAGCGTCACGTCGCAGGAGACGGAAGCCGGGGCACACAGAGCATAGGGAGCAATATCCGCCACTGCACACCGCTGGGATACATCGCTGGATCCCGGGGACAAGGTGAGTACCCTCTCTTCCAGGATCCAGCGATCTTCCTAGTGGTACCCCGAGTGTGGCTCGGGGTTACCGTTTTTGGCACTGAAATTTAACCCCGAGCCACACTCGGGAATACCACTAGGAAGGTTAAAGAGGAAGTAAAGCTTCCTGTGTAACTTGTACCTATAGGTAAGCCTATGATCAGACTTACCTATAGGAACTGTAAATATCTCCTGAAACTTGCACCGTTTAGGAGATATTTATTTTGCATGCAGCCAGTGACATCACTGGCGCATGCGCTCTGAAGGAACAGCCGCCTGTGCCATTCCTTCAGAGCTCTCTGTGGTGAACAGCGGCACCCACGCACATGCGCTGGAGTGACAACATCGCGGCTCCGGCCAATCAGATAGCCGGAGGATGCAAATCCGGAAGGAGGAAGGGTGAACATGTCGGCTGTGTCAGTGGTGTGCGGGCGGCACTGTGGGGGCTTCGTTCTAAGGTAAGTATTTCATAATGAGCTAGTATGAGATGCATACTAGCTCATTATGCCTTTGTCTTTTTGCTTTTCAGGTTTACAACCTCTTTAAGTGAAATTAAAAAATGTGAGGTCACTGACCTGGCTGTGATGTCTAGCAGGGATGCTGGAATCCTAAACCTGGCTGAACAGAGTATTTATACAAATATAATATAAATATTATATAATTATATACTATACATAAATATTTTAGCAAGTAAAAATCATATATATTGCATGCAGTATATATCTATGTATCTACATATATCTATATATATCTATATATATATATAGATATATATATATATATATACATTTTTATTATTGTCAAAGGTATTGGGACGCCTGCCTTCATACACACATGAACTTTAATGGCATCCCAGTCTTTGTCCGTAGGGTTCAATATTGAGTTGGCCCACCCTTTACAGCTGTAACAGCTTCAACTCTTCTGGGAAGGTTGTCCACAAGGTTTAGGAGTGTGTCTATGGGAATAATTGGCCATTCTTTTAGAAGTGCATTTGTGTGGTCAGGCACTGATGTTGGAGAGAAGGCCTGGCTTACAGTCTCTGCTTTAATTCATCCCAAAGGTGTTCCATCGGGTTGAGTTTAGGACCAGGCCAGTGCAGGCCAGTCAAGTTCCTCCACCCCAAACTCACTCATCCATGTCCTTATGGACCTTGCTTTTGTGCACCGGTGCGCAACCATGTTGGAACAGAAAAGGGCCGTCCCCAAACTGCTCCCACAAAGTTGGTTGCAGCCCCAGAGGATGCCTGGAAATGCATTGGGGTAACACAGGAGCTGTGACGTCACTTCATTGCTGATCTGTTGGTTGGATCCGCGGTGGGGTCCTATGCTTTTACTACTTGTTTTAATCCATTTTCTTGTAAGTGCAATACTTTTTACTACTTAATAAATACCAAAAATATACTGCATGATGATCCTTTCTCTTTTTTTTGATGCATGAGCTCCACAACATTGCCTGCATGGGGAACACAGTTGACTCGAGGGGTGTACATTTGGATTTCTATTTGTGGAGGCTGGATTGTTATATCATAAAACACCAGATACGGGATGAATTGCTGCCGAGACGTGATTTGCTTTCCGTGGGGAGTCCCATGTGTTCTACGTTTTTCTTGATCTCCTATAATTTAGAGATCATGTATTGCTGGTAAGAGGCTTAAATACTTTTTTGGCACGTGTGGATTATAGCGACACTCAATTGTGTTTAATTGACTATTTGACACAGTGCACCATACATTTTGGAACTTTATGTGGACATTCAATTTTGAAATGTTTTCCTTGACACATGTGGATTATTTGTAACACTTGACTGTGTCTAAGGGCCAGTTTCCACTAGTGCGACTTGCTGTGCGACTTGACACATGTCAAGTCGCACAGCAAGTCAAAAGCCATTCGTTTCAATCGGGCCCGTTTTCACTGCCGCGACTTCAAAAGTAGTTTGTGCACTACTTTTGAGCCAACTTCAGTGCGACTTCCCTCTATAATGAGGGACAAGTCTCACTGAAAGCCGCAGTTTACTTTCACTACGAAGTTGCGCTAGAAGTAGCACGTCTTCGTAGCCGCAGCAGTGGAAACTGAGCCTTAAAGTGGAGTTCCGGGCACAGAAGTCATTTTTCAGTAAACATACCCCCGGGACAGTCAGGGCTAGTACATTCCACAATGGCCAGCCTCTGATCTGTCCCGGTTCGCACTTACCTGCAAGATGAGATACTTACTTATAAAATTTCTTCCACAGCGTTTCCATCTCTCTTGTGGGCAGCTGAAGCCGGCGCGGTCCTCTTCTGTGTCTTCTTCCGCGTCCTCTTCTCCCAGAATGCGCCTGCACCGGCCCCTCTCGTCACTTCCGGTGCGGCGCCGCATTCCTCCACAGCTTCTGGGCATGCCCAGAAGCTGTTTAGTAGGGGAATGCAGCGTCGCCCGGAAGTGACGAGCCGGGCCGGTGCCGTCGCATTGATTCCTGGGAGCGATGACGTTCAGCTCCCAGGAATCATCGCGAGACAGGAAGTGACGGCGGAGCTGCGGCGCTGAGGGAGGAAGTACACTGAGGTGAGTATTTACGATCTTCATTTACAAGGTGAGTAAACAAAAAAAAAAAACCTAACTATCCAATTCATTTTCAGGTGATGTCGAACTAGCGGAGGGGCACAAAAAAAATATCGATTTTGTGCCCGGAACTCCGCTTTAATCAGTATTTGATTAGTGCACTATACATCTTGGAACTTTGTATGGACGTTTTGTGCTGATTTTTCATTTAGTGATTTATTTATATATACTCTGGTTGATAGTATGTAACATCGGTTAATCTTTGATGGATATATTTTGACTCAATTGTAGCAACATTGTTTCACTTAAAATGATTGTAAAGTCTTGTGGGTTTTTTTTTTTCTAATAACAAACATTTAAAGAGGTTGTAAACTCGGTACAATTTTTTTTTTTTTTCTACAACCTGAAAGAGAAAGACATAATGAGCTAGTATGCATCGCACACTAGCTCATTATGAAATACTTACCTTAGAACGAGCCCCCGCCGTGCCGTCCGCTCACCTCTATGACGGGCGACATGTCTAGTCGCCCGTCTTCTGGGATCGCGGCATCCGGCCATCTGATTGGCCGGAGCCGCGGTGACGTCACTCCCACGCACGCACGCGGGAGCCGACAGTCACGGCACAGGGCTCTGAAGGAACGGCACGAGCGGCCGTTCCTTCATAGCGCATGCGCCAGTGACGTCACTGGATGCATCGAAGGTAAATATCTCCTAAACGGTACAAGTTTAGGAGATATTTACAGTACCTATAGGTAAGCCTTATCATAGGCTTACCTATAGGTACAACTTGCAGAGGAGGGTTTACTTCCTCTTTAAAGAGGTTGTAAACTGGCTGCATGTAAGGTAAATATCTCCTAAACGGTACATGTTACAGGGCCTGTGGATGTGGGTGGCTGGCTGGCACCGGGCTGCTGTGGTTATATGGCTGTGATACACTCCTGCAAGACTAGTCCCAACTCCAGACGAGGCTGTCCAAGGCGAGGGAGGTGACCTAAGAAGGCAGAATGATGTCACAAACATATCAGCAATATCGGCCAGTTCCGGGGCCGATTCCAATATATCGAGGAAAGTGCATATCGGCCCTCGATATATTGGCCTTGCCGATAATCGGTCTATTCCTAGTGTGAAGACATACATAGAATTTAAAGATGTTTTTCTTGAGTTTCTCTTGCGTTAAAGGTGTCGATAATGGCCAAAAATAAATTATTATTTATTTAAATTCATGATATTAATTAAAAAGTTGAAAATAATACATTAATATAAAAAAATATATTACAAAAAAAAAAATTTAGTTTTCACTCTTGGCCAAGTGCATCCTGAATTTTCGGATTCAGTTTCAGCACTAAAAATTCCATTCGGTGCACCTCTAGCAGAAACGCATCCAGGACTGATCTGGAAGACATTTTTCTGGTGCGTTGGAGTAATGAGCAAGTCTGCTGACAGGCGTGTATTGCATCACATGGTTGTGCATAGTGATATGTGGCCAAACAATGGTGCACCGCAATGCACATGAATGCATTGTTGTGTGTTGTGCTGCGCTGCAACACATGTCCTTTAGCAAGGTGCACTGAGGTGCCATCTAGAATGAATGGCACTGTATCGGCCAAGTCTATGCTTAGTACTCGTTGCTGCAACTCAATCGTGTGAATGAGCCCCTTTTTCTCACAAAGGAGTATTTTAAATTCCTTTAGGCTCCCTTCACACCTATGCAGGTATGACGGTGCATGCACGTTTTTGCATAACATGTTTAGCGCATCTCATTCATTTTAATAGGCTACCCTATGCACAGAAATCCCAGTCACTCTTTTCTTTTTTAAAAAAGGAACCGCACCATAATGCATAGTACTTTTTTACATGCATTTAGGAACATGATTTTGACCGTGTGTTACCAATGTGCGTTGGGGGAAATCAAGGCTAGGTTCACACTACAGCGTGTCAGGAATGCATGCAAAATCGCACAGTTTCCCAACATGCACAGAAACAGGCTGCCATCTAGCAGACACTAGGTGGTGCCATTCATTGTTAATGGCAACCCCTTGCATCTGCAAATGCCTGCATTTTCATGCACGCTAAACTGCATGGTGCAGTTTGGTGCGACACATTTGTTGGAAAAGAGCTGGGGACTTTTTTTCTGTTTCACGAGTGTAGGGAAGCGCAATGAAATGAATGGGCTGCGTGCAAATGCATAGGAACGTGTTGGAAATGCGTGCATGCTCAGCCGCACCTGTAGGCATCAACCAAATTGAAGAATTAAGGCTGCATTAACACTTGAGGGTAGCGTCATTGACCCTTTTTCCGGTAGTTTTTTGATGTTTTTTATGCGCGTTTAAGCTTTGGCGTTTTTTTATTAGCCAATAGAGAAACTATCTATTGCATCATTTGTTGCTAGGCTTTTCAGTTTTTTTAGCTTTTCCATCAGCTTTTGTTTCTCTTATTTATTATTATTATTATTATTATTATTATTATTATTATTATTATTATTATTATTATTCACTTATTATTATTATTTTATTTGTTTTATTTTTTTTTTTTTTTTTTTAGGGTAAGAGGTTAGAGTTAAAATTAGGTTAGAATTAGCGGTTAGGGTTTCAGTTAGGAGTAATATTTTATTTATTGTCTTATTATTATTTATTTATGTTTGTTAGAGTTAGGGTGTTAGTATTACTACTACTACTAATAATAATAATAATAATATTAAACGAATAAATAAATGTAAAATTAATACACAAACAAGTAAAAATAATCATAAATAAATAAATACTATAAATAAATACTATATAATATCAAATAAATAAATAAGTAATTAACTACTAACGTTAACCCTAACCCTTAAAAATATAAATAAATAATAGGAATATAATACATAAACACCCTAACACAAAATACATAAATATATGAGTATTAATAATAATAATAATACATTATTATTATTATTATTATTATTTATAGTACTATTATTAATGATAATAATACATTTTTTTTGTTCAGGTTTTTGAGACATTAATATAATTATTTTTATTATTATTAATAATAATTTATTCAACATTTTTTTTAAAGGTTAGAGGTTAATTAATATTGATTTATTATTACATAATATTAATTTATTTTATTTATTATTTATTTATGATGATTTTTATTATTATCTTGTTATGTGTGTATTTATTTTACATTTATTTATTCATATATTATTGCAATTTTTTTTTCCTTTTTTTAGCATTTAAGCAGAAAATTGTGCAAAAAAAACACGTGACAAAACGCGCAAATCGCCCTAATATTAATATTAGCTCATTTCTATGTGAATAAGAATGTGCCAAAAACACACAAATTTGCCAAATTTGAGCTACAAAAAAAGCTCCAGAATTTTGTTGGCCTTCAGACGTCTTAAGGGGGACGCGTGAACCATTCCCATAGAGAATAATTGATTTTTCTTTCTCCTCCAGCATTTTGGAGCTTGAACCTGTGAATGGGGCCTTATGGCAGTGCCTCCCGCGGACCTGCAAAGGGTTACGCACTTTTCGTTAGTTACGGGAAAGTGTGCGATTTTGCAATGCGTTCCCTCACCGCACAAATGTACGCCTAGCCTTAGTAGTCGCAAGGTAATCTGAGCAGCCCGGGAACCTGAAAGCGAGTCAGATTGGCACATAAGTGGCATCGTTGTCTTAATGAAGCGAGACGCTTGCCGTCGTAATGAAAAGTCGGAAGGATTGCAGAGCTCCTGTAAGTAGCAGAGTGGTAATTATGCCGGGCTGATAACAAGCTTACCAACACTACAGGAACTGCGCTACATGCAAATTCAGCTTCATTGCCTATGGACGACTACACTTTAAGTACACATTCCAACTCCACGCTAATGAGTCGAGATTTATTTCTTGCCTTATTCTGGAGGAGCTTTGCTGATAAGTCTGTGCAGAGAGGAAACATTGTAAACAGGATAATCCCGGGGAGCAATGCTGCTAAATCGTGCGGAATACCTCACTGAGCGCAATTTATGCATGGCGGGACATCCTCTTATAGAGGATTCTTCTGCTGGGACATTTTGTGCCATCTACAAGACATTGGATAGGGGATGTTGGATCTGGGACTGCTCATAGGGAAGGAATGCCGTGATTCTTGCTAGGCTGCTCTTAAAGCATAACTCTTGTTCATTATTTTTCCCCTCCCTGTCTAAAAAAAAAAAAAAAAATTCTCAATTTCTACCTAACTACTTTTTTGCCCCATCTTGTCCTCAACTTCCTCCTTGGTCCACCGTTGGCTGTCCTCTTTTGACATTCAGGTCATTCTGTCCATTCCCTGTGACCCTAGCCTGTAATTTTCACACCACATCCCCTAGGGGGCTTCATCACACAGGCTTGTAGGCAGGTGCAGTCTGCTTTCTCCACTGCAGGTGGCGCTCTTCAGCGGAACTGCAGTTGGAGAGGAAGTCAAAAGACACATAGTTCCTCTATGGTTTCCTTGGTCACTGGGGAAGCATCCAATCGGATGCTGCCACCCCATGTGATTCTGGAAGCCTGCTTGAGTCAGGCAGAGACTATTTAAGGCCTTGGCTCCCAGGTTTGGCATGCATTTGCAAATTAGTAGAGTGGGGACAGGTACCCCACCTTCTAGGGACAGGGAAAAGTTCCTGACAAGGAGGGTAAGTGTAGGGCTTGCAACTTCTCTGGCCGCCTGCCTGTTTGGGCAAAAGGCTGCATTCTACCCCCCTCTACAGATGCTGACAGTTGGCTGCATTCTACGCCCTCTACAGATGCTGACAGTTGGCGGCATTCTGCTCTCTGTTGGAACTGTTCCCAGTTGGGCTGCCTTCCCGTGTTACTTGTGAACTATTTCCGCATTATTTCAATACAAGTTCCTTCATTGCACTGGGACAGAGTGTGTTATTCCACCCAGTGCCAGGACAAGGCCGTCTAGAGCCCAGGGCTAACATGCCAAACTGTGCCCCCCCCAGGATATATGAGCATTATGTGTTAGCAAAAATCCCCACCCCCACAGAAAAAATAATTCAACACTAATCTGCATGCTTACACCCTAAGCATGCAACCCCCCCCCCCAGGACAAATTTGCCCCCTGCTGAAATCCCCCCTCCCAACACAAATCTTTGCTCCTTCCTCCCAGCTCAAGTCCTCTCTCTCCCCAAGTCCCTCCAAACCCCCCCCCCACAAAAAAAAAATTACTCCTCCTAGTACAAATCCTCTACCCCACTCACAAATCCCTCTTCCAGCACAAATCGCTCCTTCTAGCACAAATGCGTCCCAATTATCCCTCTGAGCATAAATCTCATCCCCCCTCTACCATATCAACTCTTCTAAATCCCCCTTCCTTGGACATATCCTCCCCCCCTATTCCCTCCTCCCAACACAACCCCCCAAATCACCTCACCTAGCAGCTCCACCCCAAATTTCCTGTCCTAGAACCCTGGGCAGCCATCCCTCCTGCCCACCCCTTGTCCTTGCCCTGATTCCACCGCACCCCGTTGCACCCCACCTACAAGCTCATAATACTCCGGGACCAAGCAGTGCTCACATGTCATTATGTGACCACTGCTGGAGGGAGAGGAGCCACCTGTGATGTCGCTAGACAGGCTAGAAAAATTCTGGACAAAGGTGTGTGTGTGTGTGTATATATATATATATATATATATATATATATATATATATATATATATATATATACTAGGGATAGACCAATATGGTTTTTTCAGGGCTGATACCAATACCGATATTTTGGTCACAGCGTATCGGTATCGGCCGATATGGGCCGATATTTTGTACATTTAAAGTTGTGAAAAGTTAAGACAATTTTTTGCACAAATCTGGTACTGAACATGTTAATTTTTGTTTAATGCTTAATGGCTGGCTTGCACCCTGTGGTGGCTGGCTGGCTGGCACCCTGTGGTGGGTGGCTGGCTGGCTGGCACCCTGTGGTGGGTGGCTGGCTTGCTGGCACCCTGTGGTGGACGGGTGACTGTCTGGCACCCTGTGGTGGGTTGCTGGCTGTCTGGCACCCTGTGGTGGGTGGGTGGCTGGCTTGCTGGCACCCTGTGGTGGGTGGCTGGCTTGCTGGCACCCTGTGGTGGATAGCTGGCTGGCTGGCACCCTGTGGTGTATGGCTGGCTTGCTGGCACCCTGTGGTGGGTGGCTGGCTTGCTGGCACCCTGTGGTGGGTGGGTGGCTGGCTGGCACCCTGTGGTGGGTGGCTGGCTTGCTGGCACCCTGTGGTGGGTGGCCGGCTGGTTGGCACCCTGTGGTGGGTGGGTGGCTGGCACAGGGGCTGTGGGTGGCTGGCTGGCACAGGGGCTGTGGGTGGCTGGCTGGTACAGTGCCTGTGGCTGGCTGGTACAGGGCCTGTGGGTGGCTGGCTGTCAGGCACCCTGTGGTGGGTGGCTGGCTGTCTGGCACCCTGTGGTGGGTGGCTGCCTTGCTGGCACCCTGTGGTGGGTGGCTGGCTGGCACCCTGTGGTGGGTGGCTGGCTGTCTGGCACCCTGTGGTGGGTGGCTGGCTGTCTGGCACCCTGTGGTGGGTGGCTGGCACCCTGTGGTGGGTGGCTGGCTTGCAGGCACCCTGTGGTGGCTGGCTAGCTTTCTGGCACCCTGTGGTGGATGGCTGGCTGTCTGGCACCCTGTGGTGGGTGGATGGCTGTCTGGCAGCCTGTGGTGGGTGGGTGGTTGACTGGCTGGCTGCCACTCTGTGGTGGGTGGGTGGCTGGTACATGGGCTGTGGGTGGCTGGCTGGTACAGGACCTGTGATTGGCTGGCTGGCTGGTACAGGGCCTGTGGGTGGCTGGCTGGTGCAGGGCCTGTGGGTGTGGTTGGCTGGCTGGAACCGGGCTGCTGTGGGTGGGTGTATGATAGTGTAGTGATACACTCCTGCGAGACTAGTTCCAACTCCAGACGAGGCTGTCCAAGGTGAGGCAGGTGGAAAAGTTGATATCAGCCCTCCGATAATCAGCTTTGCTGATAATCGGTCGATCCCTAATACATATATATATGTATTTAAAATCAGCATTTTTTTTCTTTGGACATGAGTGAGGAAGGGTTGACTTCTGTCAGGTTTTGCTTGCTGTCCATGTCCCGATTGGGGAGATTCACCCTCTCTGTTTTCCTTGTCACCATTTTAACAAGACTGAATGTTATGAGATAATCTTAAAGTTTAAATTGTCACCAGAACAGAAACAGATCTTCCAAAAGGAAACATTTGTTTTGGTGACAACTGTAGGAGAGAGCATTTCTTTTCACTTCTGTTGTACCTTGCGACAAGAGTTAAAGGAAAGTCTTCCCAATTGGTCACATACAGCAAAATAAATAAATAAATTGATGGGGATTTTAAAAACGTCTTTATACTCAGGAAAGCAAGCCTGGGTATCCTGGGGGGAATTCAGGGAGCAGAGGGTGAATAAAAGCATTACACCATGAAATTTAGACTTTAAAGAGATTTTAAACCTGAACTTCAGGCAGATATAAAAGACACACAATAATGTAGCTATGTAATCATTAATACATCCAATATATTTTTTAAATATAAGCGGTGTAAGTACCTGAGTATAAGTCTCTTGCAGTTCACGTACAGCTGCAGGGCTCAGAATGAGAGAAGCAGTACAAGTAGCAAACGAGTTCTTGTGCAGACAAGAAACATGCTGGTTGGAGAAGAAAGCAAAGTAACAAAGAAATAAAATCATTTTTGCGCTGCTTCTCTTTTCACTGTCACAAAATGGGGGCTCGTCCGGGATCACCTGTATTAAGAGTAAGCTGGCCAAGTAGCAGAAATTACTGCATGGGAAATCACTAGATAAAAGGTGAATAATCAATCTGCAGTTGGTTTTCATTTATTTCTTCAAGGTCTTTTCATTTTTATCTTCAAGTTCAAGTTCTGCTTTAACTCCTCCACTCTATTCAAATTTCATTTCTTTTTTTTTTTTGCAGCTGTTAGGTTTGGGGTCCCAAATCTGTACACCTGCTGTGTCCATTATGAGGGGTTCCCACCATCCCTTTTCTGATTTCCTGGGTCTGTACACTTGCTTTGCTCAAATTGAGGAGCTCCCGCCATTCCTAGGCTGAGTTTCTGGGTCTGCATACCAGCTGTGCCTTTTGTGAGGGTTTTCCACCATCCCTGTGCTGAGTTCAAGGAATAGTTCACCGGCTGTTGCCATTATGAGGGGTTCCCACCATCTCTGTGCTGTGTTTCTGTGTTTGTATACCTGTTGTGCCCATCATTGGGTTACAACATCCCTGTGCTGCAGTTCTGAATCTCCACACCTGCTACTCCTATTATGGGGGGTTTCTATCATCCCATAGCTGAGTTACCAGGTCTGTACACCTGCTGTGCCCACCATGAGGGGTTCCCATCATCCCTGTGCTGAGTTCCTGGGTCTGTACACCTGCTGTGCCCATTATGAGGGGTTCCCACCATCCCTGTGCTGAGTTCCCAGGTCTGTACACCTGCTGTACCCACAATGAGGGGTTCCCACCATCCCTGTGCGAAGTTTCTGGGTCTGTATACCTGCTGTGCCCATTATGAGGGATTCCCACCATCCCTGTGATGAGTTCCCGGGTCTGTACTCCTACTTTGCCCATTATGAGTGGTTTTTCACTATCATTGTGCTGAGTTCCTGGGTCTATACACCTGCTGTGCCCATTATGAGGGGTTCCCACCATCCCTGTGCTGAGTTCCTGGGTCTGTACACCTGCTATGCCCATCATGAGGGGTTTCCACCATCCCTGTGCTGAGTTCCTGGGTCTATACACCTGCTGAGCCCATCATGAGGGGTTCCCACCAAACCCTGTGCTGAGTTCCCAGGTCTGTACACCTGCTGTGCCCAATATGAGGAGTTCCCACCATCCCTGTGCTGAGTTCCCGGGTCTGTACTCCTGCTGTGCCCAACATGAGGGTCTGACCCTTCAAATCTGAGACAGGAACATTTTTGAAGGAAATCTGTACATGGAAGGACATGAAGTAAGTCATATTTTGCATTGCTTCTTTGTAATACCTGACATCTAATGTTATATCGGAGGATTGTTTGACATGAAATTTTACAATCCTGACAAGAACATAAGAAGCTATTATGTCGTCTTAACAAAAATAATGATTCTTCCATTTCCTCTTAAACGACACTCGTCTTGACGCCGCTGTCTGCACAATGTTCTATAATGGAGCGTTATTTCACAATATCTTCATATTTCCTAATGACTGTCAAATTACCTCGGGGGAGGGAGAGACTGGAGAACGGAATGAAGGTCATTGCATGAACCAAACTTCTCCCCATCAATAGCATTAGGAGAGACTGCTCTTGGTGCGGAAACAAATTATATATATAATTTTATTGCCTTTCTAATTTCCCTGGCACGACAGACTTCAAAGGAGAGCGGGGGAAAATACCCATCTCTGTACATAAAACGAAAGAAGTGAAATTCTGTAATATCCGCCCACACTCCCTCACCGTGAAATTCTGGAGCGAAAAAATGATGGACGCTCGCATTGTGGCGTGACTGCGGCGAACGTTTGGAGGACTCGGATAGAGATATCAAAAACTTAAGAGGATTTGAGAAAACAACCTCAACCGCCCACCAGCCAGAGACGTGGAGTTCGGGAATTAGAATTGGCTATGGTCGTCCAAGGCAGATGGCGCATTATCATGTCAGATAGGACTGCAAAGGAACATTTGGGATAACAATGAAGACGATGCAACAGTTGCAAACCCCAGAAATATCTGGCGCTGCGCCCTTGGTTTTGTAGTTTTAAATGAAAGTGATCATGTGGCCATACCATTCAATATAACAGTAGTCCTCTCATAAGATTATAGGTGAGTAGCCCCCCCGCCCTAAGCATGAGTGACTATTTAAAGCAGAGTTCCACTCATTTATTTAAGACACAATAAATCAAATGCACATCACCCATTTCATTGTAAAATGGTAACTTTTTTTTTTTTTCTAAATACCTTTATTTTAGGTATCTTCTGGAGCACTTCCGTCTCCCTGCACCTAGGTGATTACGTCATTAGGCACTTCCCATGGACACCAGGGATATCGGCTTCATGTGTCCCTGCAGTGAATGCCGAAATCCTGCGCTATTTCCCGAGTGGAAATGACGCGAATGGGAGGAGTGGCTATAGCAACATGTCAGGAGGAAGGAGCCTCGTGCGGTGGCATTACCACGCATGCGCGAGATTGGTAGGTGCATTCTGGGTAGCCAGCTGCACCTAATCCCAGAAAGAGATACAGGGGGGCTTCAGATGCCCACAGTGAACATGGACCCTGCCAGCTTCCGAGATCAACATATTTATTTTTTATTTAAAAATAAATTGGAAAGACTGCACTATACTATACTATTGTAATGTTACAGATAAAGTGACCAAAATTGCAGCAGAGTATTTAAGAAAAAAAAAAAAAAGAAGAGAAGAAAGGACTATTTGTGTGAAAAAAAAATGTCATATGAGTACAGTGTTGCATGACCGCGCAATTGTCATTCAAAGTGTGACAGTGCTGAAAGCTGAAAACTGGCCTGGGCAGGAAGGGGGTGAAAGTGTCTGGTATTGAAATGGCTAGACTCTTTCAATTTTGGGGTCAATTTATAAAAACTTTCACATAGCAATTCGTTCAGTGAAAGTCCATGTACATTCCTTCTGTGCAAATGGGGGCAAAAACAAATGTTGTTAGGCTATTTCCTGGGCAGGTTTAATGTTTTTCATTGGTTTAAAATAGCCACTAGATGGTGCTAATTATGATAGGAAATGACTGTAGTACTTAGCCTTTAGTGAGTCTCTAGTGGCCAAATGTGGTATTTTCTATTTTAAACCAATGAAAACCATTCAACCAACACAGGAAATAAGCAAAAATTAGTTTTTTGCACCATTTGCACACAACAAATTACACAAAAATTATTTTTTTTTCATAAATACCCCCATAAATACCCCTGCATTTAAATAGTCACTCCAGCCTAAGGTAGGGAGTATTTAGCAAAAAAAAAATTGGAGGACTGGAACTCAGATTTAAATTTTGGGGGTTAGTTATAAATAAAAAAAAAAACGAAAAGCAATTCACTCAGTGAAGTGCATGTACATGGGGCCATAAAAAACAAAACAAATGTTATTAGGTTATTCCCTGCGCCAGTTGAATTTTTTTCACCAATTTAAAATGAAAAAACTATATTTGGCCACTAGGTGGCACTAATAAGCGTAAGAAATTCCCGTGGTGCTCAGCCCCATGCAACGTACAAATGTGGTATTTTCTGAAAAACAATATAACCACCTCCCACTTATTATTTTAACCACCTATTGACAAATGATGATAGGTGGGGTGCTCTCTAGTTTTGGGGTGTTCTCATATAACGTTGTCCCACTCTCACCGCGCTTGCACGTCCGTGGGGTGTCACTGGGACATGACGCATCCTCTTGGTAAAGAGCTCATGACACAGCTCTTTTCCCATGTGATCAGCTGTGTCCAATCACAGCTGATTATATGTAAACAGGGAAATGCAGGTTATCGGAGAGTCAATCAGTGGCATTTCCTCACAGGGGAGACCTGCACAGATAACCAGGGCACTGATCATCAGTTCAGCCCCAGCAGTGATGCCAATCCAGTGCTGCCTTTCAGTGCCAATCAGTGCCGCCTATCAGTGCTGCCTATCAGTGCCGCCTATCAGTGCTGCATATCAGTGCCGCCTATCAGCGCTGCAAAGAAGTACCTCTTCATCAGTGCCCATCAGGGCAGCGTCGCCAGTGCACATCAGTGAAGGAGAACATTTTTCTAACAGAAACTTAGAAAGGGGTTTCTTTTTTCAACATTTTGCTAATTTTTTCATTTTTTCAGCAAAAATTAAAATACCAGTAGTGATTAAATACCGCCAAAAAAAAAAAAAAAAAGCTATATTTGTGTGAAAACAATTGATAAAAATGTAATTTGGGTACAGTGTAGCACGACTGAGCAATTGTCATTTAAAGTGTGACAGCACTGAAAGCTGAAAATTGGCCTGGGCAGGAAGGGGGTGAAAGTGCCCGGTATTGAAGCGATTAAACTCTTTCAATTTAGGGGTCAATTTATAAAAACATTTACATAACAATTCGTTCAGTGAAAGTCCATGTACATTCCTTCTGTGCAAATGAGGGCAAAAACAAATGTTATTAGGCTATTTCCTGGGCAGGTTTAATGTATTTCATTGGTTTAAAATAGCCACTAGATGGTACTAATTATTATAGGAAATGACTGTAGTACTTATTCTCTAGTAGTATTAGTGAGTCTCTAGTGGCCAAATGTGGTATTTCATATTTACAATATACATATAAATCAATGAAAACCATTCAACCAGCCTGGGAAATAAGTGAAAATGTGTTTTTGCGCCGTTTGCACACAACAAATGCACTTTCACTGGGCAAATTACTATACCAATTTTTTTTTTTTTTTTTTAGAAATACCCCTGCATTTAAATAGTCACTCCTGCTTAAGGTAGGGAGGCTACACACATCTAATCTTATGGAAGGACCACTTGGCTGTAATCAGCTTAAGATATTATTGATAGCTCTATTCACTGGTCTCCCTTAAACTCAATGTTATTGTTTGCTTTTGCCTTGGTCTGCTGCCGGGGAGTGTCCCTGGCATTAGGACACAAGGACCTAACAATACTGGGTTAGGAATATTTATGTTACCCCCTTGAACAACCACTAGGAAATTTAGTGCCAGTGGTGCAGGCTGGGAGAAGATATAAACATTTGGGTATGACCTTACTTTGGGGCAGCTATGGAACTGTCCATCCCTAGACAGGTTTGGAGGTCCAAAACAAACTCAGCGTCTCTTTATGGGGGTGAGCGCTATATATGTGCTTAATGTACACTATAGTGTCAAAAGTATTGGGACGCCTGCCTTTACACACACATAAAAATTTAATGGCATTCCAGTCTCAGTCCGTAGGGTTCAATACTGAGTTGGCCCACCCTTTGCAGCTATAAGAGCTTCAACTCTTCTGGGAAGGCTGTCCACAAGGTTTAGGAGTGTGTCTATGGGAATGTTTGACCATTCTTCCAGAAGCAGATTTGTGAGGTCAGGCACTGATGACCTTCTTATCCAACATCAGTGCCTAACCTTACAAATGCACTTTGAATGGTCAAACATTCCCATAGACACACTCCTAAACCTTGTAGACAGTCTTCCAGAAGACTTGAAGCTGTTATAGCTGCAAAGGGTGGCCCAACTCAATACTGAACCCGATGGAGTAAGACTGCAATAACAATAAAGTTCATGTGCGTGTAAAGGCAGGCGTCCCAATACTTTTGACAATATAGTGTATTTTATGCCTGTTCTTTACCTGGATACCTATCCTACCTTGGATATCAGCAGCCCCAGGCTCAAGTGACACTTTAAAGCAGTGGTGGTCACATTTCATAATATCGAGGGCCTCAAGTGCAGCCCGTGATATCCCCAAAGGACCACACAATACTTGTTAGTAAATGAAAGGCAACAGAAAGCTGTCATAGACTGCAGACATTGTAAAAAAAATTGTGGCCAAAGACTACAGATATGCTCACTTCCTCTGAGCCCAGGTCCTTCTGGGCCCGCCCCCAGCCTGTGATTGGACAGTGAAAAGAGCAGTAACACAGGGATGAGCCCAACTCTCTGTCACTCTACTCTTTCTGTTGCGTCTTCCTCTGACGCTCCAGCCTGACTGTACAGAGATAGATACCAGGTTAAGTCCAAGTACTTATAGTGCTTGTATTAAAGAAATACATTTATTGCAGTCTCTGCCGTCACTTCCAGTCTACATCCATTCCAGGTATGGCTGCATAGCATTTCTCAGGGCACATTTCCTGATGGTGACTATATCTGTGTGTAGATTCTATTGGAAGCCTACTGTATGTAACGGGGTGACAATGCAGAAGCACAATTGGGAGACAGAAACAGAGCGTTGTCACCCTATAACAGGAAGTTCCTGAACAAGGATCCTTGTGGCAGGATTATTTTAATGAAAGCTGCAGATTTGTAAAATCATTGAAAATGACCTTGACATGGGTTTATATCTACTTTTCCATCCTCTTTAGGATAGTCGATAATCTTTATGTATCCTGTGTATTGCAAACATGCGGGGTTTCCTTTGTTTATTATATGGGCACATCAAGGTCCGCCATGATCCTTCCCAGAACAAAAGTGCAGGTTTTATGTCTCCGATGACATTTATTATAGCTTTGAAGTCTGGGCTCTGGGGGCAGCTTTGTTTTCCTTCCATGCAGAGATTACAGGTATCTTTTATTTTATTAATAGACATTTAGATGATAAAAGCCGATTCTAACGTAGTCCCCACACTTAACTATTATGGCGGTTTTATTTGCGCATATTTACAAGCTCTCGCCAACCGCTGCCTCTCCTGCTTTGTCTTCTGAAGGGAAGATATACAGTATAGTGATTTGTCTATAAAGTATCGGAACAATGTATATTGTCTGTAGCAGCCAATCAGAACGCCCCCTTTTATCATTGCTAATTCAAGTGAAAACTTAGGCTAGGTTCACACTTTTTTGCTGCGATAACGTTACGATGCTGCTCCTTTTTAATTCCACCCCAAGGCAATGCAGCTCCAACACACGTGTATTGCTGTGCACCACAGAGCACAGTAACTTACTACAATGGTTGTGGTGCACTGCAGGGGCGTACCTACAGGGTTCACAGGGGTCGCAATTGCGACCTGGCCCCATGCTCTAGGGGACCCGTGTAGCCCCCCCCCCCCGTACACCAGGATAGGAGGTTCAGCATATATCATATACATCATATAAAAGAGCCAACCCCCTCCTGCAGCCATTGAAAGCCTGTTTTTCCCCCTCTCCTTGAATGGCTGCAGGAGGAAAATGGAGGGGATCGGTTCTTCTATAAGCCGCAACTCCTATGCAGGTCCTGTTGTCCCTGTGCTCCTGTGTGCTCTCCTGCCTCCTCTCATCAATTCCTCTGGCCCTCAGGATGACCTCCTGCGAACGCTTGCCACTGCTACAGAGGAGGAGGCAGCCGCCCCCTTCCCTCCGGAGCTCTGCTCACCAGCTAAAGACCTTGCAGCACATGTGCTCCTGGCTTTTATACAGTATCCCAGAATGCACAGAGGCGACCTGTCCCCAGCCAATCAGCAGGGCTATATAAAAGCCTATGCATCCATTCGTCAGGTTTCCTCCCACTGTCCAACATGCCTCCCTATTGGACCAGTGTGAAACACTACTCTAGACACAATGAATTGCATACTGAGCACAATGAGCAGACCTCACTAACAGATTCTGCTCTCTGTTAGGCAGAGAACAATATAGAGTACCTGCAGCCCCTCTGGTAAGCAGACAGAGCTCAAAGCTATACTTACTCACTAGCACTTACCTAGGAGGGTGCTACATGTGTTAATGTGGGTGTATTATTGCACCCCAACAGAAGAGTGCGAACTTAACCTTAGTGATGTTTTTCTTTAACTTACACAAATAAACCTTAGCTGCTTGGGCATTTGGGGGAACACCCGAACATTTAGCCATTCGGCGGAAGTCGAACATCATGCATAATGGCGAGCTGTGAAATTCTGGGATAGTAAAAAAATGGCGTGAGGTTTCCTCCCAATTCATACCAAGCCCTTTACGTCTGGTATGAATTTTAAGAGGGACCCCACAAAAAAAATTAAAATGGCATGGCGTCCCCAAAAATTATATACCAGGATAGAGTTTAATGCAGAACCCACAAAAAAAAAAAAAGCATGGGATTCCCCCTCCCCCAAAACAAAATTCATACCAGACCCTTATCTGAGCATGCAGCCTGGTAGGCAAGGGGGGGGGGGGGGGAGAGAGCGATTGCCCCCCTGAACCATACCAGGTGACATGTCCTCAACATGTGGGGACCACCTTGCCAGAGCATCTTGTCCCCAGGTTGGTGAGGACATGGGCCTCTGCTCCACTATCTCCTAGCCTGATGGTGGGGATCTACTGGGCTTTTCAGAAACTGGAACCCTCTTTAACAATAAGGGACCCCCAGATACCACCCTCTCACCATGTTAAATTAGTACACTTTATAAAAATGTAAAACCTATTACCCTGTAAAAAATGGCCATTACTGTGTAATGCTACCCCAAAGAGGCTGTTGTTTTTTTACCTTGTTCTTTCTCAAATAGTACAGAGGCCGCCAGTCACCCAAGACACAGTCCACTCATTTCAGCTCCAATAAACAGTCTAGGGGTTTGTTCTTTTAAGATTTATTGCTTGTAGAACTTGTAACGGGAACAGGGGTTAGGGTGGCATGGGATACTCTAAGTGCACCGAGTAGTAACAGGAGGACACACTTCACTACGCTAGGCTTCTCTGAACAATGTTTACACCAGGGACAATGGGGAATGGTGGTTCATATATATCAAATATATGCAAACTGTGGCCCACCAGCTGTTGCAAAACTACAAGTCCCATCATGCCCTGCCTCTGGGTGTCATGCTTGTGGCTGTCAGAGTCTTGCTATGCCTCATGGGACTTGTAGTTCTGCAACATCTGGAGGGCCACAGTTTGTATATCCCTGATATATATGGTCCTTTGGGCAGCATCCTTATGTCTGCCTTTTTTTTTTTTGCCTATGTGCTTTATTGGCCATTGCAGTGCTGTATTTTGGCCTAGGCCAACAAGGCCCAGGCCTAGGGCGGCACTTTGCAGGGGGGCAGCAAAAAAGCTGCCCCCCTCCACCTGAGACTATATTGGCCACTGGTTGCTAGAGCCTCCTCTCTCACCCCCTCACCCCCCCCTCTCTCTCGCACTCACCCCCTCTCACCCACCCTCCTCTCTCTCCCCCTCCCTCTCTCTCTCTCTCACCCCCCTATCTCTCTCTCCCTCTCTCTCACCTCTCTCTTTCTCTCTCAGCCCCCTCTCTCTCATCCCTCTCTCTCTCTCTCATCCCCCCTCTCATCCCCCCATTCTCTCTCTCTCTTCCCCTTTCTCATCCCCTCTCTCTCACTCTATCCCCCTCCCTCTCTCTCTTTCTCTCTCATCCCTCTCTCTCTCATCCTCCCTCTCTCTCTCTATTCAAGCCTCTCTCTCACTCTCTCTCTCTCATCCCCCCTCTCTCTCATCCCCATTCTTTCTCATCCCCCCACTCTCCCCCCCTCTCTCTCTTTCATCCCCCCTCTCTCTCATCCCTCTCTCTTCCCCCCTCTCTCTCTCTCATCCCCCTCTCTCATCCCCCCCTCTCTCTCTCTATTCCAGCCTCTCTCTCGCTCTCTCTCTCATCCCCCTCTCTCTCATCCCCCCCCTCTTTCACAACCTCCCACTCTCCCCCCCTCTCTCTTTCAACCACCCTCTCTCTCTCTCTCATCCCCCTCTCTCTCTCACCCTCCTCTCTCTTTTATCCCCGCTCTCTCTCTCCCTCACCCATCCCCCTCTCTCCCCCCACCCACCCCCTCTCTCTCCCTCACCCCCTCTCACCACCCCCTCTTGTGAGATCTCAGGGGTTCATGCTGGGACTTGTAGGCCTTCAATTTTGGAGGGAGTCACATCTGTTAAAAAAGGAGTGGGGCAAATTTACATAGAAGGGGGGGGGGCGCCCAATTTTAGTCTTGCCTAGGGCAGCACAAAACCAAAATACACCACTGGGCCATTGGGAAGGTATTTGGAGGTTCCCAACTTCTTGGTGAGAATACCATATGATTATTGGTTCCCCTATCCAATATTGTTTTCTGACAATGGGGAATGGTCAGAACTGAGACTCTCCATGAGTTGTCTCAGAAAGAGAGTTACCCTGGCTCTTAGCCCCAACCCAAACTTACCTCTAACACTGAACCCTTTAACTCAACCTAACTTTACCCATAACACTAAACCTTTTACCAAACCTAACCTTATTTTTAACTATAAACCCTTTAACCCAACCTAACCTTACCCCATAACACTGAACCCTTTAACCCAACCTAACCTTACCCCTAAAACTGAACCCTTTAACCTAATCAAACTTTATTTCTAACACTGAACCCGTTATTCCAACCCAACCTTACCCCTAAAACTGAACCCTTTACCCTAATCCAACTTTATTCCTAACACTGAACCCGTTATTCCAACCCAACCTTACCCCTAAAACTGAACCCTTTAACCTAATCCAACTTTATTCCTAACACTGAACCCATTATTCCAACCCAACCTTACCCCTAAAACTGAACCCTTTAACCTAATCCAACTTTATTCCTAACACTGAACCCGTTATTCCAACCGAACCTTACCCATAACACTGAACCCTTTAACCTAATCCAACTTTATTCCTAACACTGAACCCGTTAATCCAACCCAACCTTACCCATAACACTCTTGCTTGTAGAACTTGTAACAGGAACAGGAGTTAGGGTGGTATGGGATACTCGAAGAACACTGAGTAGTAACAGGAGGACACACTTTTCTATTGCTAGGCTTCTCTGAACATTCTTAACACCAGGGATAAAGGGGAATGGTCAGAACTGAGACTCTCCAAGAGTTGTCTCAGAAAGAGAGCTACCCTGACACTTATCACCCTAAAATTAGGACAATGCACAGTCCCCAGGATCTTGAACTGAGGTCAGTACTCACAATGTCCCAGGACAGCTACACGTTTTTCAGCTTCCACCTAGCACCCTCCAGCTAATTCTCAAGGACCAAACCCCTAGGTGAAGTTATGTGTTTTGCTCCAGGGATAATTAGGAATAAGCCCCCCAGTTCTGCCACAGCTGGGACCTCGATGACCGTCAGCAAACTCCAGTAGAATTGCCCCAAAGAGGCAATAGCCCCTGAGGTGTCTTCTCCAAGCAGGACAGGAACTTGGCTGCTCCAAACCCCAAACTATTGTTGCTATTGCACAATACATATTCATGCTGCCCATTTGATTCTACCAGCCCCTATATTCTAGAAGCCTCCAGATGGCAGGGGAAATAAGCAAACCTGCAACCTGTGGGATCCAGAACAGCCCAAAGAAATCAATAGCTGTACCAATGATTACTGAGAAGCCAAAAAGAACTAAATTTGTATGACATCCGAGCAGCCTACCTAGGAGGGTGCTACATCTGTTTTTTAACATTCGCCTCCTGTTGAAATCAGTGGGGTTTAGTAATATTTTCTGAACCTGCCCCGAACTGAACCCAGGTGTGTTTGATTCATATAATAAAGACCCCACTGAACATTCCTTTTACCCTAAACCCAACCCCTAATCCTCAACCTTACACAGAACCTATTAATCTACCCCAACACGGAACCCTTTAACTCAACCAAACTTTACCCCTAACACTAAACCCTTTAACCCCAACCCAACCTCACCCCTAACACTGAACCCTTTAACTCAACCTAACTTTACCCCTAACACTAAACCCTTTAACCCAACCTCACCCCTAAAAAGGAACAGAACTTTTTAACCCAACCTAACTTTACTTCAACACTGAACTCTTTACCAAACCCAAGCTTACCTCTAACAATGAACCCTTTAACCCAACCCAGCCTTACCCACATCACTGAACCCTTTAACCTGACCTAACCTTACCCCTAAAACTGAACCCTTTAACCCATCCTAAACTTACCCCTAAAACTGAACCCTTTACCCAACTCAACCTTATCTCTAACTATGAACCCTTTAACCCAACTCAACCTCACTCCTAACATTGAACCCTTTAACTCAGCCTAACTTTACCCCTAACACTAAACCCTTTAACCCAACCTCACCCCTAACAAGGAACAGAACTTTTTAACTCAACCTAACTTTACCCCAACACTGAACTCTTTACCAAACCTAAGCTTACCTCTAACGATGAACCCTTTAACCCAACCCAGCCTTACCCACATCACTGAACCCCTTAACCCAACCTAACCTTACCCCTAAAACTGAACCCTTTAACCAATCCTAACCTTACCACTAAAACCGAACCCTTTACCCAACTCAACCTTATCTCTAACTATGAACCCTTTAACCCAACTCAACCTCACTCCCAACATTGAACCCTTTAACTCAACCTAACTTTACCCCTAACACTAAACCCTTTAACCCAACCTCACCCCTAACAAGGAACAGAACTTTTTAACTCAACCTAACTTTACCCCAACACTGAACTCTTTACTAAACCTAAGCTTACCTCTAGCGATGAACCCTTTAACCCAACCCAGCCTTACCCACATCACTGAACCCCTTAACCCAACCTAACCTTACCCCTAAAACTGAACCCTTTAACCCAGGCATGTCCAACCTGCGGCCCGGGGGGCGCATGCGGCCCAGAACCGCAGGCAATGCGGCCCAGAACCGCAGGCAATGGCGGCCCACTGCCCCCTGACAATTTTTTTTTATTTTGCTGGGAAGGAAGGAAGTCGAGTCAGGGGCTGAAAGAGTGTATCAACGTGCCTTACAAAAATTATATTTCATATTACATTTGTTAGGGCTCATTCTACGATAGAATGTGGCCCCCTGCAATTACAGATTTAACGATCCAGACTGACACTCATTCATACGGCCCGGGACATCAGACAGCTGTATTTTGCATTTAGACGACATGTTAAACACTTCTCCATTCATTCATTTGAACACTTGGCAGTTGGATATTTAGCATTTAGATTACAAGACATTTTGCATAGGGACTGACACCACCCGTAAACAATTGACAATTGCTTACATTAACACAGACAAGCTGAAAACAGACGGACCGACTCTACAACAAAACACCTCATATTGACACAAATGCATAGGGAAACAAAAGCCTTTCATGTACAGTTTATGTGAGATATGTCATATTGTTAAATTGACTCATGACTTGTAACCAGTTTCAAGCAGTTTCTGCTGCCGAAATATCCTTTAAATGGGAGCACGAAACTTGAAATAAACAGTTGTGACTGCACGAAGTTTGAGTGCTGTGTGTCGTCATAACTCCCAGCTGGATGGAGGGGAAATTCATTATCTATTGGGGGGTTAGCAACTGAAGGGCTGTAATATCATCGTGATTGCCTCCTGACGAGAATTGAGCTAACAGGGGCACAGCCACAGAGGCAGCCTCGGAGGGGGTCATCCACTAGTTGTGTTAAATTAGTGCTGGTGGGGAGGGGCACGGGAAGGGTGCGGCAGAGTTTTATTACTTGTATACCTTAACTATAGTATATATATTTAATATGTGGCCCGAGAACATTTCTCTACACTCAATGTGGCCCAGAGAAGCCAAAAGGTTGGACACCCATGCTTTAACCAATCCTAACCTTACCACTAAAACTGAACCCTTTACCCAACTCAACCATATCTCTAACTATGAACCCTTTAACCCAACTCAACCTTACCCCTAACACTGAACCCGTTAACGCAAACCAACCTTACTCATAACACTGAACTCTTTACCCAACCTAACCTTACCCCCCAACCATTATTCCATCTCATGCCACACTCTCACTAGTCCTATCACATTATTACAAGCGCTGATACCATATTGATGGCTTTTCAGGCTAAAAAAAAAAAAAAATCTCTGCTGAAATTTATGTGCTGAATACTGAAAATCCTTCGAAGAATGTCAAATCTCCTTCTATAGAAGATCTAGAGAAGAATGGAATTGCTGAGAATCTGGTCCATTTACGTGCATAATGTTCCTCCTCAGTATCATTGTTGGACAAATCCATTCATTCCACCATTTGTGCCGTTTAATAAAGCGGATGGGGGCTCTTTGTCCCGCCGCAATAGGACACCTATAGAATTTTTTACAGTCTTTGGCGTTGCGGGCCGCGCGGCGCTGGATCCTCTTTACAAAGGCTTTTATACTCGTCTGCATTGGCAGCTATTCCGCGTTATCCGTTGTAATAACTCGCATTCCGGTGACTTACATTTTTGTGGAATTCCACGAGGTTTGTTGTTTCGAAGGGTGGAATGTCACAATGCTGCAAAGTAGAACGTAGGTGCCAGAACAAGAGAAGTATCTAGATGAGCACAAAAGCTGTAAAATTACTCCCCCCCCCCCCCATCCTTTACATGTAGCAATAAATAGTCATTGGGTTTAACCCCTGCCTGCCAACTTTATGCATATATGCTTCAACATGAGCTGCCATACATGAGCACACAACTGTCGTCACTGTTCTGTGCTGGGAGCATGCTCCCTTGGTCCCCCCCCCCCCAGCACTGTGACTGCACTATCGTTGACAGTTTCTGGTCACTGGTTAGAATGTGGGCTCCCAATCCCAAAATCACTGTGACAGCCAATCACAGTGTTCCTATGACCGATGTCTCCAGCTGGTTAGTGGTTACTGCTGAATTCTGTATCAGCTTATTTATCTCCTAAAGCCTATCTTCCCTAGAGCTCCCCACCTGCATATATTTTTTTATTTTTAATACTAAATTGTTTTCTGAAGACTTCAAACTGGTCACTTGACACACAAGGTCCCCTTCACTGGGGCAGTCCTCAATAATGCAGAGAGTGGGGCTGACATTACAGTGTAACTGCCAACTTTGTTTAGGCATCATCCAGGGTCACCAGGCATCTACTTCATGGACTAAGATACTGACTCAGAGATGAGATGACACAGTCATGCAAATTCTGGTGCCTGTGCAGTTCTTGGCTGTGTTGACTCAGATCAGACCCTGCTACAGCCTCTTACCTTGTGACTTGCTACAAAGTTACAATGTACAGTCTGATCACTGGGGGTGGGGAGACTAGGGAAATGCTTTCTCCTGCTTGAAGCAGGCTGACTGAGGCTAAGTTCACATATAGGCATTTTTGGGGCATTTTTGGGGAGTTTTTCTGCTCTAGGATCAGCTCAAAAAACACCCAACAAGACAAATCCTATTCATTTCAACGGCCCCTGTTCACATCTGAGCGTTTTGACGTTTTAAGCAAAACGCCCAACGTTAAAAAAAGTACATGAGCTTCTTTTTGGGCAGATTACAGGCTTTTTATTTTTTTCCATTGGTTACTAGTCAACCTAAAAACGCCTGCACAAAAACGCCTGTAAAAACACCTGTAAAACGCATGAAAAATGCCCATAAAAACGCCTAAAAAATGCCTGAGCAACGCCAAGATGTGAACGTAGCCTTAGTGTAACCCAGTCCTACAGAACACAAAGCTTCCACGCAGGTAATTTGTATCCAGATTGGGGTTCCTGCGCTTATTGTTACCAGAGTTGGACTCGGAGCCCTTTTTATAATTTGCTGTCTTGCAGGCCTTTTATAATAACACCTGAAATGTTCCCTTCTGTATAACCTGTGTTTTATGATATTTGCCTGACACTGTTCCTGTCACTTTTAAGTTATCACAGCCTCTGACTTTCTCTCCATCTCTCTCTAACATGCTCTTCTTTTCTCTCTCTCCCTCTTCTCTTCCTCTCCTCACCCTCTCCTCTTCTCTCTCATTCTCCTCTTCCCTCTCTCTCTCTCTCTCTCTCTCTCTTTCCTCTTCTCTCTCTCCCTCACCTCTTCTCTCTCTCTCTCTTTCCTCTTCTCTCTCTCCCTCTTCTCTTCCTCTCCTCACCCTCTCCTCTTCTCTCTCATTCTCCTCTTCCCTCTCTCTCTCTCTCTCTCTCTCTCTCTTTCCTCTTCTCTCTCTCCCTCATCTCTTCTCTCTCTCTCTTTCCTCTTCTCTCCCTCTCTCTCATCTCTCTCTCCGTCTCCTCTTCTCCCCCTCTCTCTTTCCTCTTCTCTCTCTCCCTCACCTCTTCTCTCTCTCTCTCTTTCCTCTTCTTTCTCTCCCTCACCTCTTCCTTCCTCACCTCCTCCCTTTCTCTCCCTCGCCTCTTCTTTCTCTTTCCTCTTCTCTCTCACTCTCTCTCCTCGCTCTCATTCTCCTCTTCTCTCTCTCTCTTTCCCTTTCCTCTTCTCTCTCTCTCCCTCTTCTCTCTCTCCCTTTCCTCTTCTCTCTCTCCCTCTTCTCTCTCTTTCCTCTTCTCTCTCTCTCTCCCTCTTCTCTCTCTCTCTCTCCCTCTTCTCTCTCTCCCTTTCCTCTTCTCTCTCTCTCTCCCTCTTCTCTCTCTCTCTTTCCTCTTCTCTCTCTCTCTCTTTCCTCTTCTCTCTCTCTCTCTCTCTCTCTCTCTCAATCGCCTCTTCTCTCCCTCCCTCCCCCCTTCTCTCTCTCCCTCTCATCTTCTTTCTCTCATTCTCCTCCTCTCTCTCCTCTTCTCTTTCTCCTCTTTTCTCTCTCCCTCTCCTCTCCCTCTCCTCTTCTCTCTCTCTCCCTCACATCTCCTCTCTCTCTTTCTCTCCTCTTCTATCTCCATCTCTCCTCTTCTCTCTCACCTCTTCTCTTTCCCTTCTCTTTTATCTCTCTCTCTCCTCCTCTCTCTCTCTATTATCTATCTATATCTCTATTATTTTTTTTAAATATTATACAGGATTTACATAGTGCCAAAATTTTGCATAGCACATTGCAATGCAGAGGGGGGACAGTACAATTACAATACAGTTCAATACAGAAGGGACACCACGAGGACCCTGCTCATTGTATCTATCTATCTATCTATCTATCTATCTATCTATCTATCTATCTATCTATCTATCTATCTATCTATCTATCTATCTATCTATCTATCTATCTATCTATCTATCTATCTATCTATCTATCTATCTATCTATCTATCTATCTATCTATCTATCTATCTATCTCATAACTCTATGTATCTATCTTGGAAATGTTATAATTTTCTCCTCTAGATATTTTCATGCAGATTTCAGATCAGATCCAGTCTTGAAAACATGAAGCTGAAAAGCAGATTTTTGTCTGGGGGTAATTTGGCCCAAATATTAAGACATCTGCGGCCCTCATATCAGACAGTCTGTGAACGCCGATTATTCGATACAGAAAGCTGCTGTGTTTATTTCCGGAGATGTATAGAAGAAGAGCTCTGATCAGGTACAAATTGCCTGTAAATTTACATATTCACATGGCATTTATTCCCCATTATGAGGTACAAAGATGCATGTACTGTAGATTACATAACCGTTCACTGTAGATACACACCTGGCTTGCAGGTTGACGGATCATTACCTGGCTCATGGGTGAGAAAAACATTGTGTGCATAGGGTAGTTTGTTACTTTTTTGCCCACCTCCTACCTCCCGCATATTGTGGGTCCCATTACTTGGGAAATTCTTATTAGGGCACAGGTCTCCACCCTCCCTCCCATACTTTTGGGTTCCCATACTTTCCCACACTAACAGAGGAAGGTCCTCATTTCCCATTCCACCCTTACTGAGTCCTACAACCTCCCATGCAAAATCCCCACCCACCAGGTTGCAGGTCCTCATTTTCTCTTCCACACTTTCTGGGTCCAATGCTTTCATATGCAAGTCCCCTAACAGAAGAAGGTCCTTACCCTCCCTAACACACTTTGCAGGTCCCATGCATTCCAATCCACTTTCCTTTCAGGAAACAGGTCCTCACCCTCCCTTCTACACTTAGGGGGGTCACTTGATCTTCTTGGCAAGTTCCCTACCAGAGTGTAGGTGGGTCCCCACCCTATTTCACAAAATGTGCATGTTGGCAGGCAGTGGTGTATTTTGGTTTTGTGTTGCCCTAGGCAAGACTAAAATTGGGCGCCCCCTCCTATGTAAATTTGCCCCACTCCTTCCTTTTTAACGGATGTGACTCCCTCCAAAATTGAAGAACTCCAAGTGCCAGCATGAACCCCTGAGATGTCACAAGAGGGGGGGGGCGAGAGGGGGTGGGAGAGAGAGAGGGTGGGTGAGGGAGAGAGAGAGGGGGGGAAATGAGAGAGAGAGAGGGGATGAGTGAGGAAGGGAGGGAGGAAGAGAGGGGGGATGAGAGCGAGAGGGGGAATGAAAGGGAGCGAGAGAGTATGAGAGAGAGAGAGGGGGGCGGTGAGAGAGAGAGAGAGAGAGGGGGGCGGTGAGAGAGAGAGAAGATCATAGGGGGGATGAGAGAGAGAGAGAAAGAGAGGGGGTGAGAGAGAGAGAAAGAGAGGGGGGATGAGAGAAGAGTGGTTGAGAGAGAGGGGGGGTGAGAGAGAAAGAGAGAGGGGGAGAGAGAGGAGTGAGTGAGAGAGAGGAGGGAGGGATGAGAGAGAGAGAGAGAGAGAGAGGTGGGAGAGGCGGCTCTAGCAACCAGTGGCCAAAAGAGTCTCAGGTGGAGGGGGGCGCCTTTTTTGCTGCCCCCCTGCAAAGTGCCGCCCTAGGCCTGGACCTTGTCGGCCTAGGCCAAAATACAGCACTGTTGGCAGGTGTAGTGCTCCTTTACTTGTTACCCCTCCTTTGGTGATGTGGTAAGTGGAGCTAGTGCTGTTTTATGTACCTGCTGAGGGTGGCTTAGAAAGTTCGGGTATGGGAACAGGATACCCCTGATTAACTCCACGTAGGTCTGTATTCTGTGAAGCTGAGAGAGCCTGGCTGGGCTGAATTTCCAATAGACTAGCTATGGACTTAGGGTGAAGATACCTTGCAGCCCTCGCCTTTGTTTAGCAGGTCCTCTGGCTTTGTTCTTGGGGCTTAAGTGAGGAAATCCTTATGTGTGGAGCCACCTGTGGGCAAATGACCCATATCACCCAGAGAGTAGAAGGGTACTTTGTCTAATGCCATGTGTTCTGCACTGTGACTGTACGTTAAAGAAGAGTTATGCAGTAAAGCGTTTAAAATGAACTGAACATTCTATATTTCTGGGTAATGTGGAGGAATCGGGCCTCCAGCCACTGGAAGGAGTGACACAATATGGTTGATTATGTCATAAAACAACAGGTGGGTGACTATCCCATTCAAGAAGTAGTGGGACAGGTACAGTTTAAACATGGCAGGAACCGATATCCAATGGGTGAACCCTACATGCAGATCCCACAAACTTCTATAGCCCCATTCACTCTACCATATTCTGTGGGTCCCTTGCCTTCCCATGCAAACTCCTGTCAGGTCACAGGTCACTACCCTCTCAACCACACTTTGTGGGCCCTATGCTTTCCCATGTAAACTCCTATCAGAGCACGGGTTACCAGCCTTCCTTCCATACTTTGTGGATCCCTTTACAACATCTCCAAAATAAGGCAACAAATGATATAGTAAATACCCAGAAAATAAGCACCATATACCAATTGAGGTAGTGTCACTCTAGCCCATATACAGCAATCAAAATACCTGACCTCCTCTAAGAGAAGAGGAGCAGAACAAATGGCCAAATGAGTAACACAAAGTAATGTGCCAGGGTTAATAAATTTCATTTATTGATAATAATAAAAGATCATATTGAACTCCCTCATACATCTCATGAGAGGCTACAATCAGGGCCACTGATAGGGGGGGACCACCAGTCCTCCTGTAGGGGGCCCAGGCACACAGGGGGGCCCAACAGCACAGGGAATCAATGCGGTCAGGTGGAGGGGCAGCTACAGAAGGAAGCCCTGTGCGGCTCTCTGCAGCAACTGAAAGTCAGTTTCTCCCACTCCTGCCAGCTTTCAGCTTCTGCAGGGAGAGACACAGACACAGGGCATCATTCTTGTAATTGCCTCTCCGACACTGATCCCCCCTCCCTGTTCTGCCTGCTTCTGTTCTCCTCCCCCCTCCCCGCGTGCCCCCCTCCTTTCAATGCCTCCCCCTCCCGCAGCACTGCAGGCTTCCCTGTCCTGTAAAAAAAAAATAACAAATTGTAAAAAAGAAAATTAAATTTAACATTGTAAAAAATAATTTAAAAAAAAATTGTAAAATAAAATAATTGTAAAATTGTTAAACATTAAAAAAATATATATACATAATATAAATTTAAAAAGGGCTAATTCACACAGGTTTCCTGTTATGGTTTTAGTATATTTTTTGTGAAAATATTGTCATAATATATTCAGGGGGGGGGGGGGGTGGCTGTATGGGGCCCCATGATTTCTAACAGCAGCCCTGGCTGCAATACAATACAGGCTTGGTGGATACTCAGCAAGCCACTGATTCTTATAGTTACATAGTTGCATAGTTATTTAGGTTGAAAAAAGACACCATCTGGCTCATCCAATAAAAAATAAAAAAAACACAAAAAAAAAAAAACAGTAATGAAAACCCAACCATATACAATCCTATGGCCGCAGTTGATCCAGAGGAAGCCGAAAAAACCCCCAGCAAAGCATGATCCAATTTGCTACAGCAGGGGAAAAATTCCTTCCTGATCCCCCGAGAGGCAATCGGGCTAGATCAACTTTACCTATACATATTTGTACCCACTTATATTATGTACACCTAGGAAAGAATCCAGGCCTTTTTTTAAAGCAATCTACTGAGCTGGCCAGAACCACCTCTGGAGGGAGTCTATTCCACATTTTCACAGCTCTTACTGTGATGAAACCTTTCCGTATTTGGAGACGAAATCTGTTTTCCTCTAGACGTAAAGAGTGCCCCCTTGTCCTCTGTGATGACCTTAAAGTGAACAACTCAACACCAAGTTCACTATATGGACCCCTTATGTATTTATACATGTTGATCATATCCCCTCTTAATCTCCTCTTCTCAAGAGAGAATAAATTCAGTTCCTCAAATCTTTCCTCATAGCTCAGCTCCTCCATGCCTCTTATCAGTTTGGTTGCCTTTCTCTGCACTTTCTCCAGTTCCCTGATATCCTTTTTAAGAACTGGAGCCCAAAACTGAACTGCATATTCCAGATGAGGTCTTACTAATGATTTGTACAGGGGCAAAATTATCTCTCTCTCTCTCTCTCTCTGGAGTCCATGCCTCTGTTAATACAAGGATTTTGCTTGCTTTGGAAACAGCAGCTTGGCATTGCATGCTATTATTTAGCTTAGGATCTACTAGAACATCCAGATCCTTCTCTGCTATGGATTCCCCCAGTTCTACTCCACCTAGTATGTATGATGCATGCATATTCTTAGCTTAGATACAAATGGACATCAGATGAAGTTACGGAAATCCCAAGTGAAACGCATTGACCGTCACGTGACGCCAGATCTAATCATGTCCCGGATGGGAGCCAGAATCAGCCAGGGATGATGAAGGGCTGCGAGGGATTGGAAATGAACTGGATATACCACCAGACTGTAGGGTGTTGAACAGTGGATATGCAATTGTTTGCCATTTATCATATGCCCACGAACCGCCCACGTACCAAGTAGGGGAACGGTAATGTACATCTTCAATGATCCCAGCACGGGATAGCTATGATGCAGGAAGTACCCGAGCAGTGGGGACATTAACACACACACCGGTACCTAATCTGCAGGAAACCGGTGTATGTTTACACATTAGCACCACCAACCCAGATCGCTGTTATTGCACACTCCTTACACATGCATTGCAGTACAACTGACCCATGACTAATAAGTGACTACATGTTTATAAGGATTGCTGAAGCATCACTGGTTGTCATAGTGGGGCCATTTTAATTCAGGGTCTTGCATTTCAGAAATTAACTACAGTATATACCCCTGTGCAGTTTCCCGCTACAAGACCATCCGGCACCCAGGGCAAAGATGCCAAACTGCACCCTTCCCTTACCTTAGGGTTGGGGTTAGGGCACCCACATCCCTGCAATAAACCATTGCAGCCGTCCCTCCTGCCCACCCCTTGTCCCTGCCCTGCCCCTGTGTATGGAGAGGATGGTCAGATGAATATTGGATCTATGATGTGACAGGAACTTTACTAGCATTACCTGGTCCCTTTTGCTACAAGCAATCATTGAGACTGTGTGATCCTTCACCCCACTCTTTGACCTAGCGTTCTCACCTTGCCCATAGTATTGAGGTGATCTGCCTCCTGCTGTATCTAACCTACCCCTCCCCCCCCTCCTCTTCCACCCTTCCATCCCCCTTCCCCCCAGTGGCTCGAGCCCCCAGGGACCTCTGCACATGTAGTGAAATCAATTGATCCATATATGTGGAATTTAAATAATTGTTAAAAAAGCCATATATATATATATATATTTTACCATATTTGTACGAAATCTCAGGCGTCCGCACATATGTATTGAATCATGTTATATGTTCATTGTCTTTTGTGTTGTTTTGTGTTTTTTCTTTGTTCCATACTCAGGGCCATTTGTATCAGTGGCTTTGCTGAGTATCCAGCAAAGCTGTATTGTATTGTAGACTCTCAAGAGATGTATGAGGCGGTTCAATATGATCTTTTATTATTATCAATAAATGCAATTTAATAACCCCAGCACATTACTTTGTGTTACTCATTTGGCCATCTGTTCTGCTGTTCTCTTAGAGAAGGTCAGGTATTTTATTTGTGGATCCCTTGTCTATCCATGCAAACTTCTATAAGGGCACAGGGCACCACCCTCCCTTCCACACGTTGTGGGTTCTATGCTTTCCAATGCAAACCAATATTAAAGCATGGGTTCCTACTCTTCATTTCTCCCACCCTTTGTGGATCCCTTGCCTTCCCATGCAAACTTCTATCAGGGCACAGGGCACCACCCTCCCTTCCACACTTTGTGGGTCCTATGCTTTCCACTGCAAACTCCTATTAAAGCATGGGTTCCTACTAGAGCTGCACGATTCTGGATAAAATGAGAATCTTGATTTTTTTGCTTAGAATATAGATCACAATTGTCATCGTAACATCATCTTTTACATTATACAAAAAACTTGGGCTAACTTTAATGTTTTTTTTAATTCAATAAAGTGTATTTTTTTCCCAAAAAACTGAGTTTAAAAGACTTCTGCGCAAATACAGTGTGTCATAAAAGATTGCAATGATCACCATTTTATTCTCTATGGTCTCTGCTAAAATATATATATATATATATATATATATATATATATATATATATATATATATATATATATATGTACAGTATCTCTCTCTCTCTCTCTATATATATATATATATATATACAGTATATATATATATATATATATATATGTACAGTATATATCTATATATCTATATATATCTATATACATATCTATATATATAATGTTTAGGGGTTCTAAGTAATTTTCTAGCAAAAAATACTGATTTTAACTTGTAAGCAACAAGTGTCAGAAAGGTTTAGTCTTTAAGAGGTTAAACTACAGATGGAAGTTCATTCCTTTGATCTAAAAGAATGAAATGATACATTGTAAAACATTGTGTTTATAGTTATCTAGCAAAATTTTATTTTTTTTTACAACCTGCAAGAGAAAGGCATAATGAGCTAGTATGCATCGCATACTAGCTCATTATGAAATACTTACCTTAGAACGAGCCCCCGCCGTGCCGCTCTCTTACCTGTATGACGAGCGACATGTTTAGTCGCCCGTCTTCCGGGATCGCGGCATCCGGCCATCTGATTGGCTGGAGCCGCGGTGACGTCACTCCCGCGCACGCGCGCGGGAGCCGACGGTCACGGCACGGGGCTCTGAAGGAACGGCACGATCAGCCGTTCCTTCAGAGCCCATGCGCCAGTGACGTCACTGGATGCATGTAAGGTAAATATCTCCTAAACCGTACATGTTTAGTAGATATTTACAGTACCTATAGGTAAGCCTTATCATAGGCTTACCTATAGGTACAACTTCCTGAGGAGGGTTTACTTCCTCTTTAATAATGTTGATAAACATTTGCCAGAGGCTCTTTTTTTTTTTTTTTTGACAGCTGTGAGTGAGTAGAAAACAACTCTGTCATCTGTGACATGAGGGGGCGGGGCCTCCCAATGACGTAATCGGGAGCCACACCCCTAATGGCTATATAATAAGCTGCAGAGACCGGAGACCGGCATAATCACCGGAGACGTCGTCGGAGGAGGACCGGAGGAAGAAGAAGAGCCGACAGCAAAAGAACAGAAGACCGGAGAGGAGAAGAAAAGAAGAGAGGACAGCAGGAGAGCGGACAGCAAAAGAGCAGAAGACCCCCGGAGAGGAGAACACAAGAAGAGCGGACAGCAAAAGAGCAGAAGACCCCGGAGAGGAGAAGACAAGAGGAGAAGACAAGAAGAGCCGGATGAAGATTTTTAATAAACTTTCCAAAACGTCTCCTGTCGTTATTTCCATACACTGCCTTTTATGTGGTGAATGAGTAGGGGTACAGTGTACCCCATACCCATTCACATAGGGAGGGGGTCCGGGATCTGGGGGGCCCTCTTGTTAAAGGGGGCTTCCAGATTCCGATGAGCCCCCTGCCCGCAGACCCCCACAACCACCGGCCAGGGTTGTGGGGATGAGGTCCTTGTCCTCATCAACATGGGGGCAAGGTGCTTTGAGGTGGGGGGTGCAGAGCTCCCCCTGCCCCAAAGCACCAACACCCCCCCATGTTGAGGGCATGTGGCCTGGTGTGGAACAGGGGGGGTGGGGCCGCTCGCTCGTCCCCTCCCCTTTCCTGGCCTGCCGGGCTGCATGCTCGGATAAGGGTCTCGTATGGATTTTGGGGGGAACCCCACGCTGTTTTTTCGGCGTGGGGCTACCCTCAGGTTCCATACCGGACCCGAAGGGCCTGGTTTGGAACCTGGGGGGGACCCCCACGCAGTTTTTTTCCCATTTTTGGCGTGGAGTTCCCCCTCAAGATTCTCACAGTGCAGGTCGTGCCGCAAGTCGGATCATCCTGATCTGACTTGCGGTGCGACTTCCATTCAAATCAATAGGCTCCCATAGGGAACCATTGATTTAGAATGGAAGAAAAAAAACTTATAACGTGGCTGAACGTAGGTTCATCACGTTCAGTCACGTTCAGTCACGTTTAGTCACGTTCGGCCGCATTTCTGCGTTTGAAATGCCAGGAAACACACGTTCGAACGCAAATAATTGCGTTCTAAAAAAAGTCCCTGAACGCAACTGCCTGCAAATGACTGTAAACGACCATGTGTACATGGACAGATAAGATAACATGGAGCTGCGTTCAGGGGCTTCTGAAAAAAACGCCCAACTGCTCCTAAACGGCCATTTCCAGCGTCCCGTGTACATGGAGCCTAAGAATCAAGGAGATGCCCTTTTAAGATCGTGAGGGGGGGGGGGGGTGAATTGCGATCGCTATTTTTTAACGATTAATCATGCACCTGTAGTTCCTACCCTCCATCTCTCCCACAGTTTGTGGATCCCTTGCCTTCCCAAGCAAACTCCTATCAGGGCACAGGCCACCACCCTCCCTCCCTCAATTTTTGGGTCCCTTATCAGGGCACAGGTCCCTCCCTACCTTTCCTCCCACACTTTATGAATCCCTTGCCTACCCATGCAGACTCTTACCAGGACTCGGGTCACCTCCCTCCCCTCCCACACTTTTGGATCCTATCTTCAGCCATGCAAAATCCTATGGGGGTGTAGGTACCTACCCTTCCTCACCAACCATGTTAGCCTAAAATGTAATCATTTTGCAAGTACATGCTTACTGTTACACATTCTTATCAATCATGATGTATTTGTCCTTGTATGGAAAAAATACCAAAAAGAGTAAATGACTGGGGACGCCAATAAGGCCATGGGCCATTATATAATAGATTATTGACCATTTTTTAAAAAATTTTGCCCACAATTAGGATTCAAGTTTATCAGGTGCACTGATGTGGGATGCCTCAGCAACTACATAAAAGAAGAAAATTTGTCTGCTAAAACATTTTTCATTTATATACTGTAGTTGACCTGTGGGGGGGATTGTTTTATCCTCCATAAAAAGAAAATGGCATTATGCCTTAAGGAAAGGGTGAGCGCCTTGAATCTTTGCCACCCCTTACTTTTTATTAAAAAAGGCTCCTTTTTACCATATGAAAATATTAAAAATTCAGATATTTATTCAGTACATGAAAACAAAAACATGAAACCAAATTAGTGGAAACATAAAAACAGCTTAGTGTTTCTGCCTCTCTGTGCCGGGGTCGGGAGTATAGCCTTGGGTTTAACAAAAACATATTTAGAATTCTCAAACTCTATTAACCTCTCTTCCCGCGGCTGGGCGGCTGGTATATTAATCTAAAAACTTTTTCTGGTAAATTACTTTTTTTCTATATGTCTCCAGAGGGGTCCATTGCGGCAAACCTTGCCCCATACTATAGTCTGCAGGACCCACAACAGTTTGCTATATGAATCTGTCATAACATTTTGATTGCGTTGGTTTGGTTTTAGATTTTAAAACATATCTTAAACAAACCATTTTTTTTTTTTGGACAGTGTAAGACCCTGGTGCCCAACCTGTGGCCCGAGACACCCAGGTGGTATATTACATAGTTACATAGTTACACAGTAGGTGAGGTTGAATAAAGACAATAGTCCATCCAGTTCAACCTGTGTAGGTGTGTGTGTAATCATCTCACATACCCCTGAATGTTCTGATCCTTGAGATGTACGTCTAAGAGTCTTTTGAAAGCCACCATACTTCCCACAGAAACCACCTCTTGTGGTAGAGAATTCCACAATCTTGTAGCCCTAACAGTAAAGAACCCCCCCCACGTTGCCTGAGGTTAAAACGCTTCTCCTCTAATCGCATTGTATGCCCTCTAGTCCTCATGCAATCTCTTTGACTGAATAGCTATTTTTCTATGCTGAGATCACCATTGAGATATTTATAAATTACTATCATGTCCCCTCTCAGGCGTCTCTTCTCCAGGGAGAATAAGTCAAGCGATTACAGACGCTCTTCATAATTAAGGTCCTCCAATCCCCTAATTATTTTAGTTGCTCTTCTCTGGATCCTCTCCAGCTCCAACACATCCCTCCTGAGGACTGGCGACCAGAACTGGACAGAATACCCCAGATGTGGTCGGACCAGAGTTTTATAAAGTGGAAGGATTATAGTTTTATCTCTGGAATACATCCCTTTCTTTATGCATGCTAATATGCTGCTGGCTTTGGAAGCTGCGGCTTGACATTGCATGCTGTTGCCTAGTCTATCATCAACCAAGACTCCCAGATCTTTCTCCATTTTTGATTCCCCCAAGGGATCCCCCCCATAAAGTGTATTGTGCTTTTATGTTTTTAGTCCCCAAGTGCAAAACCTTACACTTCTCCACATTAAACCTCATTTGCCATGTCGTTGCCCACTCCGTTATTTTGTCCAGGTCATTCTGTAGGATATCTGCTTCATGCTGTGCAGTTATTGCCCTGTCCAATTTTGTGTCATCTGCAAAAACTGATATTGAACTACTGATCCCGTCCTCAATGCTGTTTATGAATAAATTGAACAAGGTTGGTCCCAGGACTGAGCCCTGGGGCACCCCGCTTACCACCTCTGATATGATGTGCAGCCCTCAGCAGTCTATTTTTGGGAACCTTGATTATGGTAATAATTGACCTCTACAAACCTCATGTAACATGTTCCCAGTTTCATATTGTCTTCTGCAGTATATCCCCACCCAAAAAAGTAGCATGACCACACTCCCCGATTCTCCTTTCTTCTATTAGGTCTGCAGTTTTCTGACAGTCCTTTCAAGCATTACATACATTACATATATTGAACATTATGTGTGGCTCTTTGGTGATATCATGGACTACATTTGAGACCCCCTCATAGTTTGACAACCACTGGTCTAGGACATGTTTAGAACCTTTATACAGTTTTTATTTCTGACTGTGTCCCCTTGGGGAGATTACTCTTTACTTCCTGTTCCAGAGACACAACAGGAAACAAGAGCAAATCACTCCAAAGTGAAGGGAAATCTCCTCTTAGACAGTTGTCACTGGATCAGGTGTCCCCATTGGAAAATTTCCTTTCTATTCCTGCTTTGGTGACAGTTGTAAAAGTTTGGATTTTCCTATTTCTTTCTGTCCATGTGGCAATGGTAGCCAGGAAAAATTGAGAGGGTTAATCTTCCTAAAGGAGGAATGATAATAATAAAAACTATGATTGTTACCAGCAGAATATAGATGGGGAAGAGGGTGCTTGCAATGAGAACCCTTTCTTTTGATGTTTCCTTCACTTCCTGTTTCAGCGACACACCAGGAAGTGATGTGAAGTCTTGCCAAAGTGAGGGAAAATTCCCACCTAATTTATTGTCACAGTGCTAAAATATTCCACTTTCAGGTAGACATGGTGGTGGTGGTGGGGAGCAAAATTACCTGTTGTCTTGTTCATCCCCAGAAACAACAGTGGAGGGTCCCCTCCATCACAGCCTTGTGCACCGCTAAGCAAATGAGCCTCGTCCCTTCTGTTGCAATTTAGAAAAGGTACAGAAGCTGGAGCTAATAACCTGGGTAGCTTGGCCAGCTAGGCTGGAACTATGACATTTTTTTGGCATCTGCATTTTGGTACCGGAACACGTGTCCTGCTAAGGTTGCCCCCTTATCCCTTTAAACCTGAACATATATTAATAACACAGGTTTTTTGGCTGATTAAAGAGGAAGTAAACCCTCCTCTGCAAGTTGTACCTATAGGTAAGCCTATGATAAGGCTTACCTATAGGTACTGTAAATATCTCCTAAACATGTACCGTTTAGGAGATATTTACCTTACATGCAGCCAGTGACATCACTGGCGCATGCGCTATGAAGGAACGGCCGCTCGTGCCGTTCCTTCAGAGCCCCGTGCCGTGACTGTCGGCTCCCGCGCGCGTGCGCGGGAGTGACGTCACCGCGGCTCCGGCCAATCAGATATCCGGATGCCGCGATCCCGGAAGACGGGCGACTAGACGTGTCGCCCGTCATAGAGGTGAGCGGACGGCACGGCGGGGGCTCGTTCTAAGGTAAGTATTGCATAATGAGCTAGTATGCGATGCATACTAGCTCATTATGTCTTTCTCTTGCAGGGTGTAAAAAAAAAACAAACCCAAAAACGAGTTTACAACCTCTTTAACCACTTGCCGACCGCCGCACGACTATCTACGTCGGCGGTCAGCCCCTCACAGGCAAACTAACGTAGGGCTACGTTGCTTGCTTGTGAGGGTCTAGGGAGCGAGCGCGCGCCCCCGGAGGCGCGCTCCCGCTCCCGCGTGGTCACGGACCCCCCCGCGCGTGTGACCAGCGGACCCGATGTCCACCGGCCACTCGGCGATCGGCGGGGGAGAGGGAGAATGTCAGGCAGCTTGTGTAAACAAGCCACCTGTCATTCTCCTCGCTGTAAAGACACTGATCACATGGATCTACTATGTAGATCCGTTGATCAGTGTCCTTACAGCTCAAGCCACAGCCAATCACAGTAGAAAGCACGCCCCTAGGGACACACACAGCCCCTCCCTCCCAAATAAAGTTAACCCCTTCACTACCAGTGTATTTTTACAGTAACAGTGCATATATATAGCACTGATTACTGTAGAAATTTCACTGGTAACCCCAAAAGTGTCAAAAATGTCAGTCAAGGGTCCGATCTGTCCGCCGCAATGTCGCAGTACCGCAAAAAAAATCGCAGATTGCCGCCATTACGTGTTAAAAAAAAAAACAACAAAAATGACAAAAATCTTTCCCTTTGTTAGTAAACGTGATAACTTTTGCGCAAACCAATCAAAATACGCTTTTTGCGATTTTTTTTACCAAACATAGGTAGCATAAAACAAATTGGCTGAAAATGTTAAAAAATTTTGATTTTTACATTTTTTTGGGGGGAATTTCATATAAAAAAATGTGAAAAATATTGCTATTTTTGCAAAATTGACGCTCTTTTTTTGTTTATAGCGCGTGATCAAAAAATCGCACAGGTGATCAAATACCACCAAAAGAAAGCTCTGTTTGTGGGAAAAAAAGGACGCCAAATTCGTTTAGGTACAGCGTCGCACGACCGCGCAATTGTCCGTTAAAGTCACGCAGTGCCGAATCGCAAAATACCCCCTGGTCGGAATGGGGGTAAAATCTTCCGGGGCTTAAGTGGTTAAGGTGGTAATTTAACTTAGTACCTTGTTTGCAAAAAATTTGCCTCAGAACCTGTGTAATTCATATGTGTTCAGGTTTAAAGGGATAAGGTGGCAACCCTAATTCCTGCTCAGGTGGCAAATGTAAAATTTAGGATTTTTGATCACCTTTGGTCAATGTGACATTGGTCACAAGGACAAATAGAGAGGCAGAGTATTCCCAAAGAGGCTTAGAAATTGACATGCTAGGTTCAGATCACCCTTTGGCTTATTTATCCCTCAGAAATGCCAACAGAGAGACATGTCCAGGTCTTTCTGTTCTGTGAAGCTAAACAAATCAGTCTATAGCTGAGTGAAAGGCCAGCAGCCCCCAAAGGTTGGCCGAGATGATAATGCCAATGTTGTGGCTGCAGGAGTCTGCCCAGATGTACGTAGATGATCTAAAGCCAAGTCCACAGCAGTTCCTTACACACAACAGAGGTCCTGGCTCTGGGACTGAGCTCACTTTCCCTGGGACAACCTCCACAGCCCATTGGTTCTTTCTCGCAAGTCCTCCTGTACACACATACAGAGACTTCAACGTATGGGAGTTTCTAAAATAAAGTACCTCACCAAACAGAGACCAGGTCAGGGGTGTAACACCTAACCTTCCTATGTAAAGTCTTGGTATAGACCATGGGTGTCCAACCTTCTGGCTTCTCTGGGCCACATTGAGTGTAGAGACATTTTCTCGGGCCGCAGATAAAATATATACTATAGTTAAGGTTTATAAGTAATAAAATGCCGCCGTGCCCTTCCTGCGCGGCGGCACCCGCCGCACTAATTTAACACAACTAGAAGATGATCAAATGAAATGGAATCAGTATACGGAGGTTTACTTCTTCTGACAGATATTAAAGGAACACTCTAACCACCATGACCACTTCAGTGATTTCAAGTGGTTATGGTGGTAGGAGTCAGAAACACTGCACATGCTCACCTCCCCCCCCCCCCCTCCGAGGCAACCTCTGCCTACCGTTAGTTGGAAGCCGCTGTGGCCATGACCCCGACCCGACTTCCTTCCTCCCCAGCAAAATAAAAATTGTCAGGGGGCAGTGGGCCACATTGCCTGGGGTTCCGGGCCGCATGTGGCCCCCGGGCCACAGGTTGGACATGCCTGGTATAGACATTGACTTATGCAGTTCTCGCTGCACAGACAGACTCCACCAGGGCGCCAAGCATCTTTCTCTACATGACCATCTCTCTTTATCCTAGCTCATGCTGATGCCCATTTGGGTAAAAGTGGCATTTCAACGGTTTTATAATACTTAAAACACCCATCTTGATTTGCTTGCACAGGCTTTCCGGCAAGGTGAATTAAAATTCCTACAGAGATGCAGTTACGTTTTCCGGTTAGGGTGTTCACCCTTGTGCGGGCATTTAGACAGGTCCCCACTTTTAGTAATGTTCCTTCTGCTATTCCTGCTGTATTGTCTAACTTTTTTCTTTTGGACATTTGCCCTCCATGGGATTGAACTTTCAGTGACTGAGTAAATCCTGGTGCCCAAGTAACGGGAGTGGGCCCTAGGGGAAAACCCCTCTTCAGCACAAGGATATCCAAACTCAATAACATATTCCTATTTGTATAACAAATGTCTGAGAAGTGGAATCCACAAATTGCTTTGTTGGATTTCCTCAGGGGTTTTATCCCATTCATTTATAAATACCAGGAATACCCCCACCAAGAAAACAAAACTTTAATGTATGTGACTCGAATCCAAGTAACAGGAGTGGACCCGCACAGGGGAACGGCATCATTCACCACAAGGACGTCCAAACTCAGCAACTCTCAGTCCCTCAAACATCGCAGGCCTTCTGCTATTCCCACTTGTACCTTCTGCCATTCCTACTGCATGACTGCTGAGGCGCATAGGCCCAGAAACAAAGTTAACATAATGACCCAACACCCCCTTGCCCCCTCCCCATATAAAAAAACACGCTTACCACAATTAAGTTGGAAAGGGCAAGGCCACAGCTTTATTTATTTTCCAATAATAAACCAGAACACGTCTAGACCAGTGCCAGTCACAGTTGTACTGTAAGCACTCTTAGTCATTAACATAACTTCCAAAAAGGGGGAAGGGGGAAGGGGCTGTCCTTACCATCAGTGCTTGACAGACAGCCTACCCCCCAATTTACAAACAATGGCGTAATTCATTACCGGAACTTTAGCGCTGGCAAGGTCAAAACCGCCCTGAAAGCTGTGACAGACCGACCGAACGTCAGGGTGGGGGGGTGTTACGCTCTTCACCGCGATTCTTCTCAAAAGGACCAGAATTCCTTGGGAAGGTCCTCTTAACTGAGCTCAGGCCCATCCCCATACCCAAGGCTCCGTCCAATCCATTTGACCCATATATCTTCCTGCTTGGTCCCAACTTCTGGCCATGCCCGCATCAGTCAAGGCTCTCTTTTCCTACAGGGGTCAAGAGGCCTTCATTGTCCCACTTCTCTCTTTTGGAAATTAGCCTTCCATAGGGTTCAACTTTCTGTGACTCAGTAGGTCCTAGTGCCCTAATAACAGGAGTAAATTCACTCAGGAGAGAACCACTAATCACCACAAGGATGTTCAAAGACTACAACTTCCAGTCCCTCCAACATAACCTTCTGCTATTCCTGGGGACCTTCTGCTAGTTCCACTTACGTAAATAACAAATGTCTCAGAAGTGGAACCCACAAATGTCTTTGTTACATTTTCTCAGGGTTAGTGTCCCATCAAGTTATAAATACTGGTAAAACACCCGCCAAAAAAAAATAGGGCTTTATAGTGGTTGTAAACCCCAACATGTACCCAGTGAAGTGACTATCCTCAGGTGATACACAGGGATGAAAGAGAAATCCTCCTACATAAGTTGTACCTTTTTATCTGCAGCACCTTCTGCTCTACAGCCATGCATAATGCATAACTTATAAAGCTTGTCTGAGCCCCCCACCCCAGTTCACACAGCACACAGGGACAGAGCTGAGGCTGTGAATCATAGGCTGTGTGCTGGAACTCCCTCCCCTGGCATGTTTTTACCTCTTGGTGTCAGGAAAACTTGTCAGAAGTTACTCATGCAGATAGTAGAGGAACAAGGCAGCAGACAGAAATGACACCTAGAGCTCTGGACTGTGACAAGTACAAACTGTAGGGGGATCTGCTTTATTAATATTTCATGTATGAGGTTTACAACCACTTTAAATGTATGCGACTCGGTAAGTCTTGGTACCCAAGTAATTAGAGTGAGCCCACTCAGGTAAGAACCACCCTTCACTACAAGGATCTCCAGACCCTACAGCCCCCAGTGCCTCCCACATTTGAGACCTTCTGCTATTTCTGGAGACCTTCTGCTATTCCCACTTGTATAACAAATGTCTCAGAAGTGGAAACTTCAAACAACTTTTGTAGCGTTTCCTCAGGGGTAAAGTCCCATCAATTTACTTAAAATTATTTTCAGTTGATATACTGTGAAAACACCAACCAAGAAAGCAGGACATTATATATGTGATTCAATAAGTCCTGGTGCTCAAGTAATGGGAGTGGGTCCACGAATCACCCTTCACCACAAGGAAGTCCAAACTTCTCAGTCCCCAGGCCCTCCCAGATCGGGGACCTCCTGCTATTTCCACTTGTACCTTCTGCTTTTACCCAAGGCATTGTCCCACTTCTCTTTTTTGGAATGTTGCCTTCTATGGGGTTCAACTTTCCTTGAGTCAGTAAGTTCTGGTGCCCAAGTAACAGGAGTGGACCCATTCAGGGGATAACCACCCTTCACTACAAGGACATCCAAACTCTACAACCCCCCATGCCTTCCACACTGGGGACCTTCTGCTATTATTTGGGACCTCCATGAGATTAAACTTTCCATGACACAGTAAGTCTTGATGCCCAAGTAATAGGAGTGTTACCACTCAGGGGTGTTGTGGAAATTATTATATGCTTGATGCTCAAATAAGTGCACTTTTGGATATTAATATACGCCAAGCGCAATTAATCCCATTGTGCTAAAAAGCACAGTTCACAGCTCTTTTGTATAAGGTAATGAAGCGCTCACCATCCCCAGAGTCACATATGCACAGGCAGGTTCAGTTTGGATGTTCCCAAATTGTCCTGTGATGAACAATGGGCCGTGTTTATTTATGGCCAGAGAACAAATGGAGTTCACTGGGGAGGTGGCGTCAACACAAAAATATTACTAAAATTTCCACAACAGGGGAGAATCACCCTTCACCACAAGGATGTCCAAACTCTACAACCCCCAGGCCCTCCCACATCGAGAACCTTCAGCTATTTCTGCTAATTCCACTCTTATCTTCTGCTGTTCCCAAGGCATTGTCCCACGTATTGTCCTACTGCTCTCTTTTAGAAATTTGCTTTCCATGGGATTCAAATTTTTATAACTCAGTAAGTTCTGGTGCCCAATTAACGGGAGTGGGTCCACTCAGGGGAGAACCATTCTTTACCACAAGGATGTCCCAACTCTAAAACCCCCAGGTCCCCCCACATTGAGAACCATCTGCTATTCACATGGGACTGTCTGCTGTTCCCACTTGTAACTTTCGCTAATGCCAAGGCATGGTCCTACTCCTCTCTTTTACAAATCTGCCTTGCATGGGATTCAACTTTTTATCACACAGTAAGTTCTGGTGCCCAATTAAAGGGAGTGTGTCCACTCAGGGAAGAACCACTCTTCATCACGAGGATGTCCATACTCTACAACCCCAGGTGCTCCCACATCGAGAACCTTCTGCTATTCCCATGGGACTTTCTGCTAACCCTACTTGTACCTTCTGCTATTTCTAAGGCATTGGCCCACATATTGTCCTACTTCTCTCTTTTAGAACATTGTCTTCCATGGGATTCAACTGTTCAGTAAGTTCTGGTGCCCAAATAACAGGAGTAGGCCCACTCAGGGGGGAACCAGCATTCACTACAAGGGCTTCCAAACTCTACAACCCCAGTCCCTTCCACACTTGGGACCTTCTGCTATTAATAGGAACCTCCCATGGGATTCAACTTTACATGACTCAGTAAGTCGTGGTGCCCAAGTAGCAGGAGTGTTCCCACTCAGGGGAGAACCACTTTTTACCGCAAGGATGTCCAAGCCCCACGACCCCCAGGTGCTCCCACATTGAGAACCTTCTGCTATTCCCATGGGACTGTCTGCTATTCCCACTTGTACCTTCTAATATTGCCAAGGCATTGTCCCACTTCTGTCTTTTGGAAATTTGCCTTCCATGGGATTCAACCTTTTATGACTGAGTAAGTTCTGGTGCCCAAGTAACGGGAGTGGACCCACTCAGGGGAAAACCACCCTTCACCACAATGACATCCAAACCATACAACCCCCAGTCCTTCCCACATTGCGGACCTCCATGGGATTCAACTTTCTGTGACTGTGCTCAAGTAATAGAAGTGGGCCCACTCATGGAAGAACCACTCTTCATCACAAGGACTTCCAAGCCATACAGCCCCCAGTCTTTCCCATGTTGGGGACCTCCATGGGATTCAACTTTATGTGACTGTGCTCAAGTAATAGAAGTGGGCCCACTCATGGGAGAAACCACTCTTCATCACAAGGACATCCAAACCATACAACCCCCAGTCCTTCCCACATTGGGGACCTCCATTGGATTCAACTTTCTGTGACTGTGCTCAAGTTATAGAAGTGGGCCCACTCATGGGAGAACCACTCTTCATCACAAGGATGTTTAAACCCTACCACACCCCCAGTCCCTTCCACACTAGCCCCTAAATACCAGGGGCATCCCCAAAAGCATAACTGACAAGTCCTGGGTCTAAAAATAAAGAAGATAGGGCCTGGGCCTAAAGGGGAACTAATACCCTCTTATAGGTCTCATCCTTTCAAAAGGGGCAAGTGGTTGGAGCTGGAAACTTTGGTCAGGTAGCTTGACGAGCTTGGCTGACTGTATAATAGTCATAGCTAGAACAGTGACAAATACTATCATTTATTTTGTCTTCTGAATGTATTCCTGCATTCCAGGGGATGTCCTACGGCAAGAAAAAAAGTTGGACCATACATGAAGACCTGAAAACGAAGTTACATAATTAGTAAAAGTTACAGGATAACCATCCACAAACAAAGTAATTAAAGTCACCCGCGGATGAACGCGCTCTTCCGGAACGGTATATCACCTCAAAGGGCGGCAGCTGAGTGTGTTTCATCAGTTTCCTCCATCTTTGCTGCTCCTCGCCTAATAAATAAAAAAAATCCTTTGGTACGGAGGCTCGGCGTGAAGTAGATCACGCAGCGTCTGTCCTGTGTTTCAAGGTGCTGCACGCTGAGATTTATTCCTCTTTTCCAAAAAATATGCGGCGTTTCAAATAAACTCCTTCTAAAAAGGTTTTCTTCCCTTTATTCTACAATGTAATAAAGACAGCCACTGTGCAAATAACCCGTTTACATATTTATCAGCAAATCGAATGTGGTTCTCTGCGCAAACATGTCTTCAGGGGGAGCGGAGAACGTCCTTTTGCTGTTGTCACTTGTAACGCAGATAAATATTTTCACTCCCGCGTCTTTTATTTGGTGGGGAGGGGGGGGGGGGGAGCGCCGGACGCATGTGGAGGATGAGGGAACAGGAGATGTCTGTGAATTCCTAATCACCGGTGCAAGTGAAGGACAGAAGAGAAGCGACTTGAGAGACTGGAGGGATAGCAACACAATAGAGGCCAAGGGCCCATTTACATTTTTTCGGTGCATTAAAGTAATTGTAAACGATCACCTTGTAAAACAACGTATTCGGTTTAAAATAGAAATGAAAGGCAACACATATTTGTATAGATATAAAAAACATTATAAATTTCTTATTTCCCTTTTTTTATAAGTGATCACATTCCCTCTGTTCTCAGAGCTGGGGGAGGAGAAGCAGCAGTACACTAAGCTTCCCAGTGAATGGCTGTTCAGCAGGGGTGTTTCAAAACAAGTCTGATCATTGGAGGAGAGTAAACTGATTTCCCAGCATAGCTAGAGAACTGGCCACGGTGTGCTCTCCTGCTTAGTGTGGTCAGTTTTTAATGGGAAAGAAGAGGGGCTGGCAGGAACACCACGGATTTCACATAAAGGAAGCAATACAAAGAGAACAGGAGACTTTCTCATACATGTACATATCAGGAATATGAAGTGTTGGGGTAACATGTGTTGCAAGAAAAAAAAAACAGCTCATTGAAATGAGTGAGCTGCCAATTCACCAAAACCTCCCAATAACTGAACATGTCACAAAATCGGCAACGCAATGTACTACAGCGCACTACGGTGCTGTGCTGTGCATGCTTAGTGCATTGGAGTGTCATTGAAAAAGGATGACACTGCAGTACAGCATGGCATGGAACGTGTGTTTCCGTCCATTGCACAAAGATGGAAATCAGGCCTCCAGAAAGTGTTTGTTACCTCAACTAGTGATCGACCCATATTGGTTTTTCGTTGCCGATACCGATATTTTGGCCAATACATATCGGTATCGGCCGATATTTGCCAATATTTTCGTACAAAAAAAAAAAAAATGTTCTTTTATTTTTTTTGACAGGTACTCTTGTGGAGGGATCTGGGGTCTAAAAGACCCCAAACCCCTCCTCTGCACTTAAAGCGGAGTTCCACCCTGGGAATACATTTTTTAATAAAAATACCCCCGGGACAGTCAGGGCTAGTACATACCACAATGGATAGCCTCTGATCTGTCCCGGGTTGCACTTACCTGTAAGAAGAAATACTTACCTTGAAAATGTATTGTCCAGCGCTGCCATCTCAGGTGTGGGCAGCTTGAAGCCAGCGCGATCCTCTTCTGCATCCTCTTCCGTCTTCTTCGGTCCCACGATGCACTGTACCGACCCCGCCGTCACTTCCGGTGCGCGCGCGTCATCCCTCCTCCGTCATCCCTCCCTGTTTAGCAGGGAATGACGTGCGCGCACCGGAAGTGACGGCGGGGCCGGTGCAGGCGCATTGATTCCTGGGAGCGATGACGTTCAGCTCCCAAGAATCATTGCATGCCAGGAAGTGATGAATCGCCGTGGCCGCCGAGGGGAGGAAGAAGGAAGTAAGGTAAGTATATTTTCTTCTATACGAGGTAAGTAAAAAAAAAAAAAAAATTGCGATTATCCATTTGTTCTTCAGGTAACCCGGAGCGAGAAGATGGAGGTAAGTATAAATTTAGGGTGGAACTCCGCTTTAACCACTTAACGCAAAGTGACGTAGGGCTACGTCGGCAAACTTTGCGTGGTTATACCAGGGTGATGCCTCTAGCTAGAGGCATCATCCCGGTATCGTTTTTTAGAGCCGGCAGTCAGCTTTCCGGTGGTAACGGGAGCCGCTTGATCGTTACCCCGGCGAGTGGGAGGTTAACGTTCCCCCCCTCCCGCCGCCTTCCGCGGCTTTGCCAGGGTCTCCCGTCCCACCGGGAAAGCCGAGCACCCAGCTGGCACGTCCCCCGGCTGGATGGAGTCCCGATCAAAGCCGGAAACGGCTTTGATGGGTCTCCGATGACGTAACCCGGAGGCGGCGTCCATGACGTCACCTCCGGGTCACTCTGCTGCTAAAGGCGGTAAATTTTAAAAAAACAGTGTATTAAAAAATGCGGCGTTTTGAATACATGGAAGTGCAGAGGAGGGGTTTGGGGTCTTTTAGACCCTCGATCCCTCCATAAAGAGTACCTGTCACTGCATATTGCTGTCACAAGGGATGTTTACATTGCTTGTGACAGCAATAAAAGTGATCAGATTTTTTTTTTTCAAAAAAAAAACCTGTGTTAAAATAAAAAAAAAAAATAGGAAAAAAAAAAGTCATGCCACGAATGAAATATGTGAAATATGATTTTTTTTTATTTTTCCCCAAAAAATGGCGTTTGAAAGACTGCTGCGAAAATGTCCCGCGTGACAAAAAATATTGTAATGACCGCTATTTTATTCTCCTAGTCTTTACTAAAAAAATATATATAATGTATATATGCATATATATATATATATATATATATATATATATATATATATATATATATATATATATATAATGTTTGGGGGTTCTAAGTAGTTTTCTAGCAAAAAATACTGATTTTAAAGAGGTTGTAAACCCATTAAAATTAAAAAAAATTTTTTTCAACCTGAAAGAGAAACACATAATGAGCTAGTATGCATTGCATACTAGCTCATTATGAAATACCTTAGAATGAGCCCCCGCCGTGCCGCCCGCTTACCTCTATGACGCGCGACATGTTCAGTCGCCCGTCTTCCGGGATCGCGGCATCTGGCCATTTGATTGGCCGGAGCCGCGATGACGTCACTCCCACGCACGCGCGCACGAGCCGACGGTCACGGCACGGGGCTCTGAAGGAACGGCACCAGCAGCTGTTCCTTCAGAGCGCATGCGCCAGTGATGTCATTGGCTGCATGTAAGGTAAATATCCTACGGTACAAGTTTAGGAGATATTTACAGTACCTATAGGTAAGCCTTATCATAGGCTTACCTATAGGTAAAAGTTGCAGAGGAGGGTTTACTTCCTCTTTAACTTGTAAACAAAAAGTGTCAAAAATAGGCCTGGGGCTTAAGTGGTTAAAGTAACGCAGTGCTGATTCGCCAAAAAATGGCCTGGTCATTGAGAGGGAAAATTTTCTAGTCCAGAACTGGTTAACCGCTTGCCGACTGCCGCACGACTATTTACATCGGCAGTCAGCCCCTCACAGGCAAAGCGACGTTGGGCTACGTCGCTAGCCTGTAAGGGTTTTGGGAGCGAGCGCGCACCGCTGGATGCGCGCTCCCGCTCGGTCACGGCCCCCCCCGCGCGTGTGCCCGGCGGACCCGATGTCCGCCGGGTACTCGCAATCGTCCGTGACAGCGGAAGAAAGGCAGGCGGCTAATGTAAACAAAGCTGCCTGTCATTCTCCCCTGTGTAAGAATGGTGATCATACGGTTCTACTATGTAGGACCGTTGATCTCTGTTCTTACACATCAAGCCACAGCCAATCACAGTTAGAAACACGCCCCTAGGGACACACTTAACCTCTCCCTCTCCAATACAGTTAACTCCTTCACTGCCAGTGTCATTTTTACAGTAACAGTGCATATGTATAGCACTGATTACTGTAGTAATGTCATTTGTAAACCCAAAAGTGTCAAAAATGTCAGTCAAGGGTCCGATCTGTCCGCCCCAATGTCACAGTCCTGCAAAAAAAATCGCAGATCGCCGCCATTACGTGTTAAAAAAAAAAACAACAAAAATGACAGAAATCTTTCCCTTAGTTAGTAAACGCAATAACTTTTGGGCAAACCAATCAAAATACGCTTTTTGCGATTTTTTTTTACCAAACATATGGTTAAAAAAAAAATTGGCTTAAAATGTTAAAAAATTTTGATTTTTACATTTTTTTGGGGAATTTCATATAAAAAAATGTGCAAAATATTGTTATTTTTGCAAAATTTACACTTTTTTTGTTTATAGCGCATGATCATAAAATTGCACAGGTGATCAAATACCACGAAAAGAAAGCTCTGTTTGTGGGAAAAAAAGGACGTCAAATTCGTTTAGGTACAGCGTCGCACGACCGCGCGATTGTCAGTTAAAGTCACACAGTGCCGAATCGCAAAATAGGCCCTGGTCAGGAAGGGGGTAAAATCTTCCGGGGCTTAAGTGGTTAAGATTCCTCGATGTTCCCGGAGAAACGTGAGACAACTTTCTATACAGTACAGTGAACATCTCCTTAATACCGGCTCCCATGGATGGAGGGTCATGTGTCCCCTCTTGTGAAGAAACATTAGAAGACTCTCTCACCATGCCCAGGACATTGTAACGATTCTCTTCCATTATCGTCTCCACCAAATCCCAGGATGATCCGCCGCGTTCGGAAAATGATAGGCGATAATTTAGCCGCAGTCGCAGAGCGGAATCCATCCGGCTATTCACTATCCTGCAAAGGAACGGTAATTAGACTCTGAATAGTCCCGTTGATTTGACAAATAAGGTCAGGCCAGTGGAAAGCCGTGGGTTTCATATATCTTACCCTGACGTGCCTTCAGCCACCTGCACAGGGAGGAACAGCAGTGTGTCAGTTATAGCAAAACTAAAATACTAGTTAGTGAAAAGAATGTGAAAGGGATATTTGTGATACACCATGTTACCAAAAGTATTGGGACGTCTGTCTTTACACGCACATGAACTTTAATGGCATTCCAGTCTTAGTCCGTAGGTTTCAATATTGAGTTGGCCCACCCTTTGCAGCTATAACAGCTTCAACTCTTCTGGGAAGGCTGTCCACAAGGTTTAGGAGTGTGTCTATGGGAATGTTTGACTATTCTTCTAGAAGTGCATTTGTGAGGTCAGGCACTGATGTTAGACAAGAAGGTCTGGCTCGCAGTCTCCTCTCTAATTCATCCCAAAGGTGTTCTACCGGGTTGTTCTGCCTCTCAGATATTTACAGTGGACACCAATTATCTTTTTAGCGCTCTGTAGGGTGAGTGTTCTTTCCACCAAACAATACTGTTAAATAAAAAGTCTTCCCCCTGGCCTAAGTAGCATTATTCCCATTGACCACCAATGTAAGGAGTATTCTTCCCAGAGATCATCAATGTAAGGAACATTCACCCTACTGACCACCAGTGTAAGAAGCATTCTTGCCACTGATCATCAATGTAAGGTATATTCTCCCCATTGTCTACCAATGTAAGGGATATTTTTTCCACTGACCACCGATGTAAGGGGCATTCTTCCCAATGACTACCAATGTAAGGATTATTCTTCCCACTGACCACCAATGTAAGGAGCATTCTTCCCACTGATCATCAATGTAAGGGACATTCTTCCCGTTGACCACCAATGTAAGGGGCATTCTTCCCACTGATCATCAATGTAAGGGACATTTTTCCCACTGACCACCAATGTAAGGAGCATTCTTCCCACTGACCACCAAAGTAAGGACTTTTCTTCCCACTGACCACCAATGTAAGGCACATTCTTCCCAATGACCACCAATGTAAGGGACATTCTTCCCACTGATCATCTATGTAAGGGACATTCTTCCCGTTGACCACCAATGTAAGGGACATTCTTTCCGTTGACCACCAATGTAAGGGGCATTCTTCCCACTGATCATCAATGTAAGGGACATTTTTCCACTGACCACCAATGTAAGGAGCACTCTTCCCACTTATCATCAATGTAAGGAACATTCTTCCCACTGACCACCAAAGTAAGGAGTTTTCTTCCCACTGACCACCACTGTAAGGGACATTCTTCCCACTGACCACCAATGTAAGGGAAATTCTTCCCACTGATCATCAATGTAAGGGGCATTCTTCCCACTGACCACCAATGTAAGGGTAGCACCCTCCTAGGTAGGTGCGAGAGAGAAAGTATAGTTTTGAATCCTGTCTGTTTACCAGAGGGGTTGCAGGTAACTCTATATTCTCTGTCTACCAGAGAGCAGGATCTGTTAGTGAGGTCTGCTCAATGTGCTCAGGTGCAACTCATTCTTTCTGCAGAGTGTTTCACACTGGTCCAATAGGGAGGCACGTTGGACAGTGGGAGGAAACCAGACAAATGAGTGCACATGTGTTTGATACAGCCCTGGTGATTAGGCAGAGAAAAGTGCCTCCTTGTGTGACGGTGTTCACTGTCACATAGAGTGAAAGACAAATAATTATTGGTTTGAATTGCTTCAGATGGGACAGTAATATTTGTCTGCAATATCTTCATATAGAAATATGAGGATTTAATCCCACTTTACACTGGGAGACTTAAACTGTTATAGACCATTGCCATGAAGTCTGACTCCAAAATAATGTGTGTATTCCATGTCCCTCCATGCCAGACAGGCTTCCCTATTGTTTGTGCATTGAGATGGAATGTGGATTGTGCCTGTCCCATTGTTAAATGTTAGCTCACATTGTTCTGTCCAGATGGCTAGATAATTAGTTTAGGTTAATTCTGTTCCTGTATACACTTTCATCTGCATAAGAAATTGTAATCAGGCAGAGGGGAGGGATTGTATACACTGTATGGGAGTGTAAAACTCTGTTTTCATTGGATTGTGAATTTCAGGGCCTGTTCCCAACAAGGTCCACCTGGGCGGTAACCTTGTGGGGGGAAACTGTATAAAAGAGCAGCTGTACCATTAAAGTTTGAGTTCTATTTCACCCTCAATCTAGAGTCCTGTCCCTCATTGGGGGAACCTGCTACAAGGGATTGCTATGCTCTTCATACTCCCTTGGATAATCACTAAGCTCTTGTAAGGGAAGGGCCTCGGCCAGGGGTCCGGGGGCCCTCGATGGTTTCTTGCACCGGGGCCCTGAAGGTTCTAGTTACACCTCTGCCTATGACTGGAGTTTCCCTTCAACTTCACCAAGGCCAAACAATACCCTTCTATTTAGAGTCGGGTCCTAAGGCTTCCTATGGCGTGACATGTGATGCCTAGCTGTCCAAGCTTAATTTTATCTCATGCCTCTCAGTGAAACTGCATCTTGATGGACCTTCTACAGACATCGTTAATGTTCTTTGACTGAAACATCCCCGAGACCAAATTTTCGCAGCCAAGACTTTCCTACAAGCGGTAAAACAGCCCAGAAGAGCATGTTGCCTCCATCTCCATCTTCACACATAAATCACTGGGAAGTCACTCTATACAACCCTAAAAAATATTTCACTCTGAGGACCTAATTACAATGCCGGGCGATTGGCTGCACGTATTATGAGCCGCGTAGGCATTGATTCTCTAGTAGTATGCAGCATTTTATTTATAGCCCTCAGGATTAGGATTACAATGCACAGATAAAAAGCCAGACTAGCACATCGAACCACGGATATAAAATTCTACAGGGGGCACAAATCAAGAACAGGGAAATATTGTTTATGGAGGGTGAGTTAAGGATCTCTGAGTTATTGTTTGCCATGGCTGGACTGTCTGCAATGGCAGTGCGGGTTCACTATAAGGCTTTAAATAGAAGAGTCATTTTTTATTACAATGTTCTGTTCAATTAATATTTTGAAAAACACAACTATTGTGACTAGGCGCCAAGGAGGATTGGTGACGGGTTTAAAAAACAATCTGCCCGTAGCTGCAAAAGAGAGTCATCCTAGGGAACAAGGATGCTGGAAATAGATGAACACAGTTACTCTCACACGGCGCTTTGGGCTGTAATCAATAAGTCCACTGGAGTTGGAATGAACTTCAAATAAAATCAATTTATTAGTCACAAAGGATACATGTTGGTCGGAACCACTGGAAAATGATGGTAAACATGGGTACATTACCACGAAATCCCGCCTGGCTGATCCTGAGATGAAAACCACATGCCCAGGTCGATGGATGGAGCCAAATTGGAGACCAATCCTGCGGCTGATGGGCAACATGTCAATGACATAGTACCCATGTTTACCATCATTTTCCAGTGTTTCCCACCATCTTGTATTCTTTGTGATCCTGAGATGAAAACTACATGCCCAGGTCGATGGAAGGAGCCAAATTGGAGACCAATCCTGCGGCTGATGGGCAGCACGTCAATGGCATGGTACCCATGTTTACCATCATTTTCCAGTGTTTCCCACCATCTTGTATTCTTTGTGATCCTGAGATGAAAACCACATGCCCAGGTCGATGGAAGGAGCCAAATTGGAGACCAATCCTGCGGCTGATGGGCAGCATGTCAATGGCATGGTACCCATATTTACCATCATTTTCCAGTGGTTCCCACCATCTTGTATTCTTTGTGACTAATAAATTGATTTTATTTGAAGTTCATACCAACTCCAGTGGACTTATTGATTATAGCCCCAAGTGAGAGTACCTGTAAGCATCAATTGATATTTTGTCCTACCTTCCTACTTGCTGTGGAAGGCTAGCTACATGTTTGAACAAGCACCCTATCTCCCCACACTGCTGTCCGACAACACATCTAGTACAGAGATCAGTGCATGGATAGCCAGTGATTTTTTTGTTTCCCGGGGGACAAAGTACATGTAGTACTTTGGCCCATCTCCCTACGTGCTGTGGAAGGCTAGCTGCATAGTTTGACAAGATGCCCCATCTCCTCCTTTATCTGCCCGACAACTAGGGTTGCCACCTCATCCCTTTAAACCAGGACACACATTAAATACACAGGTTCTGAGGCTAATATAATGCACATAAGGCACCAAGTGAGTTTAATTACCACCTTAATCAGCCACAGAACCTGTGTAAATAATGTGTGTCCTGGTTTAATGCGATGAGGTGGCAACACTACCGACAACGCATCTAGGAAGAAGATGGCTGCATAAATAGCCAGTGCTTTTTTTGTTCCCCAGAGGACAAAGTACATGCAGTTCTTTGGCCAGGGGCAGACTGGCAACTTTCAGCCCAGGGAGCAAGTACAAACCAGAGGCCCATGGTGCAGCGATTCTGCCCTGCTCCCACTCTCCCTCTTCCTGTCCTTCTCCTGACCCTCATTCCAGGCTGAAGCTCTGCTCCCGGTACTCTCTACTCACCGGCTGAATCCTGGTTCCCAACCTGGCTAGCAGGGGGCAATTGGGGGGAGCTGGGACAGCTTATTTGGGGCTGGCTGGGGGAAGAGTGTCTCCAGTGGGCATGGAACCGGCCTCTGCTCAGACACAGTTTACACCATCCATGCTGGGGGGAGGCCTGCGCTCTGTCCTTGTCTTCAACCTGCACCCAGTAGGTCAGCAGCAGGGGCTTTTTACTTCTCTTCACCAGAATTCGCAGAAGCGGTGCAGCCTTTTTAAAGGGCATCAGAGCGTCCCAGTGGGCAATTGCCCCTCTGCCCCCTGGCCCAGTCCTACCCTGTCATTGGCCCATCTCCCTACGTGTTGTGGAAGGCTAGCTGTATAGTTTGGTAAAATGCCCCATCTCCCCCTTTGGCTGCCCAACAATGCAGCCAGAAAGTAGAAGGCCGCATGGATAGTCAGTGCTTGTAACGTTCTCTGGGGGACAAAGTACATGTAGTACTCTGGCCCATCAACCCAGGGCCGGTGCTAGACTATTTTGCACCTTAGGCAAGACCAGCTACTTAAACCCTCCCCCCAAAAAAATAAAATAAATAAAGACTACAAATGCAGCCTGTACAGGAATGCTTTGTCCCCTCCTTGTCAACGTTAGCTCCGTGTGCAGACTGACTGGGGGGGGGAGCTGGGAGGAAGCGATGTTGCGCGCAGTATGGCTTGCGTGGCACCTCATTGGCTGGATACCTCTTCTTCAGGGATTGGCTGAAGTTTGCAGGAGATGGCTTAGTCTCCAGGTAACATCATCCAATCCTGCAGTGGCATGCGGAACGTCGGCGCAGTGTGTGGGGAACAAACCAGCCATCAGAAATGTTGGCGCCCCTTTCGCAGCTTTAGGCCTGGGCCCCCCAGGCCTGATCCCCTTTTTCCCCTTTCATTAGGGTCCCCAAAGTCCCCCCCCACATCAGGTTCTCAAGAGTCCCCTCTCCTTATCTCAGGGTCCTTAGAGTCTCCCCCCCCTTACATCAGAGTCCCCAGAGTTCACCCATACAACAGAGAACCCACTTTTATTAGGATCCCAAAAGTGTTCCCTTACATTAGATCCCCAAAGCCCCCCATACATCAGGGTCCCCATTGTAATGGTATCGCACACTGGATATCCTGCGCTGGGATACGAAAGCAACCATTTTGTTTAAAGCAGCCATGACGGGTAGACCAGAGACCACTGATATTTTCCTTCCCCCCTCTCTCTCAGCCTGGAGCTAATTAGCCCCCACCCTATCCTAATTAGTATGCAAGCCTCAAAGAACTCTTATCTTAGCAGCAGACAGACAACCTAGCTGATATGTCTTTTCCTGGCCAGAGCTATGTCGTAATCTGAGCAAAGCCATATGGCTAATGGGTCGTATAACCGAGCATTCAAGAGCTCTGTTATTGGGACACAGTTACCCACTAATTCATAACTTTACACACAAACAAGATATGTCTCTAGAAAGTGTATATTTGAATGCCGAATAAAATACCGATCGAATTAAGATCACACATGATCACGTTCGTTCCTATGGAAGACAAGCTAGCTGTCAGATGCCTTACGGGTCAGAGGTTATTAGAAGATTACCTGTGTTTGGTGTCTATGAAAATAGAATTCAATACTGCACAAGAATATATCAGTTTCAAGAATGTAACCATTACATATTTCAAGATATGAATTCTGTTGTAAAATCTGTCTAAATGGGAGGTCCCTTAGCAGTTTATGAGCCTCCGGGGCCGCCCATGGCCCCAGTGTGTATTGGTCAAGGATTTCTAGTGACACCCCCTGCGGGTCAGAGAAAAGAGAGAAACCGAGGGAGCTCTCAGTACTCATTTTTCCATCAAAGCAGAAACATCAAGCTGGAGGACCGGCATGTTCAGCTTCTGAAACTAAGATACACTTGGGACTTTGATTCTTTCTAATTCTTTATCTATTCTTCTAAATTGCTGAATTGTGTCTCTATTTCTTTGTAACCCATTTTTCTGTAAATATTTTTATTTGCACCAATTTTAACCTTTTTTTGAAAAGTGTTAATTTTGTCTCTAAGCTGTTAACGCAAGCTAACCAAAGAACCGGCCTCTTGGAAGAGTGCTACTGTATAAAATAACCCTCTAAACATTCCTGTCTGGGGTGACAGTGCGTGTTACAGATGATTATTCTAAAGTCATAATTGGTATTTCTAAAATTACGAGCGTCCGCTGGGCTCAAACGTAGCGGTGGAGGCAGAGAAAGGGTTAATTGTTTAATTAGCCCGGTGACAATCACTCTCAGCCTGCTGGCATCTAGATTGTGGTCCCGCAAGCTGGACAATCGGTGTGCCGGGTGCAGCTGAGAGTGGCATTGTTACGCAAGCGACAGCAGGGTGTGAGATTGCCTGGTCTTTGGTCACGAGTTGGATGAGAAGGCCAGGGGTCTGATACCCACCACCGTCACACCCATAGCTCCCCTACATCAGGGTCCCCAGAGTCCCCCTGGCCATGGCTGCGCCCTAGGCGGCTGCCTAGTTTGCCTAGTGGTAGCACTGGCCCTGCATCTACCTATGTGCTGTGGAAGGCTAGCTAGATGGTTTGACAAGAAGCCCCATCTCCCTTATGGCTGTCTGACAACATAGCTAGCAAGGAGATGGCTGCATTGATAGCCAGTGCTTGCTTTGTTCCCCGTGGGACAAAGTACTTGTAGTACTTTGTCCCTCCTACTTATGTGTTGTGGAAGTCTAGCTACATGGTTGGAAAAGACATTGCATCTTTACCTATAGCTGTCCAGCTACACAGCTAGTAATGGGAAGGCTGCATGGATAGTCATCATTTGTCCCTGCTCAAGGCACTTTCCCAAAAAAAAAACACAAGGAATGCGGCAGGCGGTGAGGCTGACATGATTACATGATAATAGTGTTGGAGGGTCTCCTTTAGCATGCTCTAAGCACACTTGAAAGCTTATCTAAATATTGTTTTTTTTAAATATTGCAGCTTACCAGTCCATCCCCTTGCTTCACCTAGTATACCTGTGTGACTACACTCACTTCTCCATCATTGGTGTCAGTGGAAAGAATAGTGTCCCGTCATTGGTGTCAGTGGAAAGAATAGTGTCCCATTTTTGGTTTCAATGGAAAAAATAGTGCCTCATTGTTGGTGTCAGTAGGAGCAATAGTGTCTCATCATTGGTGTCAGTGGAAGGAATAGCATCCCAACCCTGATGCCAGTGGAAGGAATAGCATCCGAACACTGATGCCAGTGGAAGGAATAGTACCTTATCGTTGGTGTCAGTGGGAGGAATAGTTTCCCATCATTGGAATCAGTGGAAAGAATAGTGTCTCATCATTGGTGTCAGTATGGGAAATAATATTTAATCATTAGTGTCTGTAGAAGGAATAGCATCCCAATAATGGTGTCAGTGTAAAAAATAGTTCCACATCATTGGTGTCAGTGGAAAGAATAGTGCCTGATCATTGGTGTCAGTAGGAGGAATAGTGCCCCATCACTGGTGTCAGTAGAAGGATTAGTATCCCATCGCTGATGTCACTGGAAGGAATGGTGCCTCATTGTTGGTGTCAGTGGAAGGAATAGTGTCCCATCTTTGGTGTCAGTGGAAAGAATAGTGCCCCATCATTGGTGTCAATGGAAGGAATAGTGTCCCATCATTGAAGTCAGTGCAAGGAATATTGTCCCATCATTGGTGTCAGTGGGAGGAATAGTGCCTCATCATTGCTGTCAGTGGGAGGAATAGTGCCCCATCATTGCTGTCAGTGGGAGGAATAGTGCCCCGTCATTGGTGTCAGTGGTAGGAATAGTACCTCATTATTGATGTCAGTGGAAGGAATGGCGACTCAGCATTGGTGTCAGTAGGAGGATGAATAGTACCTCTTATCAGTTAAAGGAATGCTGCCTCAAGAGCTGGATAAAGGCATGCAAAGGGCCATATCTGGCCCAAGGGCCGTAGTTTGGAGACCCTGGTGCAGTAGTAGAGGCTTGTACTGTGTTAGCCATCATTTAATGCAAAAAGTTTGGTGTTTAAGTTATTCCTTTATTGGCCAACTTTAGTTATTGCAAGATGCAAGCTTTCAAGTAGTCTTTGATCTCTTCTATAAATGATAAAGGGTAGGGAACCGTATTAATCCTGAAGGGATCTCAGTTATCCGGAAACCTTGTATCTTTAATAACATAAGTTATCCAATAAAGGAAATCACCTAAACTCCAAGTCACTCTAGAGATAAATACACTCCTGAACAAATCCTCATTATATGTACGGCATCGCTGCAGGATCCGTCACCAAGCTAGACTCAGCACCCGAACGGCAGTTGGGCCCCGCGACGTGCCTGCCAATCCCGCCGCCAACCTCAAATATTGATTAGTAATCTGCATAGGACCTCTGCCTGCTACATACCTCCCCCCGAGACTTATCCTCACAATCCGCCTTTAATCCACAATGTTATTTTAAGATTTAAGGAATTATTTATTGGCTTGACACATAGAGAACGGTATAATTCTCTTAAGCCATCGCCGGTTTACTCGCTGCGCCCCTTTGAGGCTATCTCACGCGGCGCGATCATTTTTATCTGCGGGTCACAGGATCAAGTTTAAAATGTTAAGCTCAAAGTTTTGAGAAAAAACATCTTTCATAGTCGCTGTTTGATGTGGCGTCGCCGGGATTCCGGGTGCTTGTGAAGTGGAGGAATCATTGAAGAAATGGCACATGTGACATCTCTACGGACCCGCCACAACGCTCCTTAATTAAATAACCAGAAATGAGTCGCAGAATTCAATAATACACATTCTCTGTATAGGGAGCGCGGCTTTCATCTGGCTGGGTTTTGTTCGGTGTCTCATTGTCAGGAAAGGCACGTTATATTTACAGAACTACAGATAACGCAAAATTCTGCCTAACGTGAACTTTAACATATGCGCAAAAGACGGGTTTAAATAAACATTATTTTGTTGCAGAAATATTGAATTTGCCTTCATTCATTGAAAATACCCTTTAAAAAATTGCCTTAAAGCTTTAGGGCCCTTTCACACGGGCGCTCCGTATGTCCGCAAATCATTCTTTTTTGTTGCGGATGATTTACGGACATAATGCATGTCAATGGCATTGCGGATGTCAGCTGAGGACCATCCGCTGACATCCGATTTTCTTCCTTTCAATTCTGTTCCGTTTTTCGGAACGGAACAGAGCCCTATTTTTCCTCCGTTAAAAAAACGGAACCGATGCAAAATCGGATGTCAGCGGTGTCATTCGCTGACATCCGCAATGCCCATAGACATACATTATGTCCATATATCATCCGCAAACGGATGGGATGATATGCGGACATACAGAGCGGATGACACAAGTGTCATCCGTGTCCGTAAAAAAAAAAAAAAAAAAAAGGACCGGAGCGGAGCCAAAAAACTGAACGGCCGTGTGAAAGAGGCCTTACTCTACTTTTGTTGAGAAAAAAAACATTCCCCTCTGGGTGATCTCTGTACATTACAAGGATTATTACAAACTTTGTTGCAGATTTCTACCTTTTGTTATTCTGAAGAAATCATTGTTTGTTCCTCTGTGCTAAGTGAGTCTATTGGGAGTGGTTTCATAATTATCTATCAGCTGTGCACCTGCAGGGCTGTAATGAGGAAAGCTGCTGGGTCTGCATCCCTTTAGACGTGTTCCTATTGGGAGTATCTCCCCAAAAATGACATTTTTGTTGCAGGGGATGCCAGAAATCTGACTTGTATCTTAGTGCAGACTTCTGGGAAAATTGGTGAGCCAATCACACAAGCAGGAAATGATGTTTCTGGGGGTGTGATCAGTATACATTCTGTGTACAGAGTACCACCAGGCGGCTATATTGCATTTTCAGAAAATGACAGCAGCTGCAGATTGAAAAGGAAAGGTAATTTTTAATAACATTTAATTACAATATGATTTGTGTTGCAATTGTATACGTTATATTGTTTTTTCTTTATTTGCTGATTTTATTTTCCCCACAAAAGTGGAGTTAGCCTTTAAATAAGTTCCCTTTTAAAGAAAGGATCTTGGCAGACCACAAAACTGGAAATTTACATCATTACTAGACATGTGCAAAACAAAAACATTTGTTCATTTTTGATTCGTTTTTTACTTAACCACTTGCCTTCTGTGCACTTAAACACCCTTCCCATCCAGGACAATTTTCAGCTTTCAGCGCTGTCACACTTTGACTGACAATTGCGCGGTCATGCTACACTGTACCCATATGAAATTTTTATCATTTTTTTCACACAAATAGAGCTTTCTTTTGGTGGCATTTAATCATCTCTGGGTTTTTTATTTTTTACAAAAAAAAAGAATAAAGACAGAAAATTTTGAAAAAAAAAAAAAAGTTTTTCTTATTTTCTGCGAGTAAATTTTGAAAATAAATTTTTCTCCCTCACTGATGTGCGCTGATGAGGCGGCACTGATGGGCACTGATAGGCTGCACTGATGGGCACTGATGAGGTGGCACTTATGGGCACTGATGAGGTGGCACTTATGGGCACTGATTAGGAGGTACTAATATGCCGCACTGATGAGCACTGATAGGCGGCACTGATAGGCGGCACTGATAGGCGGCACTGCTGGGCACTGAGAGGTGGCACTGCTGGGCACTGACGGGCGGCACTGACGGGCGGCACTGATGGGCACTGATAGGCGGCACTGATGGGCACTGGCGGATGGCACTGATGGACACTGACGGGTGGCACTGATGAGCACTGATGGGTGGCACTGATGAGCACTGATGGGCAGCACCATCACTGCCCACACTCAGTGCCCATAGTGCTGCCAGTCAGTGCTCATTAGTGCCTAGATGAGCAGGCACTGATGGGCACTGACTGGCAGCACTATGGGCACTGATTGTGGGCATTGATGGGGGCACTGATGGCGGGCACTGTGGGCACTGATGGGGGGCAATTTGTGTGTTTTTTTTACCTTTAGTAATCAGGGCACTGGTGATCAGTGCCCTGATTACATTGCTGTGTCCTCGGCGGCTGTCGGCTCCCCCTCCTTCCTCACACTGCAGTGTCTGTGTGAGGAAGGAGCGCCGGCGATGAGAGATGATCTCATATGTTTACATATGAGATCATCTCTCATTGGACGGCTTGATCACGTGGTGAATGGCCGCTGTTATTGGCCATTCACCACGATCTGTGATCGGCCGTGTCCAAGGGACACGGCCAACACAGATTCTCCCCGATGCGCGCTCGCGGGAGCGCGCGGGGAGAGTCTTTCTGGGGGGCCATTTAAAAATGGCCTCCCGAAAATTCAAGTCCGCGCTGCAGCCGTATAAAGGCTGTAGCGCAGATGGGAGGGAGTTAAATTAGGTTAGTTAAATCTGTTTAATTTGTTTCATTTATTCGAAATTGAACCAATTAGAATTTTCCGAATTTGGTCGAAGTGAACTCAATTTGACCGAATTAGGAAAATTCAAATTGATTCAAATTCTATTCAAATTTAATTTATTCTATTCGAAATTTGAATTTTGGAAGATGGTTATATTCTTTCCCTATTCTTTTTTTCTATTCAGTTCTTTTATTTTCTATTATATTCTATTATTTTCTATTCTATTTGAATTCAAATTTATTTTATTGGAAATTCGAATTTCTGAAGATGGTTATCTTGTTATATTCATTCTATTCTATTCTATTCTATTCTATTCTATTTTATTCTAGTCTTTTCTTTTATTTCATTTTCTATGCTATTATTTCATCTTCTATTCTTCTCTTTTCTATTTATACATTTTCTATTCTATTATGTTCTATTATTTTCTATTCTATTCAAGTTTATTCGATTCAAGTTCAAATGTATTCTATTCAAAATTCTGGAAGATGGCTATATTCTTTCTATTGTACTCTATTCTTTTCAATTTCATTCCTTTATTTTCTATTCTATTTTATTTTCTTCTTAAATTCGAATTTGATTTGAAAATGATTCGAATTTGAATTTCATACAAAATTTTTGTTTTGTTATTTTGGATTGCTTTACTATTGTAATTCAGAATTCGAATACAAACGAATTTCCGAATAACGAAAAATTTGTCTGAATTTTGATTTGGAACTAAACAAACCACACAAAACACATGTCTAGTCATTACTTTGGCATTTAATATCAGGGCTATGGCTGCAGCTAGATACCATAAGTATTACAATTTTCTGCAGCCGCCGCTCCTTTCGATAAAAGTGATCTGAGCGACTTTCCGTTGGTTCTCAGGCCTACCTGGCTCATCGGCAAGCCCGAGAACTGATCTGGTGGTTGCAGCGGCTGGCCATAGAGATAAGTAGAGGAAAAATGGCCTCTGCTTATCTCTATGGCCAAGGAGGCTTGGAGCGATGTCATGATGGCACTTCCAGTTAAACAAGGAAATTTTTTTTTAAAGCATCAGAATAAGTATTTTTTTATTTTTTTTTAAACGGATTCTTTCCATTGTAGAAGAGAGATGTGGGGTCTTATTGACCCCAAATCTCTCCATAAAGATGCCTTAGTTCTATCACAACGGATGTTTACATTCCTTGTGATAGAATTAAAAGTGATTAAAAGTTTTTTTTTAAAGTGCCCCCTTGCTCGCATGCAGAAGCGAATGCATATGTAGGTCATGCCCACATAAGTAAACGGTGTTCACACCACACATGTGAGGTATCGCCGCAAACGTTGAGAGCAATATTTCTAGCGCTAGACCTCCTCTGTAACTCTAAACTAGTAACCTGTAAAATTTTTAAAGTGTCACCTATGGAGATTATTACGTACCATAGTTTGGCTCCATTCCATGAGTGTGCGCAACTTTAAAGCATGGTACGTTAGGTATCTGTTTACTCGGTCTAACATCTTTCATATTTTACAAAAAATGGGTTCTATATTGTGTGTGTGTTTTTTTTTTTTTTAATTTATTATAATGTATTTGTTTCCAAAAAAATTGCATTTTTAAAAACCACTGCACAAATACAGTGTAACATAAAAAATTGCAACAACCGCTATTTTATTTTCCAGGGCCTCTGGAATGTTTGTGGGTTCTAAGTAATTGATTTTTCCAGCAGGAAAATCCTGATTTTTACTTGTAAGCAATAAGTGTCATAATAGCCTGGTCCTTGAATGGATAGTTAGGCTTAATTCACACTGCTGGAACACCAAAGACACCCGACTTGCTTGTGATTACTTAGCAATATTTGTGATTTAACATTGCAGTCTATGGCACTCAAGTCACACCAAAGTCACAGAAAAGTAGTGCAGGAACCTTTTTTTGTTGCTGCGACTTGAGTCGCATTGATTAGGATGGAACACATGTGTTTTTCCATCTGACTTTATGTGTCACAAGTCACATGATAGGTCGCAGCAGTGTGAACCGAGGCTTAGGGTTAGCAATAGGAATAGGGTTAGAACTATGTTTGGGGTTGCAATTGGGGTAAGTGTCAGGGTCAAAGTTAGGATTGAAATTAAGAAATAGACAGAGGGAGCACCAGCCTAGTGCATTATCATCAATGTAAAAAGCTTTATTATATAAAAAAAGATACTCACAAACAGACGCTTGATAAAGGCATATCCCAACACAGTGGCTGTAGTGTCCACGGTATCACATCGTAGATGAAACGTCCACAAAAACTGGCTAAAATGGCTAACACTTATATGCGTTTTGGATATAATGTTGTCATTGTCACCAACTTAAAGCTCTAGATCTAAAAAGACTAGAGAGAAGTCATCGATGACATGGGTAAAGGAAATACCAAAGGGGTTATTACTGCAGTAGGAGAGGAAACCCGCACAAATCCTCCGCTGACCCGTCCAAGATGATTAGAATATCATCGATATATCTGGCTTAGCGGGCCAGATTTTCCCCATATGGGTTATTGACCCATATATAATGCTCTGCCCAATAGCCCATAAATAAGTTGGCATAACTAGGGGCAGATCTGGCCCCCATAGCAGTCCCTCTCCCCTGTCTATAATAATCTCCTAGATAGGAGAAAGATGCTTTTAAAGGGCGCAGAGTGCTATTGGTCAGATAGTGCTCGACTGCTTTAAGGCCATACTGATGTTCAATCGATGTGTACAATGATGAATCATCTAGAGATAGCCACTTGTAATGTGGACACCACTTGAAGGAGGATAGGATGTCCAACATTTGACCAGAGTCTCTAACATTGGAGGGTAGTTCTATAATCAGGTCCTTAAGAAAGTAGTCAATGTAGCATCCCAGGTTACTGGGGATGCCATATATGCCTGCTATGATGGGCCTACCTGGGGGATTGGTCAGATCTTTATGAATTTTTGATATGTGGTAAAAATGTGTGGTCAGTGGATATTGCCTGAACAGGAACTGATGCTCATTTTTTGTGATAACTTGGTCCATCAGTGCCCAATCCAATAATAGCTTTAACAAATTTTTATATTCTGGCAGAGGGTCCTTGGGGAGTGTCTCATATGTACTTTTATCACCAAGCAGTCTAATGGCCTCTGCCAGATAAGCATATCTATCCTGTATGACTAGATCTGCACCTTTGTCTGCCTGTCTTATAATTATGCGATCGTTGTCTTTTAGGCTTTTAATTGCCTCTTCTGAGATGTCCCATCACACACTCCTTGCTATGTGCCCAGCTTTGGGGTGTTTGTTGGCGTTACTCTTCTGGTACATGTTTCATCTCCCCAAACACTACTTCATAAAATGTCAGTATGAAGTTACCCTTAACCCAATGGGAGAAAAAGGAAACCTTACATTTAAAGTGTGTATACATCATCTTCCTATCATCCTGACATATCGCTTCTAATTCCAGTTGTAGATCACTGCAGCCACCCTCCTGGAACAAACTTTCCAGGATGGGTAGGGCCTCGTCCTCTACATTAAAATCCACCCCCCCCCCCCGGTAATTCCAACCTAGATCCATCAGGCTGCTTTGGAGCTTCATTTTTAAGAGCAAAGTATCTTTTAACTGTCAAATCCCTAATATATTTGTTAAGGTCCACAAATAGTTCAAATTGGTTAGAAGGATTCTTTGGGGCAAAGTTGAGACCTTTTCGTAATACATCGAACTATGTATCAGTAAATACGAAAGAAAATGGACAGATTATATATCCTAATGGTGGAATGCTCCTGCATCATCTTCGCCCTCCGTGCTTTCCATCTCTCCTCCGTCTCATCCTCCTTCTGCTCTATTTCTCGCTGACTGTCTCTGTGGGAGTGAGCTTTGATATTTGGAGGCTGCTGGGGTGAATCCCCCGGCAGCCCCCTGCCCAAAAAAAGGGGGGGTTGTTGTGGGACTCCAGATTCCGGGGGGACTTGAGGTAGGTGGAACTGAATAGGTCAGGGGGCTAATGTTCCTAGAACATGTATTATCCTTCTTGGGTCCAGAGGTCCCGTGTAGTGGGGGACCATTGCTTGTGCCCTTTGACCCTGTTTCTCCACCAGGATATCTTGAGTTCCTGGAGGTGCCATTCGTATGGACTTCTTTCACAGGGATATTCCTAGTGTCCTGTCTAGTGCTCCATTTTCTAGTTGTAATGGTGTCCCTGGGATTTTTCTTTTGTTTCTTACCCTGATGGAAATTCCATCTGTTGTTGCCTTTGGAATGCATTCTTTTATGCCTCGTTTTCCACTGAGCGGTACGGTTCGGTACAGTTCAGTACGGTTCGGAACGGTACACCTTGATCAGGCTTGCTTTTCTACCGTCAACAGTACCTCCGCTTAACAGTACCTCAACAGTGTAGCTCCACCCTGTTGGTACAGTACTAATGTGCTTGGTACCCCATTGAAACGGTCCCAAAAAAGTGGTACGGTACGGTTCGGAATTAGGGTACCATTCACAAATTTTGATAATGGAAACGGCAAAAATTGTGTACCGAACCGAACCAAACCGTACCGCTCAGTGAGGCATTCGATTCCTGCATACATTGGCGAGAGGGTCTATTGGTCTCCTCCCTCCCGGAATGTTCCCCAATCTGCTGGATATGTGCTTAGATTATGGGTATGTACACCTGCTGTGCCCATTATGAGGGGTTCCCACCATCCATCCTGTCTTGGTTTGTATTCATTTCACATTTTGGAGAATATAACAGGAGGAGTTGGGACACACAAAACTCCCAGATGAGCAATAGAAGAGCCTGGATATTATGGCGGGGAAGTCTTACAGTTGGGAATATCCACGAGGACCTGTAAGAAGTCAGGTACTGAACCCACTGGGGTCAACCCTTAACTAAATTGTTACTTTGGGGTGGGTTTACCCTTTAAATGTTGCATGCTATGGGTCAGTTGAGGACAGTAAGTGGAGTCCTCGCTCTGGGAAGTGAACAGAGAACTCTAATAAGTCAGCTCTCCCTTTAGTCCCATACTTGATGGAAACATAATTACAAAGATGGATGGAGCATTCGCACAGCCTGTATTAATTATTCATCATAAAACATGGCGCGCTACCCTGCCGGGCCGGGGTAAGATTTAATGGGGTGACACCGCTTCCTAATTACCAAACACCTGATAACTCATTCCTGTCCTATATCATTACCGATTATGTCATTCCATTAACGCTGGAGGATGAAATATGCCGGCATTTGTTGTTTTAATAGGTTGCTGCTTTCAATAATCATCCAAAACTCCGCCATCATTAACGCTGCTCCTGCCAATAAGAGCGGTGCTGGCCACGTCAAGGAAGAAAACAGCTTTATAGGTAATAGGAAGAGGGGGCTGGGACTGGTGACAACCTCCTTGCAAACCCAATCGCTAAAATCTCATTGAAGTTTTAACATGTTAATGTCCTTTTTAAAATGTAAAGATTTTGCTATGAAGGGCCTTGTTCAGGCACTTCCTGTTATAGGGTGACAACCAGGGCTGCTGTTAGAAATCGCGGGGCCCCTTACAGCCTACCTGGCAGGGCCCCTCCGAATATATCAAAACAATATTTTCACTAGAAATTCACTAAAATCAATATTAGCGGACACAAACATAACAGAGAACCTGTGTGTATTAGCCCTTAATTGTTTTTTATGTTTTAAAAGTCTTTTTTTTTTTTTTAAATGTTAAAAAATGTTAAAATTATTTTATTTTACAATTTTTTTTAAATTATTTATTTACAATGTTTAATTATTTTTTTTTTTTTTTACAATTTGTTATTTTTTTTACAGGACAGTGAAGCCTGCAGCACTGCGGGAGGATGGGGCTCAGAAGCAGGCAGAACAGGGAGGGTGATTGGTGTTAGAGAAGCAATCACAGGAATAATGATGCCCTGTGTCTGTGTCTCTCCCCGCAGCAGCTGAAAGCTGGCAGAGGGGGAGAAATTGGCTTTCAGCTGCTGCAGAGAGCCGCACATGGCTTCCTTCTGTAATTGCCCCTCCTCCCGACCACACCGATTCCCTATGCTGTTGGGCCCCCTCTGTGCCCAGGCCCACTACAGGAGGGCTGGTGCCCCCCCCCATCAGCTGCCTTGGTGACAACTGCCTTGGTGACAACGCTCATTCTCTATCCCCAAATTGTTTTCCTGTGTTGTCACCGTGTCACAAAGGCTTCCAATGGTTACTACAAATGTCTGTTTCAAACCAGGTCTTTGGCAGTTCAACACTTCCCCTGCACAGTGCTTAAGTCAATAGCCTTTTATGTTCGCTGGGGTTGGGGTTGGGGAGGTGACCAAATTGTACTGAATAAATGCAATAGAAAATACAAAGGTCATAAGCCGAGCTGTGCTTTGTGACAGAGCAGTGTAAATCTCCGGATGGGATGGACAGACATACAAATTCTCTGGCATTTATAACAGCTCCCATATATGTGTTTAATCCATATATATATATATATATATATATATATATATATATATATATATATATATATATACTGTATATATACATACATATACATACATACATATATATATAGGTGTTAGAGTGATTTAGATTTTAGTTCAGTCATCACAGAAAAAAAGCAGTATATACAGAGATGCGCATGCCATAGCTGCCCAGCAGTTGTTGTCCTTGTAGTATTGTTACAGCGGTCGGCGGGGAGGTCTGACACCATTATTTTCACACATTTCCCACCTGATGGTCCTGAATCCAGAAGAGAGGAGACAGATTGCAGACAGAATGTTCTGTTCCATTCTGGGAGGATTACAGGCTCTCTGGGTACCAGTGTCAGGGACTGTCATTATTCTGAAATGTCCTCAGGCATCAACAAGACAGAACCTGTGATTTCTACCGGACCTGCCCTGACCAATCCGAGGAGCAGATGTCACTCCGGACAGCCGCAACATCACAGAGACATAAAATATACAGTGCAGGGTTCACTACCTATAGTGAGCACAGTATATATATATATACGCATAGTAGGTATTTGTGTATATATATTATTAGAGAGAGAGAGAAAGATGGAGCATAACTGATACGTATACTGTATAATATTCACATCCCATAGTGATCACAGTATATACAGTACATATATATATATATATATATATATATATATATATAGAGTGAGAGAGAGAGAGAGAGAGAGAGAGAGATGAACTATCACTGATGTATTATTTTCATATCATAGGAGTGATCACAGCATAGAGAGAGGTACGAGGCAATAGATGTAGCAATGAAAACAGAGGGAGAAATATACTGCAATAGAAAGGTAAAGTAAAGGGCAGGAAGAAAGGAATGGAAGGAAGGATGGGATAAAGGAAAGAAGGGACAAAGGAAGGAAGGGATAAAGGAAAGAAGGGATAAAGGAAGGAAGGGATAAAGGAAGGAAGGAAGGGATAAAGGAAGGAAGGAAGGAAGGGATAAAGGAAGGAAGGGATAAAGGAAAGAAGGGATAAAGGAAGGAAGGGACAAAGGAAGGAAGGGATAAAGGAAGGAAGGAAGGGATAAAGGAAAGAAGGGATAAAGGAAGGAAGGGATAAAGGAAGGAAGGGATGAAGGAAGGAAGGGATGAAGGAAGGAAGGAAGGGATAAAGGACAGAAGGGATAAAGGAAAGAAGGGATAAAGGAAGGAAGGGATAAAGGAAAGAAGGGATAAAGGAAGGAAGGGACAAAGGGAGGAAGGGATAAAGGAAAGAAGAGGTAAAGGAAGGAAGGGATAAAGGAAGGAAGGGATAAAGGAAGGAAGGAAGGGATAAAGGAAGGAAGGAAGGGATAAAGGAAGGAAGGGATAAAGGAAAGAAGGGATAAAGGAAGGAAGGGACAAAGGAAGGAAGGGATAAAGGAAGGAAGGAAGGGATAAAGGAAAGAAGGGATAAAGGAAGGAAGGGATAAAGGAAGGAAGGGATGAAGGAAGGAAGGGATGAAGGAAGGAAGGAAGGGATAAAGGACAGAAGGGATAAAGGAAAGAAGGGATAAAGGAAGGAAGGGATAAAGGAAAGAAGGGATAAAGGAAGGAAGGGACAAAGGGAGGAAGGGATAAAGGAAAGAAGAGGTAAAGGAAGGAAGGGATAAAGGAAGGAAGGGATAAAGGAAGGAAGGGATAAAGGACAGAAGGGATAAAGGAAAGAAGGGATAAAGGAAGGAAGGGATAAAGGAAGGAAGGGATAAAGGACAGAAGGGATAAAGGAAAGAAGGGACAAAGGAAGGAAGGGATAAAGGAAAGAAGAGGTAAAGGAAGGAAGGGATAAAGGAAGGAAGGGATAAAGGAAGGAAGGGATAAAGTAAAGAAGGGATAAATAATGGATGGATGGATGGGGTGAAGGAAAATGTATTTTTCTTACAATTGATTAAAGGGCATGTTGCTCACATTCTGTTTAGTGCAATGTGATTACTTTTATTTCAACTGAAAGTGTAGATCTTTCAATGTATTTGCAATTTGTGTGGCCATGGCAATGGCGATCTTTGTTCCAAGAAAGAGAGAGAAAGAAAAGAAGGAAAGAAAAAAAGAAGGAAAATAAAATAAAGAATAGGAAAGAGAAAGAAAGAAAGAAAGAAAGAAAGAAAGAAAGAAAGAAAGAAAAGAAAGAGGAAAGAAAGAAAGAAAAGAAAGAGGAAAGAAAGAAAGAAAGAAAGAAAGAAAGAAAGAAAGAAAGAAAGAAAGAAAGAAAGAAAGAAAGAAAGAAAGAAAGAAAGAAAGAAAGAAAGAAAGAAAGAAAGAAAGAAAGACATGAGTTGAGTCAGAGTGTGTGAGAATAAGAAGAGAAGAAGTGAGAGAGGGAGCATGAAAAGGAGGAGGGAGACAAGAAAAAAGAAAGAAAGACATAAGGAGTTGAGACAGAATGTGTGAGAAGAAGAGAGAGAGAGAGAGGGAGCGTGAAAAGGAGGAGAGAGAGAGGGAGCGAAGAAGGAAAGAAGAGAAGGGAAGGGGAAAGAAAGAAAGAAAGAAAGAAAGAAAGAAAGAAAGAAAGAAAGAAAGAAAGAAAGAAAGAAAGAAAGAAAGAAATTTTAAAGTAGAACTCCAGGCAGATATAAAATGCACAAAGTTGTGCAGCTACTGTATGTATTTATTAATATATCATAAATGTATTTGTTTAAGCTCAAGATGAATCCTGAATGGGACTGGATATCAGCCTCTTGCACCTCCTGTACAACAGGGCTCAGACTGGGAGAAAAAGAGAAGCAGCAAATAAAAAAAAAAAAAAAAAAAAAAGATAATGTACTGACAAGGAGAAATAAAGTGGGGTGGAGAAAAGAGGAAAGGAGGGGAGAAGGAGAAGGAAAGGGAAGAAGAAGGGAAGTCAAGGGAAGAAGAAGGGAAGGTAAGAGAAGGGAAGGGAAGGGAAGAAGGGAAGGGAAGGGAAGGGAAGGGAAAGAACTGGGAGAGAGTAAAAAAAAATAAAAATAGGGAAAGAAAGGAGGGAGGGAGGAAAGGGAAGAGAGGGAAGGGAAAGGAAGGGAAGTAGGAAGGAAAGAAGGAAGGAAGAAAGGAAGGAAGGTAAGAGAGGAGAATGAAAGGAGGGAGATAACAGGGAAGGAGGGAGGAAAGGGAAGAGAGGGAAGGGAAGCAGGAAGGAAAGAAGGAAAGAAATAGAAATGAAGGAAGGTAAGAGAGAAGAATGAAAGAAGGGAGATATCAAGGAAGGAGGGAATGATGGATTGCTGTCCCCAGAATCAGGAAGTATTATCTCTCCAGTACTATAGCGGTAAATGTGGAATGGCGATTATTCATTCCTCCAGCCTGGGGACACGTCACACGACAGAGACCAATGCGATGTATAAGCCCCCGGCCCCCCATCCTGCTGGGGTCAGCTCCTGATCTGGCCTGGAAATGGAGAAAGTTATTCATCCTTCAGGGAGTTAATTATTACTGGCAGGCCCAGAAATATTTAATTATCCGGCGTTGGGCTCAATGTTATCCAATGATAAGTTAAATGGAGAAATAAGAAGGATGTTTGTGGTGTTCTGGAAGGGAGATTAGTCATGAAGAACAATGGGGGCTTTCACTTCTAAAACGATTGTGAATAATGACGGGATTGTGAAGGGTACTAATTATATCCATTCAGGCGCTGTATCCGCCGAGTTATGAATTATGACAAATTATTTTTATGGATTTTTTTGAAGATTAGCATAAAACCTCTTATAGGGCTTCTTCTATTATTTTTCTTCATTTAATTTATTTTATTCAATGCTGCGTACAATCAAACGCCTCTATTGTGACACAGACATGTAGTGATTGTATGGCGGGACTGGAAGTCCTAAATTGCAGCTGTAAGAACTGACGGGAGGACACAGCTGCAGGCAGCAATCTCCTGGAATAACAAGTTTCTTTTTTTAATTTTTTAAAGAGGACCTGTGTCCTCCTAACAATGCCTTCATCTGCTTTTCTCTCAAGAAGGAAGGAGCCATATTTGTTCAGGCATCATCCAGTTCTTCTTCTTAGACTGAGATGGTGGCTCAGAGTTGACATAATTATGTAAATTCTGGTTCCTGTGCAGTAAGAGTTCTTGTGTGTGTTTGCATTTATCTGGCATAGATCAGCCCCCTGCTGCAGCCTTTCACCTTCTGTCTTGCTACAAAGTTACAATGTACAGTCTGATCTCTGGTAGGGCTGCCACGACGCGTCGACTACAAAAAATCGTCGACGTGCGGAAAAAGCGTCGACGCGTCAACGCGTGACGTCACACGCCCCCGGCCGGCCGCCGCGCTGCTTGAAGCATTGCCGGCTGGGTGAAATTCCCCCGCCGGGCTCCGTTGGAGACGAGAGGTGAGCGCTGACCGTCTCCAGCACCCCTGTACTCCCTGTACTGCCACAGCTTCTGCCGCAACACATTCGCCATCCTCCCCGATCACCCAGCTGCGGCGCTACACCGGCTTGTAATGGCCTGTACTAGGTGGGAGGGCTTACTGGGGGGTCTGTACTGGGAGGGGGGGCTTACTAAGTGGTCTGTACAGTACAGACCACTTAGTAAGCCCCCCTCCCAGTACAGACCCCCCAGTAAGCCCTCCCACCCAGTACAGACCACTTAGTAAGCCCCCCCTCCCAGTGCAGACCCCTCAGTAAGCCCTGTACTAGGTGGGAGGGCTTACTGAGGGGTCTGAACTGGGAGGGGGGCTTACTAAGGGGTCTGTACTGGGTGGGAGGGCTTTCTGGGGGGTCTGTACTGGGAGTGGGGGCTTACTAAGTGGTCTGTACAGTACAGACCACTTAGTAAGCCCCCCTCCCAGTACAGACCCCCCAGTAAGCCCTCCCACCCAGTACAGACCCCTTAGAAAGCCCCCCTCCCTCCCAGTGCAGACCCCTCAGTAAGCCCTCCCACCTAGTACAGTCTGGGTGACAGGAGACTGAGGAAATGGTTCCTCCTGCCTGCAGCAGACTGGTGACATCATCTCAGCCTAGGCAAAGTCGCTGGACTGGAACTGAAAGATGGCTTTTTAATGATATAAGGTAGAGCTTTTATGATAAATGTATATTGTACTGTATATTGTAAATATGTACTGTATATGTAAATGTCCTGTATATCGTGACAGGTCAGGGAGTTATCCATGCAGACTTTTAAACTTTTAAAGTTAAAGGGAAACTCCAGCCAAAAATGACATTTTTCCTATTAATAGTATGTTAAATATCTTTAACTTTGATATTATTCATTTTCTGGCTAGCTGCTTGTCTAGCTTAGAAAGTCTTATCTAAACTAGACAATCAGCTTCTTCCTGTTCTTCACCAACAATGCTATCTCCTTTTATCTGAATTTGCTAAGCTGTCTTTCACTTCCTGAAAAGGTTGTCGGTCTTTCTTAGACAGGCATGCCTAGACCTGCCCAGCCTCCATCCCTCCCATCCCTCCTATCCTTCACCATGATCTCCTCCTGTTTTCATAGCCTTGTTTAGAGGGAAGAAATGAGAGAGAAGGATACCGATCGATTTCTATTGCTCATTACATGAGAGTAATGAGTTTTAGGCTCCGTTTCCACTAGTGTGGCTTGTAATGCGACTTTGGACACAATGCCACATGACAAGTCACAGCCCATGGATTTCAATGGCCCCCGTTCCCATTTATGCGACTTTGAAAATCATGACTTTGAAAAGGTGCCTACACTACTTTGATGCGACTTTGATCCAGAGAATGTAAAGTTGGATCAAAGCTTCACTCAAAGTCACACTCTAAATCACACAACTTTAGAGTCGCACTAGTGAAAAGGGAGCCACTAGGCTAGAGTGCAACTATGGAGTGAGACTTTGATGCGACTTTGAGTGCAGCTTTAATCCAACTTTACACTCTCTGAATCAAATTTGAATCAAAAGTTGCATCAAAGTCATGCAAGTTCCTTTTCAAAGTCACTGATCTTCAAAGTCGCATAGATGGGAACAGGACTTGTCAAGTCGCACTAGTGGAAACAGAATGTGGTTGCCCGTACTATGATCATTGTAGACTGTGAGCTGAGACCCCCGAGCACTTCCAGCTACACTGACAGTTCCCTCCCCCTTCTGTGTCCAGCTTTCTTCTCCTATGGAAGTCTTCATTCAAAGCCCTGTACAGCTATACTGTATATGTGCCCAGGGCCGGATTAAGAGCATCATGGGCTTGGTGCTGAGGATTTTGAAGGGCCTTAAGGGCCGTGCCTTGGCATGCACCCAGAGGAGGAAGGGTGCAGCCATGCATGCCTAATTCAACATGGGATGCTGTCTCTGAAGCCCATAAACACATCCATGCATCGGCAACTGTCCCTCCTTGTCCGGCCTTCGTGCTGTGTGGGGAGGTTCTGAGGGAGCTTCCTGGGGAAGCGAGCATAGAAGCCAGACTTCTGTGTTTACAAGTGACAGAAGAGCGGTAACAGTGAATATGGCCAACCCGGGGCCTATATTAAGGTAGGGGCCTGGAGCTGCAGCTCCAATAGCCCCTACGTTAATCTGGCCCTGTATGTGCCCCTCCCTCCCAGCACAGCTATACTGTATATGTGCCCCTCCCCCCCAGCACAGCTATACTGTATATGTGCCCCTCCCTCCCAGCAGAGCTATACTGTATATGTGTCCCTCCCCCCCAGCACAGCTATACTGTATATGTGCCCCTCCCCCCCAGCACAGCTATACTGTATATGTGCCCCTCCCTCCCAGCAGAGCTATACTGTATATGTGCCCCTCCCCCCCAGCACAGCTATACTGTATATATGCCCCTCCCCTCAGCACAGCTATACTGTATATGTGCCCCTCCCTCTAAGCACAGCTATACTGTATATGTGCCCCTCCCCCCAGCACAGCTATACTGTATACGTGCCCCTCCCCCCAGCACAGCTATACTGTATACGTGCCCCCCCCCCCCCGTCACCTCCCCATGTCCTGTGTTAATTATTTCTTCATTTTCTCATGAATTAGGATGTACAATGCATCCTTACTGATGAGAGAACACTGGGCGGGAACCTATGATCAGCTCCTCCCATTCTGTATACACCCACTAGCTACCTAGGGACAATGCCCCTCCCTGGAAGTGATTTCACTAGCTTTCAGTAACCACGCCCACTTGCTGCTCTTGGACTCAGCAGGAAGAGGAGTTGAAGTCATGTGACAGCACTGAAAACTGCAAAATAAAGGAAGAAAAACTGGGAAATTTGGTGTTATCGCTCTCACTCTCTCATACTGGTCACTGGAAGTTCAACATGGCACCTCATGGCAAAGAACTCTCTGAGGATCTAAAAAAAAAAAGAATTGTTGCTCTACATAAAGATGGCCTAGGCTATAAGAAGATTGCCAAGACCCTGAAACTGAGCTGCAGCATGGTGGCTAAGACCATACAGCGGCTTAACAGGACAGGTTCCACTCAGAACAGGCCTCGCCATGGTCAACCAAAGAAGTTGAGTGCACGTGCTCAGCGTCATAGCCAGACTTTGGGAAATAGACATGGGAGTGCTGCCAGCATTGCAACATGATAAGGACCCCAAACACACCTCTAAGGCCACCACTGCCTTGCTAGAGAAGCTGAGGGTAAAGGTGATGGACTGGCCAAGCATGTCTCCAGACCTAAACCATATTAAGCATCTGTGGGGCATCCTCAAATGGAAGGTGGAGGAGTGCAAGGTCTCTAACATCCACCAGCTCCATGATGTCATCATGGAGGAGTGGAAGAGGACTCCAGTGGCAACCTGTGAAGCTCTGGTGAACTCCATGCCAAAGAGGGTTAAGGCAGTGCTGGAAAAAAATGGTGGCCACACAAAATATTTGGACATTTTCACTTAAGGGTGTACTCACTTTTGTTGCCAGCAGTTTAGACATTAATGGCTGTGTGTTGAGCTATTTTGAGGGGACAGCAAATTTACACTGTTATACAAGCAGTACACTCACTACTTTACATTGTAGCAAAGTGTCATTTCTTCAGTGTTGTCACTTGAAAAGATGTAATAAAATATTTACAAAAATGTAAGGAGTGGGGGGGCGTGGTCGCCGCGTAGCTGCATGGACGTCTGAGCTCGCAGCTCTGCCAGACCAGGGAAGGAATCGGCACACATCGGCGTCCCACAGACCTTTACAACTCTCTTTTTCGGGCTGAAAGGCAGGGGAGGTGATTCTCCTTCATCCCCGATGGCTCGCAAGAAGAAAGACACCGGCCATCCGAGACAGCTCCAGCATTTCTTCATGGCCCAGGAGAAGCAGCGCAGCCAAAATGGCGGCGGCGGCGGCGGTTCTCCGGCCTCCTCCAGCGGGTCCTCTCAGCCATCACCCAGCCCTCCTCCGCCCTCGGCCCAGAAGGCAGGACAACCCCGATCTCTGGCGGCATCCACTCCGCTGTCGAGGAGCCCAGTGAAGAGCAAACCTCGGCTGTCGGAGGATTCACCAGCGGAGGAGGTAAGCCACGGGGGACACTCCTCTATGGACTCCACTAGGGAGCTATCTCCCAACATAGACACCTTCCCCACGAGCGAGCGACCGGTCTCAGAACCGAGGCTAAAGGACATGATGATGTCCCTGCGTGCCTCCATGCACAATGACTTTATGGAATGTGTCCGCTCCTTCAAAGTGGAGGTGCAGGCCTTGGGCGGCCGCATGGATAAAGTAGAAAACAAGATGGGGGAATTCGCTGCCTCTCACAACGAACTCATCGATGCCCATTATAGCCATGAAGATGAGATAGAGCAGCTGAAGTCTAAGATGGCTGACATGGAGGACCGCTCTAGGCGGAACAATGTGAAACTTAGAGGGGTTCCAGAATCAGTGCACCCCGGGGACTTAGACCAATATGCGAAAGACCTTATTCTGTCTGTTCTCCCAAACACCCCAATATCTGAACTTATTATAGACAGAATACATCGTCTCCCTAAGCCCTCGTATCTATCAGATGATGTGCCTCGAGATGTCATCATGAGGGTTCATTTCTATCATGTCAAAGACAGCCTGATGTCGGCCTTTAGGAAGAAAACCCTAATATCAGAACCCTACTCTAGGATCCAACTGTTTGCCGACTTGTCACAACACACATTGCAGAAAAGGCGGGCACTACACCCACTTACTAAAATCCTGAGGAACCACTCTATCATATACAGGTGGGGATTCCCAGTGAAGCTGACTATCACATACAACAACAAGGCGCATGTAGTTTCATCCGTACAGGAGGGCCTGACCCTGCTGAGGTCATGGAACCTACTCCCCGAGCAAGCCCCAGCTCCACAGGAACCCTCAGGACGAATCTCCCCGATATCTGAGGAGTGGCACACCATTTCCCACAAGAAGAAGGGGAAAAAATCATCTAAGGGATTGCCATCTCCAATCCAATCTAACGGATCACCTTCCTGAGTCTGGTCACCTTGACCACCTAACTACCCCCTGCAAACATGTGCAGTATACCTGCTCACGAGTTCGTTCTCTTGCTTTTATATTTACCTTGCAAGTACCATATTTGCTCTGTTGTTTTGTTCTTTTTTTCCTTTTTTGTCTCTTTTTTATTGTCGGTCGGCAACATCACCATACAACACCTGAACATACTGAGATCGTTCCTGGAAACCACGGACCTTCGCTTCCTTAAGCTGTGGGTACAGCCCTGGAGACTCTCTTTTCTACCCCTCAAATGTGAGTACACATTGGATTATCAGCTTAGCCCTTTTATAATTACAAAATGACCATCACCATTACATCCCTGAATGTCCATGGCCTCAACCACCCGGCCAAGAGGTCCTCTATGTGGAAGGAGGCACTACTACTTAAAAGTGACCTTCTTTGCATCCAGGAGACACATCTTCAGCACTCTCATCACCCTGCTGTGTCCCACAGGAGCTTCCCACACATTTTCATGGCTTCGGCCCCGCAGAAGCGTAAGGGTGTACTTATAGCAGTCCGAGACACTCTTGCCTTTACCTTGCATAGGCTTTTGGTGGACTCTAACGGCCGCTACGTACTGTTGCAATGTGATCTGAACAATGTCCCATTTACGATACTAAATGCCTATGCCCCCAACACACGCCAGATGCGTTTTTGGAGGAAAATGTTCCGAATGTTGGACAAGCAGAAATATGGCTCTGTGGTAGTTTGTGGGGATTTCAATCTAACAGCGGACCCCAACTTAGACATTTCCTCCACCCCTAGACGCCCACCACCTGCTCTGCAGACACTTCTCTATGAAGCGGACCTGTTTGATACCTGGAGGTGCCTACACCCGGGTGAACGTGATTATACTTTTCATTCTCACAGGCACAATGCCTACTCCCGCATTGATATGATCCTGACTGATAAACATCTCCTACAGAATATTCGAAGCTCGACTATTCATAACATCACATGGTCCGATCACGCACCAGTGACTGTGGTTTTACAAGAATCACGATCTCCGGGCCCTGCGTACTTATGGAGAGCCAACAGCCAGGTCTTGGAGTCTCCCCGACTTGCCTCCCAAATTCGGGGGCATCTTGAGGAGTACTTCAAACACAATGTGGGCTCAGTAGCAGACCCGACAACACTGTGGTGTGCCCATAAGGCCTTTATAAGAGGCGTTCTTATTAAAATGTGTGCTCAACTTAAGAGGCAGAGGACGCGGCGCCTGGATGAGCTCCTGGCTGAGATCTCCCGTCTGGAACCCCTCAATAAAGTATCCCCTACCCCGCAATTGGCCCAACAACTGAGAGACCTTAGATCTAACTTGAGGGACTTATTGGTGGAACAGCAAGATAAATACTTTAGGGCTCTTAAACTGTCGCATTACTCAGCTGGTAACAAGGCAGGGAAACTGTTGGCTTCCAAACTGCGGGCCAAACGCATTAAGAATAGAATAGCTTATCTCGTTGACCCTAATACTAACACTAAAATAACTAACCCTCAAGACATAGCCAACTCTTTTGCAAGTTACTATGAGTCCCTGTACAACCTCAAAAATTACCCTAGTACCCCCCAGCCAACGGAGGCACTCATATCCTCCTTCCTGGACTCTGTTCGCTTGCCGACTCTTACTGCCTCCCAGCTGCAGGCTCTTAATGCCCCGATATCAGTGGTGGAGGTGGAGCGGGCCATCCGTACACTACCAACAGGGAAATCTCCGGGACCCGATGGTCTCCCCAATCTTTACTACAAAAAGTTTATGTCAACCCTGGGCCCACACTTAGCCACGATGTTTGCGGCCGCGGTGTCCTCTGCCTCTCTGCCTAGTGAATTACTGCAAGCGTATGTGGTCACGCTGCCCAAACCGGGCAAAGAACCTACTTCTCCTCCTAATTTCAGGCCAATCTCGCTACTGAACACTGATGTGAAATTGTATGCCAAGGTACTGGCCCTTAGACTCCACCCAATATTGCCGGATCTTATCGATCCAGATCAGTCAGGATTTGTTAGAGGCCGCCAGGCCTCAGATGCTACTAGGAGGGTGGTGGGGCTGGTGGATAGAGCTGGATCCGGTCGGGTGCCTTCGCTGCTGCTCTCGTTGGACGCGGAGAAGGCATTCGACCGGGTCCACTGGACGTATATGACTAGGGTGTTACAGAGATTCGGGTTTCAGGGCCCCATCTTAAGGCCCGTACACACGTACCGATCGTCGGCATACAAACGTCGGTGGACGAAGGATCTGCCGATTGTACGCGTGTTAGTATGGTGCCTCCGACAGATGTCTGCGCACAATCCGCGGACAAAAGTCTTTCGTGCAAACATGAAAATATTTGTATGCCGACACCAGAACGGACGATTGTTCGCCTGTCAGTACACAATTCGGCCGACAGACCGCAGATTTGCAAGACTGGGCATGCTCAGAAAATAGAAAACACAGGGAAAGTTAACCATTACATGACATCACTTCTGCAGTCGGCGGACAAAATTCTTGTGCTGTCCTTGTGCTGTCTTTGCACTTTTCAGCAGACACCGACATCCCGGGGAGAAAAGAGGAACATTTGTAAGCCGACCATCGGTACGTGTGTACGGGGCTTTACACGCAATACTGGCGCTATACTCCAACCCCTCGGCGAAGGTTTACTCCTCTAGCATGCTGTCCAGGTCCTTCTCCATAACAAATGGGACAAGGCAGGGCTGCCCTCTGTCACCTTCCATTTTCAATTTGCTTATAGAGCCCCTGGCAGAGGCAGTTCGATCCTCCGCTAATATTAAAGGCCTTACCACCCCCACGCGAACCCATGTTATTAGTTTATTTGCGGACGATGTCATTATCTTCATGTCCGACCCTGAGCGGTCGCTGGCGGCTACACACTCCTTGCTACAACAATTCAGCCTGGCTTCCTACTACAAGGCCAACTTTACGAAATCCTTGATATTACCGATGGGCATGTCCCAGACCTTATGTCAAAAATTACAATCCCTGTACCCCTATACTTGGAAGAGAAGTGGCATCCCATACTTGGGAATTCAACTAACCCCCAAAGTAGAACTATTGGCTGAAGCTAACTTCCCGCCTCTAGTGGCAAAAATTGAGAAGGAGTGTCGCAGGATCTCAAACACGGAGCTTACCTGGTCGGGCCGTCTAGCCTCTTTCAAGATGATCCTTTTGCCCCAAATTTTATATATATTTCGGACCTTAGTGATCCCGGTACCCCAGAAAATCATAATTTCCCTACAAGCGGCACTCAAGGGACTGGTGTGGAGGGGCAAGAGACCGAGAAGCGCTCACTCTTACCTGATTAAGCACTGGTCTGCAGGGGGCATGGGCATGGTAGACATTAAAGATTATCTCTTGGCCTCACATTTGACCCAACTAACGCACTGGGTGAACCCTGCATCTTCCACAGTGTGGAACAACATGGAAGCTGAGATCTGCTCCCCCCTCCCCCTGCGGACGATGCTCTTGGCGGACGTATGGTGCCCAAGACCACTGACAGCGCTTCCCATCTCGTTCCGGGCCTCACTTTTGGCCTGGCGCACGCTCATAGCTCGCTCCGGCCAGCAACCCACGTTAGTTAGAGTCCCCATCCCATTGGGCGTGCTGGAACTAGTCATTCCTCACACCTCACTCAAAACCTGGGTCAACAGCGGTATACTCACTGTGGATCATATCCTGACAGGAGATGTACTAAAACCGTTTGCCAGTCTTCAGGAAGAATACTCGCTTCCTTCCACCGAATATTATCTATACTTGAGAATCTCCCACTTCCTCCGCACTTTGACATCGCCACATATGTATATTCCGTCCCAGGGATGGAAGTTCTTATCGGGCAACCTACGCTCAGTCAAGGGAACTTCTCTTTTCTACAACTTCCTTCAAAGCAAACTGGAGTATAGTAAAGCTACCCCCTTCGTGAAATGGGAAAAGGACCTGGGTGATACGTTTACTGACAAGCAATGGCAAGCAGCTTTTCGGTCTATCCGACAATCCTCGTCGTGTACCAACCACTGGGAATTGTCACAAAAGATAAATTTGAGATGGTACCTTACACCATACCGACTATCAAAATTTGTACCGGACTACTCACCCCTGTGTTGGAGGGGATGTGGTGAGGCTGCCCACTTAACTCATGTGTTTTGGTCATGTAGACGCCTAAAAGGATTTTGGGACAGCCTGTTCTCCTTGATATCTAGAATCACTGGGGTGCTGACCCACCCCTCTCCGACACTGGCAATATTGAACATAGGGATTGAACTATTTCCCAAAGATAGTGGTACGGTGGTGACACACATTCTACTGGCGGCCAGAAGCCTCATAACTAGACAGTGGAAATCCAATTTAACACCCACTACTTCGGAGGTTATAGCGTTGGTCAAAACCAACTGCAAATATGAAAAGCTGCTTGCCTACAAGTCAGGACATAGCGCTAGGTTTGATAAAGCTTGGACCAAGTGGTACACGTGGTTTCCGGATTAGTAATGTTTTATATGATTACTATGTATACTGAAAATGAATAATGCTCTGCCGACTAGTTGTTGCCTTATTCCCATGTTGTTACTTTACCCCCTGTTGTTATTGTACATAAGTCACCTGAAGGTATGGGAGTCTCATGAATGATCACGTCTGAGCAATGGAAGCCCTCTCTCCACCTTGCTCCAGCTGTCTCTTCCTTCCGGCTTAAACATCTCCTTCTCCCCTACCCTCCTCTCCTTTTCCTACTCTACTCTTCCTTTCCCTTTTCTCCCACCTTCCCCTCTTCCCTGCACCTCCTTCCTCCCTACCGCTTATACTCTTCTTCTCCCCTTCCCCCCTCCCCCCCTTCCTTCTGTTCTCTTCCTCCCCTCCTCTCTCCTTCTCTCTCTCCTCTCCTCCCCCATCTCCTCCCTCGCCTCTCCCCTCCCCCCCCCTCTTCCCCTTCCCCCCCCCTCTCTCTCTCTCTCTATACATCTTCTTCCCCCTCCCCCCCTCTCCCCTCTTCCCCCCCTTTCTCCCTTCCCTCCCCCCCCTCTATACCGTTTCTTCTCTCCTCTCCCCTCTCCTCTCCCACGCCTCCAGCCTCTACTCTCAATCCGCTCTCCCACTTTTCTCTCCATGTCTCCTTCTCTACCCCCCCGATCCAACACCCTCTTCCCCTCATGAGTTATAGAGATCCTGCTTATAGTATTTACACTCTAGAATGGAAGTAAGGTGCTCACGATGTCGTTAGCATATAGCACCTACAGTCCACAAACCTGTGACTCCTATTACTGGCATTGTATCGGTTACAAATGACTTTGCTGTATCTGCTGTACTTGTTGTTGTTGTCTTGACTTATGTACTGACATATGTTATGTTTTGCTTGTATTCCTTTAAAATTTAATAAAAATTCTAATGGAAAAAAAAAAAAAATGTAAGGAGTGTACTCACTTTTGTGAGATACTGTACATTTATATATATATATTTACGGTGTCAGTAGGGCAGAGGACAATGTCAGTAGAGCAGTGGACAGTGTCAGTAAGGCAGAGATTGGGGTCAGTAGGGCAACTGACAGTGTCATTAGAGTAGAGATTGGTGTCAGTAGGACAATGGATGGTGTTAGTCAGTAGAGCAGTGGATAGTGTCAGTAGGGCAGAGGACAACCTTCATGTCATAAGGTGACAGCACTCTGTCCCTGTCTCCCAACTGTCCTCCTGTGTTTTCAGTCTGCCACACAGGCTTCCGATGAAGATAGAAGTGGCCCTTTGAACCCACATTATGCAGGCATGGTCCACTGTTGTCACCATCAGGAAACCCGCCCTGAAAAATGCCATACAGTTATCTCTGGAGTGCAGACAGCAGGAGATCAGAAGTGTTCGATTAAAAATGACCTCTGGGAAAAATATACACCATCTTTATACCAGTCCTAAAAGGGGGACCACTGTGGTGGAAAACATGGGCCCTCCCTCCAAAAGGGGACCAAAGGGGAGCTATTGTTTATTCCCCTCCACGTTCTACAAGTCCCATCTTTTTTGCTTTTGACCACTTTTTGCCCTTGTGGGCTCCTTGCATCTCCTCCTGTCACTCAATACTGGAACTTCTAAATATCATCACAAGGGCACTTAGAAAAGCCTGGTAATGTGCACGTTGGCACAAGATAATATCTCTTTATTAATAGCGCGCCTGAGGAAAATTAAGGATTAACAAACTAATTGCATGCGATATTCCTTCTTCTGCAATATCGCGGGGATCTAACGCCTTGAATGGGTCTCTCTCTCTGTGTATTCCTCGGCCTTTCCCTCGGTCTCTTCCTCCGCCGCGCCAGCCACTTTGTCTTCTCCAGACAGATGTTCCCCAAGTGGGGACAGATAAATCTGAAGATTGTTGTACTGCAAAAATGTAATGAAGCCCATCCGTGTTATAACTAATAATAGTCGTGCGCGGGGAAGCGAGCTTCCTACGGCGCCTTCTCATAAGCAAAGGAAATGAAGAAGAAAAATAGTGGCGCCCGCTCTGGTTTGGCTCTCCCTGAAGATGGAAATCATCTTTGGATAATGGACAGTCAAGCCTCCTTAATAGGGCAGCATGGAAGCAATCGCGGTGAAGGAACCCGCCGTTCTGTTTTTATATTCTGATGTTGCTTTCTTGTCCTTCGATGTCAGCTTTGCTGGATTTTTCAGAATGTGGTACCTTGTGGTGAAGGGACACTGCTGCAAACTTTGGATTGGCCCCTTTCCCGTTACTAGAACCACCTTTTGTCACCTCCACCCTTACTTTCCCTTTGTAACATGTACAAAGACCAAGCGTTAGACAGAGGTAAGAAGATCGGCCATGAGAAAGCTGAGGATTCATCCCATGCCGCAAGTCTTGTTTCATGATCAGGCACAATAGATGCATGGGGACAAGTCTTTGTTCCTTGCACCAAACATTGGCAACTCAACCACTGGGGAACATCTGGTTATCGTGTCAATCTGCCTTGAGCACTCGGCTTTCTTGTGCTCATTGCTTTGAGCCATCACAGTTTGTAACTCCCTTTCCTTTGCAGACCATGACTGCTGGTGACCCAATTTCTACATTCTCTGGATGCTGGTCAGGTAGGGCAAGAAAGGACATGTGCGCTGTTATGGTGCCTCCTGGCAGGTGATGTAGGCTCATTCAAGCAGAGTTGTATAAAGTACTCGAAACCCATACTTGAGTAAAAGTACAAGTGCTCGATCAAAAAGTGACTTGAGTAGAAGTACTAAAGTATTCAACATTTTTTGTACTTAAGTATTGCAAGTAGTTTTTTTAAAAATTTTGCTACTCAAGTACTGAAAGTAAAAGTACAAGTACTGTGTTATGTAGTTGTTAAAGAAAGAAGTCAAAAGTTTGAACATCATATTGTTTTTTATTATTTCAAATGCAGCTTTTATTTATACATACAGTAGCATTTATTTTCGTATGCGCTGATAATACACATGTTTTGAGCTTCATGAAACCTGCCATCTACTGTTCTGGCAGTGGTAATTTTTATAATAGTAACGAGTAAATATGCAGCACAAAAAAAAAAAATATCGGAGTAGAAGTATTGAAATCATTGAAAAAATGTAGTGAAGTAAAAGTGGAAGTAGGAGAAAAAAATTCTACTCTAGGAAAGTACAGATACCGCCTTTCGGTACTTAAGTACAGTAGTGAAGTAGTTCTACTTAGTTACTATACATCTCTGCATTCAAGACATGGAATCTAAGTACATCTAGTCTTTATCAAAGCTCCTGATGTCAGAGATGGGCTGGAAACCCTAGTGGTCCATGGTTTTCTACAGAGCCTATCGATGAAATGAGGCTCACCCAACACACAGTCTACGTACCAGTTGGTCATCACCAAAGCTCCTAATGGTGGATATGGGCTGGAAAACCTAGTAGTCCATGGTCTCCTACAGAGCCTATTGAGGAGGTAACGCAGGCTCATCCAACACACAGAGTCTAAGTGCTAGTTTGTCATCACCAAAAGTCCTAATAGTAGAAATGGGCCGGAAAAGATAGTGGTCCATAATTTCCTACAGAGCCTATCGATGAGGTGGCACAGGCTCATCCAACACACAGAGTCTAAGTACCAGTTGGTCATATCCAAAGCTCCTGGTGTTAGACATGGGCTACAAAGCCTTGTGCTCCATGGTTTTGTACACAGCCTTTTGACGAGGTGATGCAGGCTCATCCAAAACACAGTCTAAAAATACCAGTTGTTCATTACCAAAGCTCCTGATGGTGGGAATGGCCTTGAAAACCTAGTGGTCCATGGTTTTCTACAGAGACTGTTTACAAAGTGGTAGACAAGTGGGTAGTTGGGTTCAGGCACAGGTTGTGGCAGGCAGCAGACAAGAGAGTAGTCAGGTCCAGGCAGCGGTCATGGAAGGTGAGAGGGTAGTTGGGCCTGCTCAGAGTTCTAAGCAGGGAGCAAGAAAAAGAGTAGTCAGGTCCAGGCAGGTCTCTTGGTGGGCGATGAGCAAGAGAGTATTCATGTCACTTCGGGTCAGCAACAAACAGGCAGCTGGCAGGTGAGTATTATAGCATTTTGCTCTCAGGTAGCTGGGGAATGGTAATAAGACACATCAACAGCTGGTGCCTAAATACCCTGCTGGTCAGAGAACATGCCCTGCATTGGTTACTAGGAATTCTGGAAGTCTTGAAAGCAGTAAATGTCCTAAGAATCCTTGAAGACCCGGCAAGGATCCTGCAAGGAATCCTGGAAGACCCAGCAGGGATCCTGCAACGGCAGGTTACTGGTAAAGGGATCTGTGTCCATATAAGACCCAATAATTTTGAAGAGGTAGGGCGTAGGTCTTACCCATGGTAACCATTTTTTAACCTTCTACCAAGGGAACTTAGCCTCCTTTTCGTCCAGACAGCTGTATTCATCCAATGGCTAGTTATTTCTCCTCAACCCAGTGCAGCTGGATCTCATCCTTCATCACCATCTAATGCTACAGGTTCCAACACCTGGCCTCATTAGCAGTCTTTAAAGTGAGGCCAAAACCCCTAACCTATTTCTACTCTACTAGACCTTCTTCTGTATTGCAGCAATGTAGCAGCAGGATCTCACACCTAACCTCATTAACAGTCTTTAAAGCGAGACCACAGACCAAAAGTATAACTAAAGGCAACACTTTTTTTTTTTTTTTGGATTGTGGAGTGGAGAGGGATTAGAACACCTGTCAGTTTTTGGTTTTTTTTTGCTGTCTGTGCCCCAGTTAGGGAGGTTCACCCTCTCTATTTGTCCTGTTTACCATTATCATTGAAAGTGAAAGTAAAATAAAATCGCACATTTTAGGTTGCCCCTAAAAATAATAGAGGGGGGCTCTTCCAATGGGGACACAAGTTCTGGTGACCAAGGAATTTCCTTAATTTGCAGGGATTTCCTCTCACTTCCTGTTTGGCTATGGGACAGGAAGTAAAGCGAAATCTCTGCAATGGGACACAGATGACAAAAAAATAAAATATCTGACAGGGGTATAACCCTCCCTTTCTCTATGAAAAAAAAAAGTTCTGCCTATATTTCTACTTTAAGCCTGTGCCCAATCAACAGGTTCTGTTAGACACTAGTCTGCCTATACCACTCTTTGTTACTTCCCTGACCTACTGTGTTTTCATATACAAATTTTGAACTCATTCTGCATCTGCTTAGACATTCTGCTTGTAGGTGGGTACAGCGTGGTGCGGCAGTAATAATTCACACACCGTCCAGGTGCAATCAGTATAGGTTGTATTGTAGCAAAAGCAGAACTTGTATTGTAGTCAAGGCAAACAGTTCACAATAAAACCCGGTGGCAGAAGACCCAACCGGGAGTACTAAGGACTACCAACAGTAGGGTAACAGCCCAACTGACAGCGTTTGTCTGTCACATGCCCCCTTTCAATGCAGTGACCAGCGTACATGCCCACAATGCAGTGACCAGCGTACATGCCCCCAATGCAGTGACCAGCGTACATGCCCCCTTCTATGCAGTGACCAGCGTACATGCCCCCAATGCAGAGATCAGCGTACATGCCCCCTTCAATGCAGAGACCAGCGTACATGCCCCCAATGCAGTGACCAGCGTACATGCCCCCAATGCAGTGACCAGTGTACATGCCCCCAATTTCAGAGATCAGTGTGCGTGCCCCCTTAAATGCAGAGGACCCAACCGGGAGTACTAAGGACTACCAACAGTGGGGAAACAGCCCAACTGACAGCGTCTGTCTGTCACATGCCCCCTTTCAATGCAGTGACCATTCTGCAGAGGCAGAATGCAGCCTGGCCATCTCATTCCCAAACGGGAAGATGTCCAAGGCAAGTGCAAGCCCAAAGCTTTCTCTTCTCTTCTGGTACATCTACCTGTCGCTAATACTGTCCCTGACAGATGGGGAGCCTGTCCCTACACTACCCACATGAGAATGCATGCCAAAACCTGGGCATCAGGGACTTAAAAAGACTCTGCTGACCCAAGATGGCCCCAAGGGTCACCTGGATCCATTGCAGCCAACTGGACCCCTATCTTCAGTAAACCACAGAGAAATCGAGTTTCCCCTCACTTCCTCTCCAGGCTGTGATGTTGCTACGGTCAGGTGCCACCTACAGTGATGGAAGAAGACTGCTCCTGCCTACATGCTCACTACCTTGAACTTGAGCACCTCCAGCATTTGTCCTGCACGCTTGCTGTCTGTCAAGGCCAACTTTCTGGGAGTTATGCCCTTGAGCATTAGCGGTCATGGTGAGTACCTATTATTCCAAGGTTGTTTGGAGAGAGTTTGCACCCAAAACAGAGGGTCCACAAATCGTGACAGCAGAATCCATGTCTGAACAGGCGTAGATTTCCCAAAAAAGGTTCATTTTGGCCAAACTGCATTGAAAACATACACATACTGTAAAAACACACAAACCAGTGTCTCAAAATGAATAAAGTAAAAAGCACAGGTGAGAGGAGCATACACAGTTCACTTATTTGACCTAATTCAGACTTGATTTCCATGAATCAGACTTTGAATCATTCCGTTCATTGTCTGCGCTCTTTTTTCTTTTTATAATCTGGAAAGGCAGACTTTGGAAATTCCCTGCTGGCAGAGAACAGGAACCCCACTGTTCCTCAAGCCTCTTCCTCCTCTGAGCAGAGGTGCAAGGGGTCTAAAAGCGGCCAGGACAGAGATGAATGACTCTAGCAGAAAGTAAAATAGACCCAAGTTATTCAATCCAATGGAGGATCGAGGAAGAAACTGAGAAATAACCGCGAAGGTTCAGCGAAGAGCCTGGAAAACAGGAAGAAGGAATATAATAATGTGCATTTAAAGCGCTCCCCTCATAAGAGAATTATGTAGGGAACCATTGCTGACTTCCCCTATGAAGTGCGTTCATTGCCTGGCTTCAATGCTTTCTAAGTCGCTGAGATATGAAACGAAGATACTTTTCTGAGACTCATTTACAGCACAACTGCCCAGGTCCAGGCCGGCCCTACAATGGGTCCCAGTGGGTCCATTGAACCCAGGCGGCAGATGAGCAGGGGCGGCCGCTGTAGAAGAAAAAAAAAATCATTGCCACACCATTAAAGTAAATGTTGCGGCTGGCGGCCGCGGCTGGGACTCGTCTCGGAGTATTCAAATTGACTGGTCTGGCCGCCGTCTCTGTCTTGGCTCCTGTCTGTCACGGTCACTCACCTGAGGTCTGTGATTTAAATGCACTGGACCCAAGCACAGCCAGAGAACAAGCATTTTTAGCTTGTGGTCAGCTTAGTGTGAGAAGAATTTTTGGGTCCAACATTCAACTTCTTGACCTTGGTGTATAGATAGATAGATGCTGATGAAGAGTAGCGCCTGGGATCAGGGACGTGCGGTGAGGTCAGTGACTGGTGAGGCACTGACTAGTATCAGAGCCAGAATTAACCACTTAAGCCCCGGAAGATTTTACCCCCATTCCGACCAGGGGGTATTTTACGACTCGGCACTGCGTGACTTTAACTGACAATTGTGCGGTCATGCAATGTGGTACCCAAACGAAATTTACGTCCTTTTTTTCCCACAAACAGAGCTTTCTTTTGGTGGTATTTGATCACCTCTGCGCTTTTTATTTTTTGCGATATTAATAAAAAAAGAGCGAAAATTTTGCAAAAAAATGACATTTTCAACTTTGTCTTTTAAAAAATATCCAATATACTCAATTTATGTATTTTTTTTTGGCCAAAATATATTTAGCTACATGTCTTTGACAAAAAAAAATTCAATGAGCGTATTTTTATTGGTTTGCGCAAAAGTTATAGCGTCTACAAACTATGGTGTAAATACAGAAATTTACGCAGCTTTAATTTTTGACTGCCTATCTCATTTCATGAAGTGCTAAAATGGCAGGGCAGTACAAAACCCCCCCAAACTACCACTTTTTGGAAAGTAGACATCCTAAGGAATGTTCTGAGAGGCATGTTGAGCTCATTGAATATTTCATTTTTTTGTCACAGGTGTTTGAAAAATGACTAAAAATTTTTTTTTTTTTTTTTTTTACACAAAGTTGTCAATGAAATGATATATTGCTCACACATGCCATGGGTATATGTGTAATTACACCCCAAAATATATTCTGCTGCTTCTCCTGAGTACAGGGATACCACATATGTGGGACTTTTTGGGAGCCTAGCTGTGTACGGGACCACAAAATCAAATCCCCACCATCAGAATTTCAAAGGGCGTACATTTTTCATTGCATTTTCTCACTACCTCTAACGGTTTAGGAGGCCCTGAAATGTCAAGATACCACAAAACCCCCCCAAATGACCCCATTTTGGAAAGTAGACACCCCAAGCTGTTTGCTAAGAGGCATGGTGAGTCCATGGAATATTTTATATTTTACCACAAGTTTTGGGAATATTACTATTTTTTTTTTTTATTTTTTTTTTTTACACAACGTTGTCACTAAAAGATAAAATTCTCACACATGACATGGGTATATGTGGAATTACACCCCAAAATACATTCTGCCACTTCTCCTGAGTATGGGGATGCCCCATGTGTGAGACTTTTTGGGAGCCTAGCTGTGTACAGGACCGCGAAAACCAATCAACACTCCCAGGTTTTCTAATGGCGTAAATTGTGCATGTCACCTCTGCACTACCTGTCACAGTTTCGGAGGCCCTAAAATTCCAAGATAGCACAAACCCCCCCCCAAATCACCCCATTTTGGAAAGTAGACACCCCAAGCTATTTGCTGAGAGGCATGGTGAGTCCATGGAATATTTTATATTCTGCCACAAGTTCCGGGAAATACATATATATATATATATTTTTTTTTTTTTTCACAAAGTTGTCAGTAAATGAAATATTGCTCACACATGCCATGGGTATATGTGAAATGACACCCCAAAATACATTCTGCTGCTTCTCCTGAGTACAGGGATACCCCATGTGTGAGACTTTTTTGCAGTCTAGCCGAGTACAGGTCCCCGAAAACCAGTCCCCGCTTTCAGGCTTTCCAAGGGCGTAAATTGTTGATTTCACTCCTGACTACCTATCACAGTTTCGGAGGCCCTAAAATTCCAAGATAGCACAAAACCCCCCCAAATGACCCCATTTTGGAAAGTAGACACCCCAAGCTATTTGCTGAGAGGCATGGTGAGTCCATGGAATATTTTATATTTTGCCACAAGTTCCGGGAAATATATATATATATATATATATATATATATATTTTTTTTTTTTTTCACAAAGTTGTCAGTAAATGAAATATTGCTCACACATGCCATGGGTATATGTGAAATGACACCCCAAAATACATTCTGCTGCTTCTCCTGAGTACAGGGATACCCCATGTGTGAGACTTTTTTGCAGTCTAGCCGAGTACAGGTCCCCGAAAACCAGTCCCCACTTTCAGGCTTTCCAAGGGCGTAAATTGTTGATTTCACTCCTGACTACCTATCACAGTTTCGGAGGCCCTAAAATTCCAAGATAGCACAAAACCCCCCCAAATGACCCCATTTTGGAAAGTAGACACCCCAAGCTATTTGCTGAGAGGCATGGTGAGTCCATGGAATATTTTATATTTTGCCACAAGTTCCGGGAAATATATATATATATATATATTTTTTTTTTTTTTACACAAAGTTGTCAGTAAATGATATATTGCTCACACATGCCATGGGTATATGTGAACTGACACCCCAAAATACATTCTGCTGCTTCTCCTGAGTATAGGGATACCCCATGTGTGAGACTTTTTTGCAGTCTAGCCGAGTACAGGACCCCGAAAACCAATCATCGCCTTCAGGCTTTCCAAGGGCGTAAATTGTTGATTTCACTCCTGACTACCTATCACAGTTTTGGAGGCCATGAAATGCCAAGACAGCACAACCCCCCCCCAAATGACCCCTTTTCGGAAAGTAGACACCCTGAGCTATTTGCAGAGAGGCATGTTGAGTGTTTTGCAGATCTCACTTTTTGTCACAAAGTTTTGGAAATTGAAAAAAGAGGAAAAAAAATGCATTCATTCATTTCTTCATTTTCCAAAAAAAATTAGAGCTGCAAAATACTCACCATGCCTCTCAGCAAATAGATTGGAGTGTCTACTTTGCAAAATGGGGTCATTTGGGGGGGGTTTGTGCAATCTTGGCTTTTTATGGACTTCAAAACTGTGATAGGTAGTAAGGAGTGAGATCAACAATTTACGCCCTTAGAAAGCCTAAAGGTGCGCATTGGTTTTCCGGGTCCTGTACGCGGCTAGACTGGCAAAAAGTCTCACACATGGGGTATCATTGTACTCAGGAGAAGCAGCAGAATGTATTTTGGGGTGTCATTTCACATATACCCATGGCCTGTGTGAGCAATATATCATTTACTGACAACTTTGTGTAAAAAAATAAAAAAAAATAAAAAAATTTTTTTTCCTCGAAACTTGTGGCAAAATATAAACTATTCCATGGACTCACCATACTTCTCAGCCAGTAGCTTGGAGTGTCTACTTTGCAAAATGGGGTCATTTGGGGGGGTTTTGTGCCATCTTGAAATTTCAGGGCCTCTGAAACTGTGACAGGTAGTCAGGGGTAAAATCAGCAATTTACGCCATTAGAAAACCTGAAGATGTGGATTGGTTTTCGGGGGCGCGTACACAGCTAGGCTCCCAAAAAGTCTCACACATGTGGTATCCCTGTACTCAGGAGAAGCAAAAGAATGTATTTTGGGGTGTCATTTCACATATTCCCATGGCATGCATGAGCAATATATCATTTAGTGACAACTTTCTGTAAAAAAACAACAAAAAATAATAATTTTCCCGAAACTTGTGGCAAAATATAAAATACTCCATGGACTCACCATGCCTCTCAGAAAAAAGCTTTGGGTGTCTACTTTTCAAAAAGGGGTCATTAGGGGGGTGTTTGAACAGTTCCGGCATTTTATACTCAATCTTATCCACACATCACCCACTCTTCTAACCACTTGAAAACCAAGCCTTTTCTGTGCCTTTTTGTTTACATGAAAAAATATTTTTTTTTTACTAGAAAATTACTTTGAACCCCCAAACATTATATATTTTTTTAAAGCAGAGGCCCTATAGAATAAAATTGTGGATGTTGCAAATTTTTTTGTCACACGGTATTTGCGCACAGATTTTCCAAACGCAATTTTTGCGAAAAAAATACATTTTTTTTTAATTTATTGCACAAATACACTATATAATTCCAATTTTTTTGGTAAAATTTAAAAGATGATCTTATGCCGAGTTCATAGACACCTAACATGACATGCTTTAAAAATTGCGCATGCCTGCGCAGCGACAAAAACTTATGTACATTTTTGAAAACCTTTAAAAGTCTCTACAGGTTACCACTTTAGACTTACAGAGGAGGTCTACTGCAAGAATTACTGCACTCGATCTGGCGATCGCGGCGATACCTCACATGCATGCTGCAATTGTGGTTTACATATGACACTAGACCACCGCTTGCGTGCGCCATTGCGCGCAAGCACCGGGGGTAAGGGGGGGGGCTCAATTTTTTTTTTTTCTTTTGCTTTCTTATGTTATTTTGACACCTTTCCTTTAATTTTTTTTTTTTTAAATCATTTTTATTGTTATCATAGTGAATTTAAATATCCCCTATGATAGCAATCTGTAGTGACAGGTACTCTTTTTAAAAAAAATTGGGGTCTTTTAGACTCTAGATCTCTCCTCTGACCTTAACGCATCTGACCACACCAAAATTGGTGTGATAAAATACTTTCCCAATTTCCCAATGGCCCTGTTTATTTCTGGCGAAACAGAAGTCATAAAATGCTCGTAGCCTCCGGCATCTTAGGCCATAGAGATGATTGGAGCCATTCTCATCTCCAATTAGCTCTATGGTTAGATAACTGAACCACCGGCTGCACTCTCGGGTTAACCGGTGGGACAGGAGAGCCAGAGAAAAACCATGGAAGGCTGCGGAAGGCGGCGGTGGGGGGGGGGAGGCCCCTCCCACTGCATGTAAAAGCAGTCTAGCGGCCAATTACCTGCTAGAATTGCTTTTACATGTAAGCCGACCGCTGGCTGTAAAAAACGATACCAAGATGATGCCTAAATCTGCAGGCATCATCCTGGTATAACCACTCAAAGTCCAGCAACGTACCAGTACATTGCTGGTCCTTGTTTGGCATATAGGTTTTTTTTTTTTTCATGCAGCCTGTGGGCTGAACGGAAAAAAAGAGAACCTATCAGAAATCAGCACAGGAATAATGCGTAGTATTACTCATCATTAACCGCCCAAACAACCACCCACTGAATTTAATGATGGGTATACACGACACTATCCACGTATACCAAAATAGGATTTTAACTGCAGTGCTGAAATCAGAAAATCACCACAGCTGCTATCAGCAAAGGTATCCATATATGCTGAGCGCAAACGCTGTTTGTGTCAGAATATATAAAATCAATGCGTGGTAGCCGACGAGGGACCTGCAAGAGAAACAGGTCACAAAAGAATGAAAAAACAAACAAAGGACATTGAAAAAAAGTATAGTAGGAAGGAGTAGAAGGACATATAAAATGACTGACAACAACAGTTTTTGGATTTTCATCATTAACCGCCCAAACAACCACCCACTGAATTTAATGATGGGTATACACGGCGCTATCCACGTATACCAAAATAGGATTTTAACTGCAGTGCTGAAATCAGAAAATCACCACAGCTGCTATCAGCAAAGGTATCCATATATGCTGAGCGCAAACGCTGTTTGTGTCAGAATATATAAAATCAATGCGTGGTAGCCGACGAGGGACCTGCAAGAGAAACAGGTCACAAAAGAATGAAAAAACAAACAAAGGACATTGAAAAAAAGTATAGTAGGAAGGAGTAGAAGGACATATAAAATGACTGACAACAACAGTTTTTGGATTTTCATCATTAACCGCCCAAACAACCACCCACTGAATTTAATGATGGGTATACACGGCGCTATCCACGTATACCAAAATAGGATTTTAACTGCAGTGCTGAAATCAGAAAATCACCACAGCTGCTATCAGCAAAGGTATCCATATATGCTGAGCGCAAACGCTGTTTGTGTCAGAATATATAAAATCAATGCGTGGTAGCCGACGAGGGACCTGCAAGAGAAACAGGTCACAAAAGAATGAAAAAACAAACAAAGGACATTGAAAAAAAGTATAGTAGGAAGGAGTAGAAGGACATATAAAATTACTGACACCACAACAGTTTTTGGATCCTTTTATTTTTCTTTCTAACTGTTCCTTTACTTCTTGATTTGGGAGGGACTGCGATCATCTGCGATCTTCTCTTCCAGCTTGGGTCTCTCAAAATGTCGATGGACATCCAACATCCTTCGAGACCCTGTGTTTATGTGCCCTACACTGTGTCGTGCTGTACCCTACGCTAATAATCCACTAGTGTATGGTAGCGCTCGAAACATTCCCCGATGCAGAGACCAGGTTGGTCAGGACATTTGGGACAATAATAACGGGTGTCACGCCTAAATCCGCGCTTGCTACAGACACGACATCTTCTTTGGGGCCATCTTTGGGTAGGGGTACTCGGGAGGACATGTGAAAAATGCCTCTCATGCAGCCGGCTCACTGCATCTGGAAGGGGAAGTTGGGCAGGCATGCCTCCTGGGTACAGGTAGGCAAGGATGATCTCTTCCTGGAATTCCCGGAAAGATCCAGTTCGTCCTGACGCCCTGTATAGGACAAAGGCGTTCAGCATAGCCAATTGGTATAGGTAAACAGACACTTTTTTGTACCAGCGTCTGGCTTTACGGGCAACTAAATACGGTGCCAAAAGCTGGTCGTTAAGGTCCACCCCTCCCATGTTAAGGTTATATTCGTGGACACAGAGGGGTTTCTCCACAACGCCAGTTGCCGTAGGAATTTGGATCGTCGTGTCTGGGTGAAGGGAGGACAGAACATAAACATCCCGTGTATCCTTCCACTTCACCGCAAGTAATTTGTCCGTTTTCAAGCAGGCTCTCGCCCCCCGACTAAGACGGGAATCTACAAGCCGTTGGGGGAAGCCCCGGCGATTAGGTCGCACGGTGCCACATGCGCCAATTTGTAAATCAAGAAGGTGACTAAATAGTGGCACGCTTGTATAAAAGTTGTCCACGTACAAATGGTACCCCTTTCCGGATAAGGGTGACACCAAGTCCCAAACGATCTTACCGCTGCTCCCTATGTAGTCTGGGCAGTTGGGGGGCTCCACACAGCTATCTTTTCCCTCATAGACCCGGAAACTAACTGTATAGCCTGTGGCCCTGTCACACAATTTATACAGTTTGACCCCGTACTTGGCACGCTTGCTGGGGAGGTACTGTTTCATAGCAAGGCGGCCAGTAAATTTAATCAGGGACTCGTCAACGCAGACAACTTGTTCGGGGGTAAACAAGGCTGCAAACCGCTGATTGAAGTGGTCTATGAGGGGCCGAATTTTGTGGAGCCGATCGTATGCAGGGTCTCCCCGAGGACGACAGAGTTCATTGTCGCTGAAATGCATAAATCGCAGAATTTGCTCGTATCTCGTCCTGGACATAGAGGCAGAGTACATGCGCATATGGTGAACTGGGCTAGTGGACCAATATAGCCGCAATTCACTCTGTTTAGTTATGCCCATGTGGAGGGAAAGGCCCAGAAAGATCTTAAATTCGGAAACCGTTATAGGTTTCCAGCCGAATTGTCTGGCAAGGTGTGAATTTGGGTTGGCGGCGATGAACTGTTGTGCATATAAATTTGATTGATCCACAATAGATCTGTAAAGATCTTCCGTGAAGAACAGCTCAAAAAAGTTCAGGGGCGTAAAACCAGCTGTCTCCACGTGGATTCCAGGTTGGGCGGTGAATGGGGGAAGTACTGGCGCTGTAGTATCAGTGGGTTGCCAATTAGGAAATGCCAGCGCATCAGGGAGGGCACTATGGGCTCTACGGGCCTGTCTTCGAATACGCGGTGGCTGCGGGCCACTACTTGTGCTAGCCACCGCACCAGCTTCAACTGCACTTAGGGGACTCGCCACGTCACCAGGTCTTACTGCAGTGCTGGTTGTACTAGGTCCAGGTTGTACTAGGCCGCTGGCGCTTGCCAGGTCGCCAGAAGGATGAGCGGCACTAGTACCCACACTCTGCTCCATACGAGCACCCTGCGATTCCTGCATCACAACAACTTCAGAATGGGGTCGGGTACGCCTGGGTCTAACAGGGACCCATCTGTCGTCGGAGCTATCTGTCAGGGAGCCGCTGCCGTCATCAGGTTCATATACTGACACTAATTCGGTCATTGTAGCTTCCCCTTCGCTATCAGATGACTCGGTCAGCATATAACTGAGAAGCTCTTCATCACTGTACGAACGTTTGGTCATTTTGGCAACTAAATTTACTCGTACAGTGATGCGACTCACAGGTAATAAAAGCACCTGGTTGTCGAAGATTATTTCAAGCGCTACAAAAAAAACTGCTAATGCTAGCAGGGATCAGGCCTGACTCTGCTAACACAGCGGTTTTGTGTCTTGTGTTTTTTTGCAAGTGACAGTAATCTATTGATTACTACACTTGCCTGGGTGAAAGGGTTAAACGCAGGTGCTGGCCGGAATCAGTACTGATCGTGCAAACACCGCGTTTTGGGAACCCTAAACTATGGGGGCGCTAGTATAGTTCTGATCAGATCAGATATTGATCTGTTCAAACACTATACTAGAAATGGAAGTGTAGGTGCGTGCGTGCGTGCGTGCGTGCGTGCGTGTGTGGCAATCAAGGGGTTACTTCTAAACTATGCGCTGGGGATCTGGGGGGGGTGGCGGGGACCCTAAACCTCCTTTGGGAAAGAAACTAGCTAGCTAGCGCAACCTCAAGTCACAATGACACCAATACAAAATACAGTAAAAACAGTATATTATGTGTGTATTAGTGCTAATGTGACAGAGGGTGTAGGGGTTAACGGGATGTGATCAGGGGGGGATCAGGGGTTTAAATCTTTATTGGAAGGGACTGGCGGGTATCCTAAGGATAAAAGGAACGGTGGCAAGCGCTAAACCTGGTCACAAGTCACACTTATACGGGTATATAGAAAATGCTATATACTGTATACAGTGTGCGTTGTGGCAGGGGGTGTAGGGGTGATCAGGAGGGGATCAGGGGATTAAATCTTTATTGGGCGGGTGGGGGGGACCCTAAACCTGCTTGGGACACAAACTTAGTCGCCTGCGCTAATTCTGATCACAATGACACTAATACAAAAATACAAAAACACAGTATATTACGTTTGTATTAGTGCTGATGTGACAGAGGGTGTAGGGGTTAACTAGCGGTGATCAGGGGGGGATCAGGTGGGATCAGGGGCTTAAATCTTTATTAGGGGGGGGTGGCGGGTAATTCAAGTGGAAAAAGGGGGGTCGCAAGCGCTAGACCTGACCACAAATCACACTTATACGGGTATATAGCAAAATGCTATATACTGTATACGGTGTGTGTTATGGCAGGGGGTGTAGGGGTGATCAGGGGGGGGTCAGGGGCTTAAATCTTTATTGGGCGGGTGGCGGGGACCCTAAACCTTCTTGGGACAGAAACTTAGTCGCCTGCGCTAATTCTGATCACAATGACACTAATACAAAAATACAATAACACCGTATATTGCGTTTGTATTAGTGCTGATGTGACAGAGGGTGTAGGGGTTAACGGCGGTGATCAGGGGGGGTTCAGGGGGGATCAGTGGGTTAAATCTTTATTAGGGGGGGGTGGGGGGTAATTTGAGTGGAAAAGGGGGGGTCGCAAGGGCTACACCTGTTCACAAATCACACTTATACAGGTATATAGGTATATGCTATATGCTGTATATAGTGTGTGTTGTGTCAGGTGCTGTAGGGGTTAATTGGGGGGGCGATCGGGGGTGAAATGTGCCTATCTAACTGTGTGTGGGTGTGCTTGGTGCAGTACTCACAGTAAGATGTGCTCTCCTCTCACGCTGGATCCAAAAAGACCGTTGTGGGGGGAGGGCACATCTCCTCTAAGCCTGTGTTTACATTTCACAGGCTTAGAGGATGATCTGATTGGGCAGGACCGATCAACAGGTCCAGACCAAAAATGATTGGCCTGGACCTGATGACTGATCGGTTCTGAACCCAATCGAGTCATCATCGGCGGCGGGGACGCGCGGGAGCGCGCACAGGGCCGGCAAATTGTGCTGACGTAGGCCTACGTCAGTTTGCCTGGCCGGGGCTGAGTGCCGACGTAGATCGTCGTGCGCCGGTCGTAAAGTGGTTAAACCATACATGTGAGATATCACCACGAACGGTAGAGCGAGAGCAATAATTCTAGCACTAGAATTCCTCTGTAACTCGAAATATGTAACCTGTAAAAATGTTTAAAGCGTCGCCTATCAAGATTTTTAAGTACTGAAGCTTGGTGCCATTCCACAAGTGTGCACAATTTTAAAGTGTGACATGTTGGGTATCAATGTACTCAGCGTGACATCATCTTTCACATTATACAAAAAAATTAGGCTGACTTTAGTTGGTTTTTTTTATTCCTGAAAATTATTTTTTTTTAAATGTGTTTGAAAAATTGCTGCTCAATTACTGCGTGACATAAAAAGTTGTAACAACCACCATTTTATTCCCTAGGATGTATGCTAATATTATATATATACATATATACATATATATATATATATATATATATATATATATATATATATATATATATATATATTTATATAAATGTATATTGGCCTGGGTAGCAAGTGGTTAATTACCATAAGTAATATATAAATAATTATTATATGTTGTTTTTAAGGTAATTTACAATATTTTTAGAAACTGTATTCAAGCAGATGGCTTAACAGACAAATTACTAAAGTTTGAAGTGATAATTTCAAAACAGTAATTTCACAGTAAATAAATAAATAATAAATGATTATGTTATAACATATAGCATAATAATATATTATTTTTCTTGATTAAAAAAGTACCTTTTCAGCAGCAGCATATTCTTCCTCTTAACTGTGTGAGAAAACCATGGGATTATGGGTAAACCTTCTACTCATAAACCCATGTTTTTTTGTTGTAGTTAGGAGGGCTGGGCTGGAAGGGAGCATTTGTCTTTTAGACACGCCCCCTTCTATGACACTGCAGTGAGAGGAGAGCCTCCACTGCAGCATTTTTATTGGACAGCTTGGACTAATGGCGCTTTACTATTGGTCCAGGGCTCCAAGCTGTCCATTGAGAAAGAAATCATCCTCTCAGTCTGCTGCAAACCCCGTGGGCCGGCTTATATTTAAACTATCTGCACTGTATGTAGCTTCTGACAGGCTGCACAAGGAGCTCCGTATCTCCGGAACCATAGGTGCTAGGAGCCACTGGTGGAATAGGACTTCAGCTACCTACTTCCCAAATTTGGGGTCTCTGTGACCCCAGGTTGCTGAGCTACGACCCTTGATCGTTTTCTTTTTTTTTTTTTTTAATGCTTGGGATATACAGTACTAAACTCTCACATGCTCCAAAATTGACAATCACAGTCAGACAATGAACAGCCGCCTTTCTTTTTCCACCCATAAGGCATCAATGCGAAAAGCATTTCTAGGTGTTCGAGGTGTTGCAAAGGAAGTTCTCTCCACCTTACACCATCATCATGAAAAACGACCCTCAGTTTTAGCCTACCTTAGATATCTGCAGTGCCATAGTCTACACAATGGCCTAACACTTGTCCTTTTTAGTGAAGTTCCACTTTAAGGTCATTCTTAGACACAGTGTTCCATCAGAATAATGCTACCTATCAGATTCTGCAACCGGAAGTGATGTACGGACTAGAACAACTTACTGCGCAGGCGCCATGCGTTCCGACATGGCCGCTATGCGTTTCAATAGGTTTCCTAATGTGACAGATCACGAAGCAGAGGCGGACATCTTCTTACACCCACACAAGTCTTGAATTGATTAACGAATCTAAACGAAAACAAAACTTTACATTTTTTAGTCATGCACATGTCTACTGACAACCCGATACTTGTGTTATTCAGCTCCATTGGGCAACTGCTGTCCAGTACTAATTTGAATTCACTGCCAGCATTTACTGTAAGCCCTGATGAAGAGGGATGAGACCCCTGAAACGTGTTGGCTTTCTGATGGTATGTTGTAAAAAATAGAAATGGTAATGGACTTATTCAAGCTCTGTGGCACTCCCATTCTTCTAACGTTCTACAGCAGCCAGTCTCAACCAGGGTTCCTCCAAAGGATGTTGGGATTCCTTGAGCTGTGGCTCACTGACTTCCAATTGGATGAGGAGCGCTCGGTGCGATGGATGCAGAGCGCTCGGTGCAATGGATGCAGAGCGCTCGGTGCGATGGATGAGGAGCGCTCGGTGCGATGGATGAGGAGCCCTCGGTGCGATGGCTGCGGATCGCTCGGTGCGATGGATGCCGAGCGCTCGGTGCGATGGATGCCGATCGCTCAGTGCGATGGATACGGAGCTCTGATTGCTCATTATTATTGTCTGCACATCGCCTGCCACATTCAGACAGCTCCGCTAAGCACAATTTCTGTCTAAAATGACCGGAGAATAAAAACGCTGAGCGGGATCACAGAAACTGCAACGCTTTCCACCCAAGGAAAAAGAAATGTGTTCTAACTGCCAGCTACGTGTATAGAAATTTTATTTTTGTTCCTACATTCCCAGCATGGCATAGCAGAGTGGGTCCAAGGAGAAGAATTAAACCTTTCAGTTATTATGCCATCATAGGATCTTTCCCTGGTCTGCTCCTGCATGAGCTGCACTGTCAGTATGTAGTAATGGAGGAGATGGGTGCAGCGTCTGGTTCCAGGGAATAGCTCAATTATATGATTTCTCAATCCAGGAAAGATGGGTCCGTGTTGGTTGACCCCGAGTGGAAGAAAATCTAGTGCCAGAATCTAACTTTTTACAACCAATATTCTATCCAATGGGGTATCCCAAAGGGTCCCTGGAGTACTCTATAGCAGTGGTCTTCAAGGGGCCAGATTCGGCCCTTTGGTTGCCTTCACCCGGCCTTTGGGGCACTGTTCCTCCCACTCACATTAATAATGGGGCACTATTCATCCCACTGACACCAATGATAGGTCACTATTCCTCCCACTGAAACCAATGATGGGGTACTATTCCTCCCACTGACACCAATGATGGGGCACTATTCCTCCCACTGACACCAATGATGGGGCACTATTCCTCCCACTGACACCAATGATGGGGCACTATTCCTCCCACTGACAATAATGAGGGAGCACCATTCCTCCCACTGACACCAATGATGGAGCTCCATTCCTCCCACTGACACCAATGACGGGGCACTATTCCTCCCACTGAAATGTGTGCAAGCGGGGTTGTGAACGGCGCTACCGTATTAAATGTATAAATACACTTGGTGAATAAATATCATAAATAGTGGTGTAAATAAATATATAAAAAATGAAAGTGCTGGAAATGACGTAATGACGTGAAGACTCCGCCCTACCGGTTTTGTCGAAGGACGTCTACACGCCACTCCAGTAGACGTCCTTCGACAAAACCGGTAGAGCGGAGTCTTCAACGTCATTACGTCATTTCCGGCACCCGGAGCCAGAGCCGTGGAACGCGGAAGCTTCTCGGCGAACACCACCACTGATCGCGGACAGCCTGCATCTTCCCCGTGAGTTTTTACATACACTTTTCTGTACACGCTTGCGATATGGTACCAGGGGGTTCCCCTCTCTGTATTTCTTTTTGAGGACTATACGACACACCAAGAAATCAGAGGAAGTGAGGAAGCCCCAAAACGATATCCACTACAGAAAAGCCTCACCAGGTTGTATACAGGGTGCGACACTTAGCGATCACGCAGGTATCTGCAACCCAGAGCCCTTCTGTTCACCTGTCAATCTCTTGTAATTGAATGGCTCTAATACCCATTTCTTCACTTCTGCTCACGACAGCACAGAGTGTTTAAGGTTTCTTTATTGTGCACACATCACCTTAAACTTGCTTTTAGATTGGACACACATCACACTTGGTATTTTTTATGAAAAATAAAAACCACTGCCCTTTTTTCAGTTTTGTGTCGTTTTTGCACTAGCACTTTGCACTTTATCATTGCACTCTTAAAGGCACAGGGTATGTGTTTTCACTAAAATTGGTCTCTGTAAAAAACCATGAGTCACATGTGCACTTTATAAGTTATATTTATCCTATCCAAATAAGCACATCCAGCACTTTCATTTTTTATATATTTATTTACACCACTATTTATGATATTTATTCACCAAGTGTATTTATACGTTTAATACGGTAGCGCCGTTCACAACCCCGCTTGCACACATTTCATCCTCTAACCCTTTTTGGGTTTGGTTGTTGGCAGCTTACACTGTAATTTTCCAACCTACACTCACTGCATATTCCATAGCGCTGGTCACCTTAGTTTTAATTATTCCTCCCACTGACACCAATGAGGGAGCACCATTCCTCCCACCGACACCAATGATAGGGCACTATTCCTCCCACTGACACCAATGATGGGATACTATTCATCCCACTGACACCAATGATGAAGCACTATTCCTCCAACTGACACCAATGATGGGGCACTATTCCTCCCACTGACACCAATGATGGGGCACTATTCCTCTCATTGACACCAATGATGGGGCACTATTCCTTCAACTGACACCAATGATGGGGCACTATTCCTCCCACTGACACCAATGATGGGGCATTATTCCTCCCACTAAAACCAATGATGGGGCACTATTCCTCTCACTGGCACCAATGATAGGGTACTATTCCTCCCACTGACACCAATGATGGGGCACTATTCCTCCCACTGACACCAATGATGGGGCACTATTCCTCCCACTGACACCAATGATGGGGCACTATTCCTCTCACTGACACCATTGATAGGGCACTATTCTTCCCACTGACACCAATGAAGGGGCACTATTCTTCTCACTGACACCAATGATAGGGCACTATTCTTCCCACTGACACCAATGATGGGGCACTATTCCTTCCACTGACACCAATGATGGAGCACTAGTCTTCCCACTGACACCAATGATGGGGTGTTGTCACAGATGCCAGGACATTTTCTACACCTACTGGCCACTCTAAAGTCTGAAGGATAATAAACTGGCCCTTTGTTCAGAAAGTTTGGAGACCCCTGATCTATAGAAAATACCTTCTTAAGATTTTATGACTTTTCATGAACCAGTATGGGGGGGTTGCTATGAGGAAGGCGTAAAGCCGAAACGCGTCACCACGTTGTCACCGCTATCCATGTTGGAATAAAGAATTTTACTTGGAAGAAGCCTTTTCGTGTGCCGGCTTTATTCATATAACATTTGGTTTGGACGTCCAGCCTGAGCACCGACACTTAGCTCTTTATCTTCCCACAGTGCGGTGGAGCTAGGGTGAGTTATTGAGTATGGGGGGGGGGGGTTATTTGAATATTTTCTTGGACTGGCCCTTTAAAGAAAGTTCTATTAAAAAAGAAATAAAAAGAAATCCATTTCGGAGAGCAGAATGGCGTTTCCTGTATTGCGGTGACATTGATCCTCGGAGACTCTGACCGGCCGGTCACACGGTAAACGCTTCCCTCTATCTATCTTGTCTGATCCGGCGACGGCGGCAAAAGTTAATTTCTGCAATAATTGATTTGTGCCTTCTGCCTGATGGAACACGCCATAAATATTCACGTTTTACATGATTAAATAATGCGCACAGAAATAGCTCCCCCTCCCCCGACGTCAACATCCGAGCCTTCCGATCTGCGGGAACGCGGCGCGGAACAATACGGCGGTTGCGTTAAGTATTTTTTTCAAAAAGGCAGATGATTTAATTTTCTACACCATCATCAATATTACAGGCCCTCTTCTCATTCTCTGGGAGCAGTAAGCAGGAGTCGGCCGCCGCAGCGCCGCCGAGACCGCGCTCCGATGTACAACAATGCAGGCGGGTTCTGTAACGGGGTCACGGGGCCAAGGACATGCTGGAAACATGACGGATTTCAATTCACAGAGCTTGCCCGAGGATGCTTAACCCATTCGGAGGTTGGAAGATGAAGCAAACAGCGTGCTTTGCAGCAAAGGTGCAAAAATCAGATAGACCCCCACCTCATTTCCTGGCTGGAGGACGACCAGCATCATCTAGCCCAGCATTTCTCAACAGATTTTCAGCTGCAGCAAGTATGCAAAATCTAGAGACACCCCCCCCCCCCCCCCCCCACGGTCTGCAATGTCAAAAAAATGTGGCGTGATGGCTGCATTAGTTATCTTTTTAGGCTTTCTTTCCTTTATTTCCCCATGGTGATTTAGCCAGTAAGTCTGTTCTTTTCGCAGCCTTCCCGCATCGCACAAGTGTGACCCGGGACTAAATGTGTTACTCTTTTTTTTTTAAAATAATTATAATACATATTATTTTGCCCTGACATAACCACTTGCCGATCGCGCACTGTACATCTACTGCTACAGTGCAGGCAAGCTGCGCAAAATCCTGTATATATATACGTGATTCTGCTCTTCCAGGTAGGGGGTGCGCGCCGCCGGAGTGCTGCTTGTGCTGTGAGTCAATCCCGGGACAAGGTCATCCAGCGCCCAGGGCAGGGATTCCAAACTGCCCCCCCTTCCCTTAGGGTTAGGGTCAGGGCGCCCCCCCCCATTCCTGCAATAAACCATTGTGCCCAGGGCCGCCGTCCCTCCTGCCCACCCCTTGTCCTGGCCCTGGACATAGTCATAGCACAAGTCGATCAGCGAGTTTCGGCCACTGGATGTCCGCCGGCACCAAGCATCGGCAAAGAGAAAGACAGAACAGAGCTCTGCCTAAGTAAACATCGGGGATGTGCTGGATTGTGTTTCCCTGCAAAGCACATCCCTTAGTGAAAGCACCACATACAGTACACACAAAAACACTGGCTAGGCACACATTTAACCCTTTGATTGCCCTAGATGTTTAACCCCTTCCCAGCCAGTGTCATTAGTACAGGGACAGTGTATATTTTTAGCTCTGATCACTGCATTAGTGTCACTGTTCCCAACAAAGTGTCAAAAGTGTCAGTTAGTGTCCGATAGTGCGCCGCAATATTGCAGTACCACTATAAGTCACTGATCGCCGCCATTGCTAGTAACAAAATAAATGTTGAGTATTTAACTCACTACGTTGCCACATCCGTAGTGATAGTCTCACAGAAAGAAGAAGTCCCCCATTTTTGGTTCGGACTTTGAGGCAAATTTGGACCACACAAATTATATAAAAAATGTGATACTTTATTTATAATTAGAAAAGCATAAAAAACATTGCGGCGGACAGATTGGACCCCTAACTGACATTTTTGACACTTTTGGGGGGACCAGTGACCTTACTACAGTAATCAGTGCTAAAAATATGCACTGTTACTGTAATAATGACACTGGCAAGGAAGGGGTTAACTCTGTGGGTGATCAAGGGGTTAAATGTGTACCTAGGGGCGTGTCTCTAACTGTGGGGGGACGTGGCTTGTGAAATGACCATAGAGACATGTGATCCTATATAGAAGGATCACAGGCGCTCTGTGATCGTTCCAGAAAGAAGAACGGTCGGCTGTGTTTACAACAGCCTACCGATCTTCTCTCTCAGCGGGGAGCGATCGCGGGTGTCAGGCAGCAATTGGAGCCGCCTGCCCGCTGCATCGGCTTCCCCGCTGACTAGCTGGGGTGGGTGCGCGCCGGCGGCGGCGCCCGCTCGCCCTCTAGCTGCAGGCGCGTGACCGACGTACCCCTACGTCAGTTTGCCTGGGAGAGCCACCCTGCCGCAGTATATAGGCGGCGTGTGGTCGGCAACCGGTTAAGGGCTGCACAGAAGATAATGTTTATTTCAGCTAGTGATAGAACGTTCAGTAACCTGCTTGAAATGACATCGCATTAAATGAAAGATTGTTTGTGTTTCATCCCTGGGTGCAGAGTTTCATTCAAGGTGAGGGAATTCCACCCAGCCCAGATGGCCGGAATGTGCGGCTAGAAGGTAACCCCAGGCGACAGTGACGTTTCGTTTTTTTTTTTTGTTTTTTTTTTTTTTCAAAATTGTCGAAAAATTGTAGCAGAATACATATTGTAAAAAAATATATGGAAAAAACACTCGCGCCAAACAAAACTCAATATATAGAAGGGAATTGCTGCTGCTACAAGACCTGTGTAAGTGACAAATCACAAAAAAACTGCAATTTAAGCAGCGCAAAGTTCCTCTAAAATCCACTAAAGTGCATATGTGCAAAAAAAGGGGGGTTCACAGTAGTTATAAAAATGATTTTGTGTCAACAAATCCCTCCTGTGATAAATATACATAAATGAAAATTTTAATACACATAAGTAAAAATATTGAGAATTAATAAACCCCAAAAACCACTTTATATAGTAAGCACTTTATATATTTGGTTTATTAATTCACAATATTTTTACTTATGTATATTTAAAGTTTCATTTATGTATATTTATCACAGGGTGGATTTGTTGACACAAAATATTTTTTATAACTACTGTGAACCCCCCTTTTTTGCACATATGTACTTTAGTGGATTTTAGAGGAACTTTGCGCTGCTTAACCACTTAAGCCCTGGAAGATTTTCCCCCCATTCCGACCAGGGTTTTTTTTGCGATTCGGCACTGTGTGACTTTAACGGACAATTGCGCGGTCATGCGACGCTGTACCTAAACGAATTTGCCGTCCTTTTTTTCCCACAAACAGAGCTTTCTTTTGGTGGTATTTGATCACCTGTGCGATTTTTACTTTTTGCGCTATAAACAAAAAAAGAGCGTAAATTTTGCAAAAATAACAATATTTTTCACATTTTTTTTATATGAAATTCCCAAAAAAATAAAAAATGTAAAAATCAAAATTTTTTTTGTGCTACATATGTTTGGTAAAAAAAAATCGCAATAAGCGTATTTTGATTGGTTTGCGCAAAAGTTATTGCGTTTACTAACTGAGGGAAAGATTTCTGTCATTTTTATTGTTTTTTTTTTTTAACGAGTAATGGCGACGATCTGCGTTTTTTTTTTTTTTGCGGGACTGCAACATTGCGGTGGACAGATCGGACCCTTGACTGACATTTTTGACACTTTTGGGAGTACCAGTGACATTACTACAGTAATCAGTGCTATACATATGCACTGTTACTGTAAAAATGACACTGGGAGGGAAGGGGTTATCTTTATTTGAGAAGGAGGGGTTAAGTGTGTCCCTAGGGGCGTACTTCTAACTGTGATTGGATGTGGCTGTGTGTGTAACAGCAGAGATCAACGGTCCTACATAGCAGGACCGTATGATCTGTGCTGTTACACAGGGGAGAATGACAGGTGGCTTTGTTTACATTAGCCGCCTGCCTTTCTCCCGGTGTAACCGACGATCGCGAGTGACCGGCGGACATCGGGTCCGCTGGTCACTCGCGCGGGGCGGGGGTCCGTGAGCGAGCGGGACCGCGCCTCCGGCGGCGCGCGCTCGCTCCCTAGAGCCTCGCAGGCTAGCGACGTACCCATACGTCACTTTGCCTGTGAGGGGCTGACTGCCGCCGTATATAGTCGTGCGGCAGTCGGCATGTGGTTAAATTGCAGTTTTCTTGCGATTTGTCACTTAAACAGAATACATATTGGCCTAAATTTCATGAAGAAATTCGATTTTTAACATTTTTTTATTGGATATGTTTTATAGCAGAAGGTAAAAAATATATATATGTTTTTTTCAAAACCGTCAAAGTTTTTGTTTATAGCGCAAAAAATAAAAAAAATGTAGAGGTGATCAAATACCACCAAAAGAAAGCTCTATTTGTGGGGAAAAAAAATGACATACATTTTATTTGGATGCAGTGTTGCATGACCGCACAATTGTCAGTTGAAGTAATGCAATGCCATATCGCAAAAAATGACTTGGTCATGAAGGGGGGTAAATCTTCCGGACGTCAATTGGTTTAATCAGCCTTAAACTAATCCCGATTATAATAGGAGATAAGTTGACTGCAGTGCAGTGTTTGATATCAATGCGTTTCCCAGTGTCTCAATCCCAGGTTGGAACGGATTCCCCTTAGATCCCTTAAAGCGGCGGTTTGGTGTCTCACGCTGATAACGCAGAACTGAGTGCGGATTTGATGTACGAGGCTGTGATTTAATAGGGAGATGTTTCCTTCCACCACGCCCCGTCCAGCCCCAGTCAAACACCAAGACAACTGCGTTACCCACGAACGCTGAAGATTGAACCAGCCCAGGCAAGAAGCCAATGACTCTGCGCTCCCCCTCCCCCGGGAGAGAAAACCAACCGTCATTTTTCATACAACTTCTTACTGCCTTTCTGAGCTGCTCTGTTGCCTTAAAGGGAAACTCCAACTACATACTTTTTCTGTATTCATCAAAGAGACATGTACTTTGAGATATGTCTGCCTAAAATCTGGACAGATTTGTTTTTTTTTTTTGGGTCATTGTCCTGCTGGAGAATACATTTGGGGCCAATCATATGCCTCCTTGATGATATGGCATGATGGATAAGTGTCTGCCTGTATTTTCTCAGCATTAAAGTGGAGTTCCGGCCTCTGGGGTCAATTTGAGCTAAAAATACCCCCGAGACAGTCAGGGCTAGTACATTCCATACTGTCCCGGGTCGCACTTACCTGTAAGAAGAAATACTTACCTTGAAAATTTCTTCTCCAGCGCTGCCATCTCAGGTGTGGGCAGCTGAAGACGCAGCGTCCCTGTTCGTGTCCTCTTCGTGACGTCGGAAGTCCCACAATGCACTGCACCGGCCCCGCTCGTCACTTCCGATGCAGGCGCGGCATCCCTGCACAGCTTCTGGGCATGCCCAGAAGCTGTTTAGCAGGGAATGACGTGCCTGCACCGGAAGTGACGAGCGGGGCCGGTGCAGGCGCATTGATTCCTTGGAGCGATGACGTTCAGCTACCAGGAATCATCGCAAACCGGAAGTGACGGCGCGGGCCGTGGCCGCAGAGGGAGGAAGTGGAAGGAAGGTGAGTATATTTTCTTCTATAATAAGGTAAGTGACCTAAAAAAAAAAAAATCGCCATTATCCATTTCCTTTTTAGGTTCCACTTAGCAAGCGGATGGCCCAAAATCAATTTTATCTATTTTGAGGCTGGAACTCCGCTTTAAGGATCCTGGCCAAATCTCCAACTTCATTTGCAGAAATGCAGCTTCAAGCTTGCAAGGAACCTTCGCCAGTTGCTTGCACTTGTAGCACCCTCCTAGGTAAGTGCTAGAGAGTGAGTATAGTTTTGTCTCTGTCTGCTTATCAGAGGTGAAGCAGGGAAATCTATATTGCTTTCTGCCTATCAGAGAGCAGGATCTGTGAGTTAGGTCTGCTCAGTGTGCTCAGTGTGTGATTCATCTGGTCTAGGGGGTGTTTCACACTGGTCCAATAGGGAGGCATATTGGACAGTGGCGGAAATCTGACCAATGGGTGCACATGCTTTGATACAGCCCCAGTGAATGGCACAGACTGGTTGTCTCTGTGCATTGTGGGGTGTGGCATAAAAGCCAGGAGCACATGCAGTGTGGGGTCTTTGGCTGGTGAGCAGAGTCCCGGAGGGAGGGTGGCGGCTGCCTCCTCCTCTGTAGCAGTGGCACGCGATCACAGGCAGTCAGCCTGGGGACCAGAAGGAAGGAGCTGAACCCAGAGGTCCATGAGAGCTGACTGAAGGGATAGAGACACTGGAGACCCATGAAAAACAGTATCATGAGTACAGGGGATCATGTCTAGGGGCCAGACCTGAGGAGGGCCACCCTGGTGTAGGATAGTCACAGGGCGGGTGTCAGCAGGTAGAGTAAAAGGGGAACTAGGAGTGTATCCCGAAGATCATTCATCCTAACAAGTCATCTGCATAGAGACTTAATCCTAAATTCATCTAAGTGGCAAGGTGAATCTGCAGCCTGGCTGCATCTTCAGACAGGAGTCCTCACCTATTGTGAATAGTTCAAGTTGGAGTATCCCACTCTTCCCTTCTCCTATCCCTAATTTAAATAAAACCACAAAAACAACCACATCCCCTAGACTGTTCATTGACTGAGCTGGAGAGTAAAGAGTTAAATTGTGCATGCTGCAGTTGCTATCGGTAACCCAGGGGGGATCCCAAGGTGAACAATCCAGCAGTCCTCAAGGGGGCAGTGTTACACACTGATTATTGAACTGCTCTCCAGCCCTTCACCAACAAACTGCCTCCTGATACATCCATATATATCTCATTTTGTGTCACCTATCTGATCGCAGACTGAAATGATGAAGTTGGCCTCTCTTGTATCTCCAGCCCAGGGCCCACTGAAGGTGGAACAGAGGATACCAAAGGACAGGAGGAACACGTGTGCCAGCAGCTGCTGATAGGAGTGCTTGCGGCAGCAGATGCAGACCCTGGCAGGCTGGCAGAACATCAGGTCAGGAACGGTAGCTGATCCAGCCGAAGTTAAAGGGGAACTCCACACAGGCTCCAGATTCAGATGCGAGGATTGTCAGAGCTTCTAGCAGGCTCGAAACAGGAACTTGCTGTGATGAGCAGAGCTGATACAGATGACAGCCGGATAGGAACTTGAACCAGATGTGAGAGCAGAGCCAGGGACAGCAGCATGGTCACAGGGATAGCAGTAGGTCAACAGCAGGTGGACAGGGAGGTACTGAGACATAAGGCAGAGCCATGGTCAAGAATGGAGACAGGGTCGGGAACTGGGGACACAGCAGAAGCAGGATCCAAGTTCAAGTCAAAGGCAAGCTGAGTCAGCAACAGGGGAACAAGCAGAGTAATAGCCAGACATGGGAGTACAGCCCCGTACACAAGATCGGCCGTCTTTTGTCCGAGGGCTGTCGTGTCTGTTGAAAAGTGCGAAAGACTGCACACGAATTTTGTCGGCCAACAACAGCCGACTGCAGAAGTGATGTCATGTGATGGTTAACTTTCCTTGTCTTTTTTCTTTTCTGAGCATGCCCAGTCTTGCAAATCTGCTGTCTGTCGGCCGAAATCTGTACTGACTGGCGAACAATCGGCCGTTCTGGTGTTGGCCAACAAAAATTTTAATGCTTGCACGACAGATTCTGTTCGGCCGAAAGTGCGCTGTCGGCTGTCGGAAGCATCATACTAACAAGCCGAAAATCGGCCGATCATTCGGCGGCCGAACATTTTCGGCCGACAATCGGTACGGGCCTTAAGTCACACATGTGCAAGTCACAAGCAAGTCTCAAGCCTCACCCTTCAAGTCTCAAGCAAGTCCCAAGTTACTGTGGCGAAAAGCAAGCAAGTCAAGTTGAGTCCCTGCTAGAAGTCAAGTCAAGTCATTTATTTTGGTCAAGTCACAAATCAAGTCAAAATACTGATCTACCCCAATTTTCACCTTTAAATCAGTTAAAAGTCAGTGGTCAGGAAAGGTTTTGTTTTATTTTCAACATTAACAAAACTGCTTAGTGCTTTGTTCTTGGCATATTAACCACTTCCCGCCCGCCCTATTACAAATTGACGGCGGGAATGTGGTTGTGTTATCCTGACCGGACGTCATATGACGGCGGCAGGATAACACAGCTCTGGGCGCCCCCCGGGGGCGCGCAGAGCGGCGATCGGTGATGCGAGGTGTCAGTCTGACACCCTGCATCTCCGATCTCGGTAAAGAGCCTCTGACGGAGGCTCTTTACCATGTGATCAGCCGTGTCCAATCACGGCTGGTCACATAGTAAAACAGGAACAGCCGTTGATCGGCTTTTCTTAGTTCGTGCCTGACAGGCACGAGTAAAGGAGCGCCGATCGGCGGCTCCCCTGACAGGGGGGGGGGTCGGCACTGGTAATCAGATCATTGATTACCAGTGCAGACCCTCGGGGGGGGGATGCCACTAGATCCACCAGGGATGCCCACTATGACCCCAGGGATGCCCACTATGGCCACCAGGGATGGCGATCAGGGCTCAGGGAGCCCCCCATTGCCCTCCCCATCAGTGATGCCCACTAGTGTCCTCCCTATCAGTGCTGCCCACAAGTGCCCATCATTGCCATCCTTTAGTGTCGCCCACCAGTGCCCATTATTGCCCACCAGTGCCGCTCTCAGTGCCCATTAGTGCCCATCAGTGCCGCCCGTCAGTGCCGATCAGTGCCGCCCATCAGTGCCCATCAGTGCCCACCAGTGCTGCCTATCAGTGCCCATTAGTGCCCGTCAGTGCCGCCTATCAGTGCCCGTCAGTGCCGCCTATCAGTGCCCATCAATGCCACCTATCAGTGCCCAGTAGTGTCGCCTATCAGTGCCCACCAATGCTGCATATCTGTGCTACCTATCAGTGCCACATATCAGTGCCTATCAGTGCCGCCTATCAGTGCCGCCTATCAGTGCCACCCCATCAGTGCCACCCCATCAGTGCCACCCCATCATTGCCTCCTCATCAGTGCCTGTCAGTGCAGTCTCATCAGTGCTCATCAGTGCAGGAAAAAACTTATTTATTTACAAAATTGTATAACATAAACAAAAAACTTTTTTTTTTTTCAAACTTTTCTGTCTTTTTTTATTTGTTTAGCAAAAAGTAAAAATCGCAGAGGTGATCAAATACCACCAAAAGAAAGCTCTATTTGTGGGGGGAAAATGATATAAATTTGGTGTAAGTACAGTGTTGCATGACCGCGCAATTGTCATTCAAAATGCAACAGCGCTAAAAGGGGAAAATTGGCCTGGGCGGGAAGGGAGGGAAGTGCCCTGTATTAAAGTGGTTAAAGAAACACTTTGAATGCCCAAACAGGTCAAAATCCTTCGTCCGATCATGTTTCAACACCACAGTCACTAAATACATGTTTAGTATTTCCATTGTTAAACAACCAGTGTCCTAAAAATCAGAACAAACTGAGGTGTTTTAAGTGACTGTGGTGTCAGAAACATAACAGGCACATTCATTTTGCTTTAACACATCTTGAGAAAATGCAAATATTTAATAACATAAAAAAGTAAAGTCATTTCGAGTCATATGCCTCAAGTCAAAGTCAAGTCGAGTCTTTTATTAATTTTAGTCAAGCAAGTCTCAAGTCCTCAAACTGGTGACTTATGTCTGACTTAAGTCAAGTCATGTGACTCAAGTCCACCACCTCTGGTAATAGCAAGATGCAGGGAAGAGCTGAAAGGCCAGTCAGCATAGGAGCATGAGCAGGAGCCCTTTTACATCGTCTGTCTGGACATGCATTGTGTGCCCATGCTCATTCCTGTTCGCTTAGTCAAAATTCTGCTGAGAATTCTGTGCACATGTGCATTTCTAATAGCCAATCTTCATGCATGCACATTTCTATTAGCCAAACATCTGGTAGGCATTCTCTGACATTTTAAATCCAGAGCACTGGCTGCCATTTTTCTGCACCCCAGTTCCTATGTTTTCATGCAAAGGATGTGGAAACAAGGCTAAGAAAACTAAATTTACCTAGCAGCCTAGGAGGGTGCAAAATACACCCCCCGCTAAAATAAAGGCCCTGTCCTCATGGGCTGAGGCAAAAAATAGCTGTAGATTGGGTATCCCTTGCTAAGAAAAAAAAAAAAAGGAGAGAATAAGAGATAACAAATAAGAATCCATGTGGCATTACACATGGCAACAAATACATTCAGCTTAAGGCATTGTTCAAACCTCAGGCCCAGTTCACACCTGAGTGTACTTCAGCTCGTAAAACGCTCATCTCTGAAGTCTCAAAACCAGTGGCGGCCGGTGCATTGGGGGCGCAGGGGCGCCGCCCCCCCTATCCATGCGTCCGGCCCCCTAATCTGCATGCGGGGTGCCGGATGCATAGAGTTCAATGGGGCTTTTTTTTTTTTTTTAATCACCTGATTAGAGACAGAGGCTCTAATAGGCTTCAGCAAAGGGTGGACCCGGGGCGCAGAGCAGTGCGCCCCGAGCCCACCCACTGTGTGACAATAGCGAATGAAAATTCGCTATTGTCACACGGATCCTCCACCTGGCCAATCAGGAAGCGGGTCCGAGACCCGCTTCCTGATTGGCCAAAAGGCAAACCCCATTCCATTGGCCGAGGAGGAGGCAGGAGGACTGAGGACTCGAGGAGATGCAGGGACTGAAGAGAAGGTAAGTGCACTGGTCTCGGGGGGGGGGGCTTGGCACGCTGTTCACTCTGCATTGAAAGGGGGCACGCTGGTCTCTGCATTGAAGGGGGAACGATGATCTCTACATTGAAGGGGGCACGATGATCTCTGCATTGAAAGGGGGCACGCTGGTCACTGCATTGAAAGGGGGCACGCTGGTCTCTGCAATGAAAGGGGGCACGCTGGTCTCTGCATTGAAAGGGGAGACGCTGGTCACTGCATTGAAAGGGGCACGCTGGTCACTGTACATTGAAAGGGGGCACACTGGTCATTCTGCATTGAAATGGGGGCACGCTGGTCTCTCTGCATTGAATGGGGGTACGCTGTGGTCACTCTGCATTGAAGGGGGCACGCTATACCTTGATTACGGAAGGCCCCTTTCACACTTTTGTGACCTCAAAGTCACGCAATTTTTTACAGCGTTTTTTGCCGCAAAGCAATGCCTATTACATTTTTCTGTTTACGCCCCCCCCCCCCCAAAAAATTTTGAGCACCAGCCACCACTGCTCAAAATGCCCAACAAGCAAAATCCTATTGATTTCAATGGCCCCTGTTCACATATGAGCATTTTGTCTCCTGAAGCAAAACGTCTGAAGCTCAAAAAAGTACATGAGCTTCTTTTTTTGGCTGATTACAAGCGTTTTTGTTTGATGTCAATGCCTGCCTCCAAACACCTGCAAAAAAAAGGCCTGACAAAAGCCAGAAAAAACTCCAGTAAAAAGCCCAAAAAAAAAAGCCTGAAAAAAGCTAAAAAAAAAAAAAACGCCTGAAAACGATACGCTCAGGTGTGAATGGAGCCTAAGCCTTTTTCAGCTATAAAAACGCTCATCTCTGAAGTTGCAAAACACCCAACAAGCAAAATCCCATTCATTTCAATAGCCCCTGTTCACATACCGTATAAGTGTTTTTTTTGCCTGAAGCAAACGCCTGAAGCGCAAAAGCTTTATGGCAGATTACAAGCGTTTTTTGTTCAGATGTCAATGCCTTCTTCCAAAGGCCTGCAACAAACACCCAAAAAATGCCTAAAAAAACGCCTTAAAAACGCCTGAAAACGAAAGGCTCAGGTGTAAATGGAGCCTAACGGTAACAGAAGAGATGTAGAAACTCCAAATATAAAAGAAATGGACCAGGGACTTTTAGCCTGGGGAGGAAAGGGCTAGATTAAGCTGGACATCTTCCCAGAGTTGTATAAAGTACTCAAAACCCATACTTGAGTAAAAGTACAAGTGCTCGATCAAAAAGTGACTTGAGTAGAAGTACTAAAGTATTCAACATTTTTTGTACTTAAGTATTGCAAGTCGTTTTTTTTTTTTAATTTTGCTACTCAAGTACTGAAAGTAAAAGTACAAGTACTGTGTTATGTAGTTATTAAAGAAAGAAGTCAAAAGTTTATTAAAGTTAAAGTTATTAAAGAAAGAAGTCAAAAGAAGTCAAAAGTACACATGACATTATACACATTTTTTTGAGCTTCATGAAACCTGCCATCTACTGTTCTGGCAGTGGTAATTTTTATAATAGTAACGAGTAACTATGCAGCACAAAAAAAAATATCGGAGTAGAAGTATTGAAATCGAAAAAATGTAGTGAAGTAAAAGTGGAAGTAGGAGAAAAAAATTCTACTCCAGGAAAGTACAGATACCGCCTTTCCGTACTTAAGTACAGTAGTGAAGTAGTTCTACTTAGTTACTATACATCTCTGTATCTTCCAGCAAGGAAATGAGGCGGGGCTCTATCTGATTTGCTGCAGCTTCTAATGCACATTGTGAGAAGCTCACAGTGTGCAGTGAAATCAGGGTGAGAATTTTCAGTCCAGGCGAGGAGCCGGTATAATTGTCAAAGAATGAAGGGAAGGCCGGAGTTCAGATTTAAAGGAATTGGTAATTAGTAAATATTCCCCCTGGCATCTTAACTGCTGCATCAAATGAAAAGGGAGATTTGAAGCTTTGACTGACCAAATCGTGTCAGCAGAAGCTGCAAAGCAGAGCGGTTGCCAAAATTGCTAGTAAGTATTACAGGAAAGAAATCTGCTGAATTGATCCCTCAGTTCCTAATTCATTGGCGCCTACAGGACATCAGAGGTGCCGAGCATCAAGAGGAGCGAGGAGGGGGAGGAGAGTGCCAAATACTGCACTCGCTTTGCAGAAGATCATTTGATTATAAAGGAGGTCTATAGGACAATCAATGGATTTCATTAGAAACCATTAAATAATGCAGCTAACGGGGTTTTTGTTCATTTTAACCACTTAAGCCCCGGAGGATTTGGCTGCTAAACGACCAGGGGGTATTTTGCGATTCGGCACTGCGTGACTTTAACGGACAATTGCGCGGTCGTGCGGCGCTGTACCTAAACGAATTTGGCGTCCTTTTTTTCCCACAAACAGAGCTTTCTTTTGGCGGTATTTGATCACCTGTGCGATTTTTTTGATCACGCGCTATAAACAAAAAAAGAGCGTCAATTTTGCAAAAATAGCAATATTTTTCCCTTTTTTTTTTATATGAAATTCCCCCCCAAAAAATGTAAAAATCTAAATTTTTTAACATTTTCGGCCAATTTGTTTTATGCTACCTATGTTTGGTAAAAAAAATCGCAAAAAGCGTATTTTGATTGGTTTGCGCAAAAGTTATTGCGTTTACTAACAAAGGGAAAGATTTTTGTCATTTTTGTTGTTTTTTTTTTTAACGCGTAATGGCGGCGATCTGCGATTTTTTTTGCGGTACTGCGACATTGCGGCGGACAGATCGGACCCTTGACTGACATTTTTGGGGTTACCAGTGACATTTCTACAGTAATCAGTGCTATATATATGCACTGTTACTGTAAAAATACACTGGTAGTGAAGGGGTTAACTTTATTTGAGAGGGAGGGGCTGTGTGTGTCCCTAGGGGCGTGATTCTTACTGTGATTGGCTGTGGCTTCAGCTGTATGCAGAGTGATCAACGGATCTACATAGTAGATCCATATGATCAGCTCTCATACAGAGGGGAGAATGACAGGTGGCTTGTTTACACAAGCTGCCTGACTTTCTCTCTCTCCCCCGCCGATCGCAGAGTGGCCGGCGGACATCGGGTCCGCCGGTCACACGCGCGGGGGGCTCCGTGACCACGCGGGAGCGCGCCTCCGGCGGCGCGCGCTCGCTCCCTAGACCCTCACAAGCTAGTGACGTAGCCCTACGTCACTTTGCCTGTGAGGGGCTGACCGCCGACGTAGATCGGCGTGCGGCGGTCGGCAAGTGGTTAAAGTGACCCTGTCACAGATCAAAATCTTCCCATAAAATAATATCGGCATTAAACATTTTTCAGAAAGCCCAAAGAATACTGCTGGGTGCTGCCATCTTGGATGTAATGTCAGCAGCCCCAGCAGACTCAGAACTGTCACTCAAGTGACCCTCTATAGCAGTGGTCCTCAACCCTGGCCTACAGGGCCCACTAACAGGCCAGATTTTAGGTATTACCTTGGGGAGATGCAGACTAGAGTACTGCAATCACTGAGCAGCAAATGAGATCACCTGTGATGTATTTCAGTTATCTTGCAAATCTGGCCTGTTAAGCCCCGTACACACGTACCGATTGTCGGCCGTAAATATTCGACCGATCGGCCGATTGTAGGCTTGTTAGTATGATGCTTCCGACAGCCGACAGCGCATTTTCGGCCGAACAGAATCTGTCGTGCAAGCATTAAAATTTTTGTTGTCCGTCACCAGAACGGCCGATTGTTCGCCAGTCAGTACAGATTTCGGCCGACAGACAGCAGATTTGCAAGACTGGGCATGCTCAGAAAAGAAAAAAGACAAGGAAAGTTAACCATCACATGACATCACTTCTGCAGTCGGCTGTTGTTGGCCGACAAAATTTGTGTGCAGTCTTTTGCAGTTTTCAACAGACAAGACAGCCCTGGACAAAAGACGGCCGATCGTTCGGCCGACGATCAGTACGTGTGTACTGGGCTTTAGTGGGCCCTGTAGGCCAGGGTTGAGGACCACTGCTCTATAGCACAGGTGTCAAACCCAAGGTCCGTGGGCCGAATGTGGTCCCCCAGGTCATTTAATGTGGCCCTTACACCTCTCCTGCAGCTGCGGCACCCCCCTCTTGTTTCTTCCCCCACCTTGTCTCAGTAGTCAGCAGCAGAGAGAACAGAACTAATTTGCCAGATTCTGTGCAGCTTCAGAAAGGCTCGTCTTTGCCCCCCCCCTTCCCAGCAGTCCACAGCAGTTCACAGCAGAGAGGAGGGCAGAACTCCTACTACAGATCCCGCACCTCTCTGTGCAGCCGCAACACCACCTTGCCTCTACCTCCCCTGGTCTCAGCATTCAGCAGACTCTGGAAGCTGACTCCAGCCCTCCTCTGGTTCTCCTCCAGACCCTGCACTTTCTTATTCCCAGATCCACCTGCATCTTCTTCCTGGCAGCAGCACAAGGTAAGGGGGTGTATTGTGATGTAAGGAAGGGGGGGTGACTCTTGACTTCTGATGGTGGGGGGGGCTCTTGACATCTCATGTAAGGGTGTAAGGGGGCGTGGGGTGCTCTGGACCTCTAATCTTACAGATATAATCATACTGTAAAGCGCTGCGCAAACTGCGGGCGCTATAAAAATCCTGTATAATAACAATAATAACCGGCCCTTTGAGAGCAACCCTAATGCTGATGCGGCCCATGATGAAATTGAGTTTGACATCCCTGCTCTAAAGGGAGGTGAGGGTAGGGGTGGAGGAGCTGGGCCAGCACAGACAGTATTAAAGTGGGAGTAAACTCCCTTGCTTGATATTTACCTATAGGTAAGCCTATAATAAGGCTCACTTATAGGTGCTGTAAATATCTCCCAAATATGAAACCTTTAGGAGATATTTACTTGCAAATCAGCCAGTGATGTCACTGAATGAACGGCATCCCCGAGTCCTGCGCCGTAAAAAGCAGCTCCCGCTCGCATGCGCAAGAGTGACGTTATCGTGACTCGTCCAATCAAAGGACCGGAGCCTGCCAACCTGGAGGGAAGATCGGGTGAAGATGGAAGCCCTGTCTGCGGTGACAGCACGCCACTGGAGGGCTATGTAATAATGTGCTAGTATGTGATGCATACTAGCATATTATAACTTTGCCTTGCAGGTTTTAAAAAAAAAATTAAAAAAATGGTTATTTATTACTACTTTAAGACACGCCCAGAAGTAGATAGAGCGATGATGTGCAAGAAGGGTGAGGGCTGGGCTAGGAAATTGACTCTTCCTGGAGGAGTCCAATTTTCTAGGACGTTTGGTGGGACATTGCAAGTGAATAAAAATTAATTTATGGAAAGGTATAATGCTAAAAATAAGAATTTAAAACACTTTTTTTTCTGTGCTTTTTAAAAAAATGTTAGGTAGCAGGGTCTCTTTAAGAATGCCGGTACATTTAAAGGTCATTACCTCCTTCATTATTCCAGAGTCCCTGAGGAACCTTCGTTCAACCAGGTAACTTCTTGAAGTGCAGGTCAAGGCAAAAAGAAAAAAAATGTATATAGTACATCTCTATATTATACACATTTCTCCATGTTTTATACCTTTCAAGACCCTGTAAGTACAGAAAAATATACAAAGTATGTTGATCCACTAGTGGAGGCTGTTAAAGCCATAAAGGGGGGCAACTCCAAATTAACAGCCATGGGGTATGGGGGGGAAACTGCAAATTAACAGCCATGGAGTATAGGGGGGGGGGGGGGGGACTGCAAACAACCATCCATGGGGTAAGGGAGGAAACTGCAAAATAACAACCATGGGGTAAGGGGGCAACTCCAAATTAACAGCCATGGGGTGGGGGTGGGGGGCAACTTCATATTAACAGTCATGGGTTAAGGGGGCGACTCCAAATGAACAACCATGGGGTAAGGGGGGCAACTCCAAATTAACAGCCATGGGGTGGGGGGCAACTTCATATTAACAGTCATGGGTTAAGGGGGCGACTCCAAATGAACAACCATGGGTTAAGGGGGCGACTCCAAATTAACAGCCATGGGGTAAGGGGGAGGACTGCAAATTAACAGTCATGTGGTAAAAGGGGCAACTCTAAATTAACAGCCATGGGATAAGGGGGGCAACTCCAAATTAACAACCATGGGGTAAGGGGGGCAACTCCAAATTAACAACCATGGGGTAAGGGGGGAAACTGCAAATTAACAGCCATGGAGTAAGGGGGGGCTGCAAATAACCATCCATGGGGTAAGGGAGGTAACTGCAAATAAACAACCATGGGGTAAGGGGAACAACTCCAAATTAACAACCATGAGGTAAGGGGGGGGGACTACAAATTAACAGTCATGGGGTAAGGGGGGCAACTCCAAATTAACAACCATGGGGTAAGGGGGGGACTACAAATTAATAGCCATGGGGTAAGGGGGGAAACTGCAAATTAACAGCCATGGGGTAAGGGGGCAACTCCAAATTAACAACCATGGGGTGAGGGGGCAACTCCAAATTAACAACCATGGGGTAAGGGGGACAACTCCAAATTAACAACCATGGGGTAAGGGGGGAAAACTGCAACTTATCAGCCATGGGGTAAGGGGGGAAACTGCAAATTAACAGCCATTGGGTAAAGGGGGCAACTCCAAATTAACCGCCATGGGGTGAGGGGGGGGGGGTAACTTCATATTAACAGCCATGGGGTAAGGGAGCAACTCAAAATTAACAGCCATGGGGTAAGGGGGGAAATGTCATATTAACAGCCATGGGGTAAAGGGGCAAGTCCAAATTAACAACTATGGTGTAAGAGGGGTAACAACAAATTAACAGCCATGGGGTAAGGAGGGCAACAACAAATTAACAGCCATATGGTAAGGGGGGCAACTGCAAATTAACAGCCATGGGATAATGGGGAAAATCCAAATGAACAGCCATGGGGTAAGGGGGCAAATCCAAATAACAGCCATGGGGTAAGGGGCGGAAACTTCATATTAACAGCCATGGGGTAAGGGGGCAACTGCAAATTAACAACCATTGGGTAAGGGGGGCAAATCGAAATGAACAGCCATGGGGTAAGGGGGAAACTTCATATCAACAGCCATGGGGTAAGAGGGGCAATTCCAAATTGATGGCCATAGTTTCGGAATGGTTAGTCAGGATGCTACCCAGAACAGAGGTGTGTGTGTGTGTGTGTGCACCAAAATGCAGGCTAGGCTATTACAACAGTATCCTGCATGGGCACAATTGTTTTCGTTAAGACTCAGATCAATCCGATCCTGCATCTGCCCCCACCGTCTCCAAGGGTGAGAACTGAATGATCAAACACCACTGATCACTTAGTTCTCTCCGCTATGCTGAGCAGAGAGCCGTCAGTCACCGCTGTCTGCTCTGTCTCACTGGAGTGCTGGGCTGTGGATGGGGCGGGTGCGGCTGGCTGAGCCAGGTGTGGGTATAAGCTCCTGGGTGGATCCCCACCATATGGTCACGATCTTTCCCCAGCCTGGACCAGTTCTGTGACATCAGCCGACAGCGGGATTTAGCGTAAGTATCGTAAGTACCATAGTTTTGCGCCATTCCACGGGCGGACGGAATATTAAAGTGTGACATGTTAGGTATCTATTTACTTGGCATAACATCATATTTTATATTTTACCAAAAAAATTGAGTATTATTATGTGTTTGTATGCAAAAAAAATTAATTAAAGTGTATTCTTTGCAAAAACCACTGCGCAAATACCATGCGACATAAAAATTTGCAACACCCATCATTTTATTCTATAGGGCCTCTGCTAGAAAATATATATAATAATGTTTGGGGGTTCTGAGTAATTTTCTAGCAAAAAAAAAGTAGATTTTTACATGCATGTGATAAGTGTCAGAACTGGCCCAGTAGGCAAGTTGTTAAAGCTGCCATCTGATTGGGCAAACGGCAAAGTAGATTCTAATAGACGGAACATTATCCTTTGTAATGGACCCAGATAGGATCTGATCCCGGGTGTTTCTGACGCGGTTTAAATCAGCAACTTTACCACTGACGCGGCACCTGCAAGCGACCAGGGGGGCGCTGATTGAATTGGCAGTGATTTATAGACGACTCAATTTCTGTCAGTCTTGTAGGTGATGAGTAATGAAGAGAGATGGTGTGGACACAGGGCAGGAAATGAGAAAGGGCAATGTTGAATCAGCTTTTCCCGTCTTATCTGTGACTCCTGACTTCTGCCTTTCCATTCATATTAAAGGAACATGGTGAAGCGTACTGACACATAAAGCCAATGTAAAGCCCTAACCGAATCACTTTTAGTTTCCTAAAGCAATGGGGTATCATAAGCGATTGCATTTTTTGTTGTATAAAAATACTTTTTTCACAGTTTTTTTTAAATCTCAGCGCTTCTGATCTCCCGCAGCCTCTTTGTAGCTATTTCCGGTTTGTGTAGATAACACCACTGTAAGCCAAAAGCAAAAAAATATATAATTACTCTAACCGCATTCAGACCGCCCGCCGCAGAAATACTGCGGCAGGCTGGCCCTCCTGCGCAACTGCCGTAGGTATACGTCGCTCGCGCGCCTGCAGCTAGGGGGCGAGCATGCTCCCGTCCCGACTCAGCAGCGGAGACTCCGATGAATGGGGCAGGCGGCTCCAATTGCCACCTGGCACCCGCGATCGCTCCCTGCTGAGAGAGAAGAACGGTCAGCTGTTGTAAACACAGCTGACCATTCTTCTCTCTGGAATGATCACAGAGCTCCTCCTTTCATCTGCATATGATAATGCAATCAGGCACCTGACCTGGTGAGGTATATATTCGGTGTGTGTTTGTTCAAAAAATTTTCCACAAGCTATTCTCGGCTAGACTTGTATATTGTGGCTACAATATCTGATGTCTTGACAGGTGACTGGATGGGCTAAGGGATCTTGGATCATTCTGGTACCAGGCAAGGGAAGCTTATGTACGGGGGTCCGTCACAGTTATGATCCTAATTATAAACAATTTAAAGATAGAGAGTTAATTAAAAAGTGGGTAAAAGGGTGTGTGTATACTGTGTGTGTGTATATATATATCATATTTATTATTATTTATTTAATCCTAAAGATATACTTATAATGGCAAAATAGTGATGGTATCTTCACCTGTGTTGATAGAGTGCTTGGCCTTTGGACCCAGTATAAAGAGCACAGTATAGAGAGCGCAGTACAGAGAGTGCAGTATAGAGAGCACAGTATGGAGAGCACAGTATGGAGAGCACAGTATAGAGAGCACAGTATAGAGAGCACAGTACAGAGAGCACAGTATGGAGAGCACAGTACAGAGAGCACAGTATAGAGAGCACAGTATAGAGAGCACAGTACAGAGAACACAGTATGGAGAGCACAGTACAGAGAGCACAGTACAGAGAGCACAGTATAGAGAGCACAGTACAGAGAGCACAGTACAGAGAGCACAGTGTAGAGAGCACAGTATGGAGAGCACAGTATAGAGAGCACAGTACAGAGAGCACAGTGTAAAGAACACAGTGTGGAGAGCAAAGTATAGAGCGCACAGTATAGAGAGCACAGTATAGAGAACACAGTATAGAGAGCACAGTATAGAGAGCACAGTATAGAGAGCACAGTATAGAGAACACAGTATAGAGAGCACAGTATAGAGAACACAGTATAGAGAGCACAGTATAGAGAGCACAGTATAGAGAGCACAGTATAGAGAGCACAGTATAGAGAGCACAGTACAGAGAGCACAGTGTAGAGAGCACAGTGTAGAGAGCACAGTGTAGAGAGCACAGTACAGAGAGCACAGTGTAAAGAACACAGTGTGGAGAGCATAGTATAGAGAGCACAGTATAGAGAGCACAGTATAGAGAGCACAGTATAGAGAGCACAGTGTAGAGAGCACAGTGTAGAGAGCACAGTATGGAGAGCACAGTATGGAGAGCACAGTATAGAGAGCACAGTGTAGAGAGCACTGGAGAGCACAGTATGGAGAGCACAGTATAGAGAGCACAGTATGGAGGGCACAGTGTAGAGAGCACAGTACAGAGAGCACAGTGTAGAGAGCACAGTGTAGAGAGCACAGTACAGAGAGCACAGTGGAGAGCACAGTATAGAGCGCACAGTATAGAGCGCACAGTATAGAGCGCACAGTATGGAGAGCACAGTATGGAGAGCACAGTACAGAGAGCACAGTGTAGAGAGCACAGTGTAGAGAGCACAGTGTAGAGAGCACAGTATGGAGAGCACAGTATGGAGAGCACAGTATAGAGAGCACAGTGTAGAGAGCACAGTGTAGAGAGCACAGTATGGAGAGCACAGTATGGAGAGCACAGTATGGAGAGCACAGTGTAGAGAGCACAGTATGGAGAGCACAGTATGGAGAGCACAGTATAGAGAGCACAGTGTAGAGAGCACTGGAGAGCACAGTATGGAGAGCACAGTATGGAGAGCACAGTATGGAGAGCACAGTATGGAGAGCACAGTATAGAGAGCACAGTATGGAGGGCACAGTATAGAGAGCACAGTGTAGAGAGCCCAGCTTACTTTCTGAGCTTCATTCTGAAGGGTCGTTGGAGGCTGCCATGAGTATGGCTTACCCATAGCAATGACTGGGGCTATAGTGCGCATGCGCAATATATTGAGAAGTAAATAGAGAATCTTTTCTAGGAAAGATTGTTGGCAGAGGGAAGAAGGTATATATTATCCCAGGTGGGCTGCACTTAGAGGGCGGCCTATTCTCTGAGCCGTACTCTGAGGGGCTGCCAGGGGCCACCATGATTATGGCTTACCTATAGGCATGAATGGGGCTGCAGTGCGCATGCGCAGTAAAAGGAGCCGGCTAGGAACCTGTTGGAGGGAAGATCTAGGGATCAGGGAGGAAGATATGTATTATCCCAGGTGTCTATAAAAATTGGCGAAACTTATTTAAAAGAGGAATTTTTATTTGCACAGAATTCTGCAGTGACCTCTAATATGGCGGCGCGGCGTTACTCCCAATATACCGGACGTCTCATTCTCCTGAACTGGTTAATGCTGATTTGTGGACTCGCAGGTCTTATTTTTAAGCATGCCGTGTCTTACGTCAGGAATCGCCATTCTGGTCGTCCTTGCCCTTTGACCGCGTGTAATATAAGTGCGTTCATGCGTGGCGCCATCTTTATTTCTATAATGCGTTCTGTCTGGTTGTGCGGAGATGATTGCTGGGCAGGCGAGCGTTTTCTCAGGGCGCTCCTCTTTATAAATCTCCTCTTTGTTTGGACCCGCTGGACACATTGACAGGTGTTTGTTATACACTAGAAGATGCCGGATATAAATCAGGACAAAGCCCAAGGACGGTCTGTACCTTTAAATGTGTCAGAGAAAGAGATTGTACAAGTCACATGACCGGCGTCAGCAAATAGAGGAATTGGGTGAGGGGGAGGGGTATCGAAAATTGTAGAATTATCAATATTTTAGACAATGTATCTATTTTTCACACAATTATATTTGATGGAGTCTCATATTTCCAATAAAGTCAATGGAAAAAGTTTGAATTCCTGAGTCTCCTTTGTTTACTGATCCAGCACTGCTTCCTCCTCCACTATCTGACAAGACACAGACTGTCACCTTTTATACAGATTACTGATCCAGCACTGCTTCCTCCTCCACTATCCGACAAGACGCAGACTGTCACCTTATATACAGTACAATGATCCAGCACTGCTTCCTCCTCCACTATCTGACAAGACACACACTGTCACCTTATATACAGATTACTGATCCAGCACTGCTTCCTCCTCCACTATCCGACAAGACACTCACTATCACCTTATATACAGATTACTGATCCAGCACTGCTTCCTCCTCCGCTATCTGACAAGACACAGACTGTCACCTTATATACAGACTACTGATCCAGCACTGCTTCCTCCTCCACTATCTGACAAGACACACACTGTCACCTTATATACAGATTACTGATCCAGCACTGCTTCCTCCTCCACTATCTGACAAGACACAGACTGTCACCTTATATACAGATTACTGATCCAGCACTGCTTCCTCCTCCACTATCTGACAAGACGCAGACTGTCACCTTATATACAGATTACTGATCCAGCACTGCTTCCTCCTCCACTATCTGACAAGACACAGACTGTCACCTTATATACAGATTACTGATCCAGCGCTGCTTCCTCCTCCGCTATCTGACAAGACACACACTGTCACCTTATATACAGATTACTGATCCAGCACTGCTTCCTCCTCCGCTATCCGACAAGACACAGACTGTCTCCTTATATACAGATTACTGATCCAGCACTGCTTCCTCCTCCACTATCTGACAAGACACACACTGTCACCTTATATACAGATTACTGATCCAGCACTGCTTCCTCCTCCGCTATCTGACAAGACACACACTGTCTCCTTATATACAGATTACTGATCCAGCACTGCTTCCTCCTCCACTATCTGACAAGACGCAGACTCTCACCTTATATACAGATTACTGATCCAGCACTGCTTCCTCCTCCGCTATTTGACAAGGCACACACTGTCCCCTTATATACAGATTACTGATCCAGCACTGCTTCCTCCTCCGCTATCTGACAAGACACAGACTGTCACCTTATATACAGACTACTGATCCAGCACTGCTTCCTCCTCCACTATCTGACAAGACACACACTGTCACCTTATATACAGATTACTGATCCAGCACTGCTTCCTCCTCCGCTATCCGACAAGACACTCACTATCACCTTATATACAGATTACTGATCCAGCACTGCTTCCTCCTCCGCTATCCGACAAGACGCAGACTGTCACCTTATATACAGGTTACTGATCCAGCACTGCTTCCTCCTCCGCTATCTGACAAGGCACACACTGTCACCTTATATACAGATTACTGATCCAGCACTGCTTCCTCCTCCACTATCTGACAAGACGCAGACTGTCACCTTATATACAGATTACTGATCCAGCACTGCTTACTCCTCCACTATCTGACAAGACACAGACTGTCACCTTATATACAGATTACTGATCCAGCACTGCTTCCTCCTCCACTATCTGACAAGACACACACTGTCACCTTATATACAGATTACTGATCCAGCACTGCTTCCTCCTCCACTATCTGACAAGACGCAGACTGTCACCTTATATACAGATTACTGATCCAGCGCTGCTTCCTCCTCCACTATCTGACAAGACACACACTGTCACCTAATATACAGATTACTGATCCAGCACTGCTTCCTCCTCCGCTATCTGACAAGACACAGACTGTCACCTTATATACAGATTACTGATCCAGCGCTGCTTCCTCCTCCACTATCTGACAAGGCACACACTGTCACCTTATATACAGATTACTGATCCAGCACTGCTTCCTCCTCCGCTATCTGACAAGGCACACACTGTCACCTTATATACAGATTACTGATCCAGCACTGCTTCCTCCTCCACTATCTGACAAGACACAGACTGTCACCTTATATACAGATTACTGATCCAGCACTGCTTCCTCCTCCACTATCTGACAAGGCACACACTGTCACCTTATATACAGATTACTGATCCAGCACTGCTTCCTCCTCCGCTATCTGACAAGGCACACACTGTCACCTTATATACAGATTACTGATCCAGCACTGCTTCCTCCTCCACTATCTGACAAGACACAGACTGTCTCCTTATATACAGATTACTGATCCAGCGCTGCTTCCTCCTCCACTATCTGACAAGACACAGACTGTCACCTTATATACAGATTACTGATCCAGCACTGCTTCCTCCTCCACTATCTGACAAGACGCAGACTGTCACCTTATATACAGATTACTGATCCAGCGCTGCTTCCTCCTCCACTATCTGACAAGACACACACTGTCACCTTATATACAGATTACTGATCCAGCACTGCTTCCTCCTCCACTATCCGACAAGACACTCACTGTCACCTTATATACAGATTACTGATCCAGCACTGCTTCCTTCTCCGATATCCGACAAGACACACACTGTCACCTTATATATAATATTACTGATCCAGCACTGCTTCCTCCTCCACTATCCGACAAGACACAGACTGTCACTTTATATACAGATTACTTATCCAGCACTGCTTCCTCCTCCACTATCCGACAAGACACACACTGTCACCTTATATACAGATTACTGATCCAGCACTGCTTCCTCCTCCACTATCTGACAAGACACACACTGTCACCTTATATACAGATTACTGATCCAGCACTGCTTCCTCCTCCACTATCCGACAAGACACTCACTGTCACCTTATATACAGATTACTGATCCAGCACTGCTTCCTCCTCCACTATCCGACAAGACACTCACTGTCACCTTATATACAGATTACTGATCCAGCACTGCTTCCTTCTCCGATATCCGACAAGACACACACTGTCACCTTATATATAATATTACTGATCCAGCACTGCTTCCTCCTCCACTATCCGACAAGACACAGACTGTCACTTTATATACAGATTACTTATCCAGCACTGCTTCCTCCTCCACTATCCGACAAGACACACACTGTCACCTTATATACAGATTACTGATCCAGCACTGCTTCCTCCTCCACTATCTGACAAGACACACACTGTCACCTTATATACAGATTACTGATCCAGCACTGCTTCCTCCTCCACTATCCGACAAGACACTCACTGTCACCTTATATACAGATTACTGATCCAGCACTGCTTCCTCCTCCACTATCCGACAAGACACTCACTGTCACCTTATATACAGATTACTGATCCAGCACTGCTTCCTTCTCCGATATCCGACAAGACACACACTGTCACCTTATATATAATATTACTGATCCAGCACTGCTTCCTCCTCCACTATCCGACAAGACACAGACTGTCACTTTATATACAGATTACTTATCCAGCACTGCTTCCTCCTCCACTATCCGACAAGACACACACTGTCACCTTATATACAGATTACTGATCCAGCACTGCTTCCTCCTCCACTATCTGACAAGACACACACTGTCACCTTATATACAGATTACTGATCCAGCACTGCTTCCTCCTCCACTATCCGACAAGACACTCACTGTCACCTTATATACAGATTACTGATCCAGCACTGCTTCCTCCTCCACTATCCGACAAGACACTCACTGTCACCTTATATACAGATTACTGATCCAGCACTGCTTCCTTCTCCGATATCCGACAAGACACACACTGTCACCTTATATATAATATTACTGATCCAGCACTGCTTCCTCCTCCACTATCCGACAAGACACAGACTGTCACTTTATATACAGATTACTTATCCAGCACTGCTTCCTCCTCCACTATCCGACAAGACACACACTGTCACCTTATATACAGATTACTGATCCAGCACTGCTTCCTCCTCCACTATCTGACAAGACACACACTGTCACCTTATATACAGATTACTGATCCAGCACTGCTTCCTCCTCCACTATCCGACAAGACACACACTGTCACCTTATATACAGATTACTGATCCAGCACTGCTTCCTCCTCCACTATCTGACAAGACACACACTGTCACCTTATATACAGATTACTGATCCAGCACTGCTTCCTCCTCCACTATCCGACAAGACACTCACTGTCACCTTATATACAGATTACTGATCCAGCACTGCTTCCTCCTCCACTATCCGACAAGACACTCACTGTCACCTTATATACAGATTACTGATCCAGCACTGCTTCCTTCTCCGATATCCGACAAGACACACACTGTCACCTTATATATAATATTACTGATCCAGCACTGCTTCCTCCTCCACTATCCGACAAGACACAGACTGTCACTTTATATACAGATTACTTATCCAGCACTGCTTCCTCCTCCACTATCCGACAAGACACACACTGTCACCTTATATACAGATTACTGATCCAGCACTGCTTCCTCCTCCACTATCTGACAAGACACACACTGTCACCTTATATACAGATTACTGATCCAGCACTGCTTCCTCCTCCACTATCCGACAAGACACTCACTGTCACCTTATATACAGATTACTGATCCAGCACTGCTTCCTCCTCCACTATCCGACAAGACACTCACTGTCACCTTATATACAGATTACTGATCCAGCACTGCTTCCTTCTCCGATATCCGACAAGACACACACTGTCACCTTATATATAATATTACTGATCCAGCACTGCTTCCTCCTCCACTATCCGACAAGACACAGACTGTCACTTTATATACAGATTACTTATCCAGCACTGCTTCCTCCTCCACTATCCGACAAGACACACACTGTCACCTTATATACAGATTACTGATCCAGCACTGCTTCCTCCTCCACTATCTGACAAGACACAGACTGTCACCTTATATACAGATTACTGATCCAGTACTGCTTCCTCCTCCGCTATCTGACAAGACACACACTGTCACCTTATATACAGATTACTGATCCAGCACTGCTTCCTCCTCCACTATCTGACAAGACACAGACTGTCACCTTATATACAGGTTACTGATCCAGCACTGCTTCCTCCTCCGCTACCTGACAAGACGCAGACTGTCACCTTATATACAGATTACTGATCCAGCACTGCTTCCTCCTCCACTATCTGACAAGACACACACTGTCACCTTATATACAGATTACTGATCCAGCACTGCTTCCTCCTCCAATATCTGACAAGACACAGACTGTCACCTTATATACAGATTACTGATCCAGCACTGCTTCCTCCTTCTCTATCTGACAAGACGCAGACTGTCACCTTATATACAGATTACTGATCCAGCACTGCTTCCTCCTCCTCTATCTGACAAGTTCCATCATTGCAGGTTGCATACAGACTAAAATACAGATCGGGGTTCCTCAATAACTGTCCAGAACACCCTCCAAGTTCTTGCACATTTTCCTAACAAGAACTACAAGATGAGAACTGCACCTTCCCTGCTGTGGAAAAAATCCTTGAAAAAGAAATGCTTTTATCTGCAATTGTTGCTAAGCATGTGTCTGACAAGCCCTGACGCAGGAGGACGAGGAGGGGGCAGCGTGTACACAGCAAATTCACTCCTTTGTAGTTTATGCTGATTTATATCTTCTGCCGCTCATAAAAATGTTTGGCGAGAGGATTGGTGTACCTGATTTGTATACATCGGAGTGCACGGCAAAGTTTGAATACATTATTGCGAGTCTTTGAGAGCGCAACATTGTTCAAACACAACAGCCGCCAACGTCCCTGCGCAAACCGCTCTTCTGAGGCTCCCTTTGTTCTACAACTTCAGATGTTTCCAGGAAAATTAAAATAAAAAGGGATGAAAACAGCCGTCAATATGAGAGATTAGCGAAAAAGAATTCATCGTTCTGCAAACCCCGGGCATCGAACAAACAGAGTGAAGGAAATGGATTTTCACGTTTTATATATTTATTTCATTTGTGTGTGTGTACTTTATATATTTACAGTATATCGGCTTATTGTATAGAGCAGGAGTCTACAAACTTTTCATTAGGAGGGCCACTTCATCAGAGACCCCTTTAACATCAGAGTCCCCCTTCTCACATCCGAGCCCCCCCATTGCACATGAGAACCCCACTTCAAATCAGAGACTCCTTTAACATTAGAGCCCCCCTTTCCCATCAGAATCCCCCTTTCCCATCAGATTCCCCCCTTCACATCAGAGCCCCCCCCCTGTTGAATATCAGAGTCCCCCTTGCACATCAGAAACCCACTTCACATCAGGGCCCTTCCTTCTTGCACATAAGAACCCTACTTCGCATCAGAATCCCCCCTTTCCCATCAGAGAACCCCTCTGACATCAGATCCCCCCTCTGACATCAGACCCCCCTCTGACATCACACCCCCCTCTGACATCACACCCCCCCCTCTGACATCAGAACCCCCCTCTGAGATCAGACCCCCCTCTGACATCAGAACCCCCCTCTGACATCAGACCCCCCCCTCTGACATCAGAACCCCCCTCTGACATCAGACCCCCCCCTCTGACATCAGAACCCCCCTCTGACATCAGACCCCCCCTCTGACATCAGAACCCCCCTCTGACATCAGACCCCCCTCTGACATCAGACCCCCCCTCTGACATCAGAACCCCCCCCCCCTCTGACATCAGAACCCCCCTCTGACATCAGACCCCCCCCTCTGACATCAGAACCCCCTTCTGACATCAGACCCCCCTCTGACATCAGACCCCCCTCTGACATCAGAACCCCCCTCTGACATCAGACCCCCCCCCTCTGACATCAGACCCCCCTCTGACATCAGAACCCCCCTCTGACATCAGAACCCCCCCCCCCCTCTGACATCAGACCCCCCTCTGACATCAGAACCCCTCTCTGACATCAGACCCCCCTCTGACATCAGAACCCCCCTCTGACATCAGACCCCCCCCCCCTCTGACATCAGACCCCCCTTCTGACATCAGACCCCCCTCTGACATCAGACCCCCCCCTCTGACATCAGACCCCCCTCTGACATCAGAACCCCCCTCTGACATCAGACCCCCCCCCTCTGACATCAGACCCCCCTCTGACATCAGACGACAGTGTACAATGAAACGAGGGGCATGTGCATATTAATGGTCATGGGGAGAGGGGCAGTTGTAGCTGCTGACTTTTAATAAACACAAAAACCAGTGGAACTCCGCTTCAAGGTGAGCGGCCATTGCACATAGTGGTGGAGCACGTGGATTGAACACTGGATTGCATGATTTTTGGCATTACCACTGGATTTGGAATTTTATTACAGCACCTTTATTAGGAACTTTAGTTATCATTGGTGTGGTACACACTGCACTAGATTTTGGAAGCACTGCCCACTGGGGCTAATGTGTACTGAATACCATTGCTTCTTTCTTTTATAGTGTTATTTATTGCACATATTAACCTGTATTGTACTGTGTTTTATTATATGTTTTTTAAATATCCCAATACACAATATTCTTTGTGTATGTGGTGACTCTACAGGCATTCGCAGCCAAATTCTCACGTGATTTACAATTTTTGGGACATTATTGTCCAATACTTTTTGATATTTTTATATTTTTGGCACCTACATATTTAACACAGTGTAGCACATACGTCATTTCTTTTTCACAAATTCATTAATGGCCATGGGGGAGAGTGATAATTGTATTAATGACCATGGGGGATAGGGATAATTGGATTAATGGCCGTGGGGAGAGGGGCAATAACATTAATGGCCATGGGGAAATGGGCAAATGCATTAAAGGCCATGCGGAGGGGCAACTCTATATAATAGCTATGAGGGAAGGGGCAATGCCATATTATTGGCCATGGGGGAGGGGCAATAGCATTAATGGCCATGGGGAGAGGGGCAACTCTATATTAACCACTTAAGCCCCGGAAGATTTTACCCCCTTCCTGACCAGGGCCTATTTTGCGATTGGGCACTGCGTTGCTTTAACTGACAATTGTGCGGTCGTGCGATGCTGTACCTAAACAAATTTCACGTCCTTTTTTTCCCCACAAACAGAGCTTTCTTTTGGTATTTGATCACCTGTGCGATTTTTTGATCATGCGCCAGAAACAAAAAAAGAGCAGCAATTTTGCAAAAATAACAATATTTTTCACATTTTTTTATATGAAATTCCCCCCCAAAAAATGTAAAAATCAAAATTTTTTAACATTTTAGGCCAATTTGTTTTATGCTACACATGTTTTGGTATCGCAAAAAGTGTACTTTGATTGGTTTGCACAAAAGTTATTGCGTTTACTAACTAAAGGAAAGATTTTTGTCATTTTTGTTGTTTTTTTTTTTTTAACGAGTAATGGCGGCGATCTGCGTTTTTTTTTGGCGGGACTGCGACATTGCGGCGGACAGATCGGACCCTTGACTGACATTTTTGACACTTTTGGGGTTACGAGTGACATTACTACAGTAATCAGTGCTATACATATGCACTGTTACTGTAAAAATTACACTGGGAGGGAAGGGGTTAACTTTATTTGAGAGGGAGGGGTTAAGTGTGTCCCTAGGGGCGTGTTTCTAACTGTGATTGGATGTGGCTACTTGTGTAAGAACAGTGATCAACGGTCCTACATAGTAGAACCGTATGATCTCCATTCTTACACAGGGGAGAATGACAGGCGGCTGTGTTTACATTAGCCGCCTGCCTTTCTCCCGCTCTAACGGACGATCGTGTGTGCCCGGTGGACGTCGAGTTTGCCGGGCACACGTGCGGGGGGTCCGTGACCGAGCGGGAGCGGGAGCCCGCCTCCAGCGGCGCACGCTTGCTCCCCAGAGCCTCACAGGCTAGCGGCGTAGACCTACATCGCTTTGCCTGTGAGGGGCTGACTGCCGACGTAGATCTACGTTAGGCAGTCGGCAAGTGGTTAATGGCTATGCTGGAGGGGCAACTACATATTAATGGCCATGGGGAGAGGGCTACTCGATAATTATGGCCATGAGGGAAGGGGAAATGTCATACTATTGACCATGGGGGAGGGGCAATAGCATTAATGGCCATGGGGGAAGGGCATCTCCATATTAATGGCCCCGGGGAGAGGAACAACTCCGTATTATTGGTCATGGGGAGAGGGACAATTGCATTAATGGCCATAGGGGGAAGTCCTGACCACTTCAAACCGGGAACATCCCAAAAGAGCTGCAGCTTTGGAGTTGCTCTGTCCCTATTGTTTAGCCATTACAATTTGGCCCTTGACAAAGTTGCTCAAATCCTTACGTTTTCCCATTTTTTTTCTGCTTTTTTTTCTGCTTTTAACACAGCTTTAGGGACAAAATGTTCATTTGCTGTCTATAAATCCCACCCACTTTCAGATGCCATTGTAATGAGATAATCAATGTTATTCACTTTACCTGTCAGTGGGCATAATGTTATGGCTGATTGGTGTATATCCAACTGTTATTATGGTTCATAAAATATAATTGTTACAAAGTATTACAGAAAACATCCTCAGAGAAGGAATGACTCTTCCTTGGAATGGAACGATCAGTCAGTGAATACCTTCAGCTGTGAGTCGGCTATAATTCAGGAACCGGAGGGAGATTCTATGAGATTTTTACCGGAATCAGCAAAGTTTCTCTCAGTAAATATATACAAATGGTAAATAAAATTAGGCTGATAGGACGCCGTGTGTGGTTTGCCTCTGAAAGCCAGAAAAACAGATTAAAGCATCTCTAGAATCAATATCAATAAATCCATCTCCGGGATGCTGGAAAAATAAAAAAAAAATTATACATCGGCAAATGATTAATTTATGGCGTTCACCATGGCAACCTTCAACAAAAACGACCTTTTCGGGCTTAATAGACGCGGATTCTCATTAAGTTTTTGACAGCTTGAGAGAGGCGAGGCATAATGGGAGAAAAATGTGGAAGGAAAAAAAAGAATGGAGGAATACAAATACAATGTAGTTATACAATATACCGTATCTCACAAAAGTGAGTACACCCCTTCACATTTTTGTAAATATTTTATTACATCTTTTCATGTGACAACGCTGAAGAAATGACACTTTGCTACAATGTAAAGTAGTGAGTGTACAGCTTGTATAACAGTGTAAATTTGCCATCCCCTTAAAATACCTCAACACACAGTCATTAATGTCTAAAAAGCTGGCAACGAAAGTAAGTACACCCCTAAGTGACAATGTCCAAATTGGGCCCAAAGTGTCAATTTTTTGGGTGGCCACCATTATTTTCCAGCACTGCGTTAACTCTCTTTGGCATGGAGTTCACCAGAGCTTCACAGGTTGCCACTGGAGCCCTCTTCCACTCCTCCATGATGACATCACAGAGCTGGTGGATGTTATAGAACTTGCGCTCCTCCACCTTCTGTTTGAGGATGCCCCACAGAGGCTCAATAGGGTTTAGGTCTGGAGCCATCCTTGGCCAGTCCATCACCTTTACCCTCAGCTTCTTTAGCAAGGCAGTGGTCGTCTTGGAGGTGTGTGTTGGGTCATTATGTTGGAATACTACCCTGCGGCCCAGTCTCCAAAGGGGATCATGCTCTGCTTCGGTATGTCACAGTACATGTTGGCATTCATGGTTCGCTCAATTAACTGTAGCTCCCCAGTGCCGGCAGCACTCATGCAGCCCCAGACCATGCACTCCCACCACCATGCTTGACTGTAGGCAAGACACACTTGTCTTTGTACTACTCATTTGGTTCCTGCCACACACGCTTGACACCATCTGAACCAAAAAAGTTTATCTTGGTCTCATCAGACCACAGGACATGGTTCCAGTAATCCATGTCCTTAGTCTGCTTGTCTTCAGCAAACTGTTTGCGGCTTTCTTGTCCATCATCTTTAGAAGAGGCTTCCTTCTGGGATGACAGCCATGCAGACCAATTTGATGCAGTGTGCGGCGTATGGTCTGAGCACTGACAGGCTGACCTCCCCATCCCTTCAACCTCTGCAGCAATGCTGGCAGCACTCATAGGTCTATTTCCCAAAGACAACCTCTGGATATGACGCTGAGCACACGCACTCCTCTTTGGTCGACCATGGCAAGGCCTGTTCTGAGTGGAACCTGTCCTGTTAAACCACTGTATGGTCTTGGCTACCATTCTGCAGCTCAGTTTCAGGGTCTTGGCAGTCTTCCTTTAGCCTAGGCCATCTTTATGCGGAGCAACAGTTCTTTTTTTCAGATCCTCAGAGAGTTCTTCACCAAGAGGTGCCATGTTGAACTTCCAGTGACCAGTGCAATCTTAAGAGTATTAAAGGGCCTGGGGCAATGCAGTGCACTAGGGCCCTGACTACACAATCACCCACGAGAATAAAAAAGCAAATTATCGATAAGGTTATATTTAATGGTACAGCAGTGCAAGCCTGATGACAGCTTCCAAGTTGGGCGGCTGGGTCCGGTGAACACACACACGAACAGGAGTCAGACTCCACTGTCCTGTGTGTGACTGTTCCCATGGAGGCAGACAGGTATTCCTGCAGTTGTGGACTCCCTCTCCATGGCCCAAGTGGCCTGACAACAGCGCAGGGCCAACAGGCGCTTGCCACTTGCTAAGTTCAGCGGCGGGATGCACACGGGAATCAGGACTAATGCTTGGCTAGGGCTGGCTCGGGGCAGTTGGGGCCCCCCGGGCAAGTGGGCCCCCGGGAAACTGCCCAGCATGCCCATTCAGTAAGATGGCCCAGAAGAGACATCAGAATAAGATGGTGGTGCAGGATTGGCAATGCTGCGGTGAAGAGGTTGATCCCAAGGAAATGTTGCTGGGTGAGTATGCTTTTGGAGAACAACCCAGCTATACAGCCACTGACCACCAATGCTGGGGGGGGATTATTGTTCTAGCCAGTCACTGACCACTATTGCTGAAAGGGGTATTGTTCCAGCCAGCTACTGACCACCATTGCTGAAAGGGGTATTGTTCCAGCCAACCACTGACCACCATTGCTGAAAGGGGTATTGTTCCAGCCAGCCACTGACCACTATTGCTGGGGGAGTATTGTTCCAGCCAGTCACTGACCACTATTGCCGAAAGGGGTATTGTTCAAGCCAGCTACTGACCACCATTGCTTAAAGAGGTATTGTTCCAGCCAACCACTGACCACCATTGCTGAAAGGGGTATTGTTCCAGCCAGCCACTGACAACTATTGCTGGGGGAGTATTGTTCCAGCCAGTCAATGACCACTATTACTGAAAGGGGCGTTGTTCCAGCCAGCTATTGACCACCATTGCTTAAAGGGGTATTGTTCCAGCCAGCCACTGATCACTATTGCTGGGGGGGCTCTTGTTCCAGCCAACCACTGACCACCATTGCTGAAAGAGGTATTGTTTCAGCCAGCCACTTACCACTATTGCTGGGTTGTATTGTTCCAGCCAGCCACTGACCACCATTGCTTTAAGCGGTATTGTTCCAGCCAGCCATGGACCACTATTACTGGGGGAGTATTGTTCCAGCCAGCCACTGCCCATCAATGCTGGGAAGGGTATTGTTGCATCCAGCCACTGACCATCAATGCTGAGTGGCATTGTTGCATCCAGCCACTGACCATCAATGCTGGGTGGTATTGTTGCAGCCAGCCACTGACCATCAATGCTGGGGAGGGTATTGTTGCAGCCAGCCACTGACTATCAATGCTGGGTGGTACTGTTCCAGCCATCTACTGACCACCAATGCTATTACAGCCACTTGCACCAGTGCTGAGAATTAAGCTGGCCATAGACTGCTCGATTTCTCGGGCGGGTTCAGCAGGCTAATTGTACAACCAGCATGTCAGATTCTTGATGCTATTCCTACTAGGATTAATCACTGTGTGTTCTCCTGGCCAGGATGACTCCCCTAACCCCCCCCCCCCAGTCGAGAGAACACAGGAGGAATTCCCCAAGCAACACTGACTGTGTTGATAGAGGAATCAAGCGATTTTCTTTCCTGTAACTTATGGTTGCAGGCAGGGCCGCCATCAGGGGGGTACAGCCCATACACATGTAGGGGGCCCAGGCATCCCAAAGGGGCCCCAAACAGGGTTGGATTGCAACCTGTCCTCGCAATACCATTTAATTGTAAGCTCTGCCGTTCCTTTGGAGGCTGGCACTATGTGGGGGGTCCTGCCCCTCACTAGCTCCTCTGTTCTCCAGCTGTTCACTCTTGAACAGGTGGGGTGGCATTTACTAGAACCATTCACCTTTATTTTCCTGGGATGGAGAAGATGGGACTGGGGGAGGATGAGGACATGGGATGAAGGAGGAAATGGGACTGGAGGAGAAGGAGGACATGCGACTGGATGAGGATGATGACATAGTAGGTTGGCCTTAGGGAATGTTGGCGGTCGGATCCATGGGAGGGGTCCAGGCCTAAAACTGTGCAAGGGGCCCCAAAATTTCTGATGGCTTCCCTGGTTCCAGGTAAGGAAATCGCTGCATCTATGGCTGGTTTTAATATTACTGCCATTGACCCCAATGGGGTCTCATTTTACTCCCAAACTAGCATTTATCTTCTTGTTACCTTCAAGTCATTCCTCCTGTTTTCAAATGTTGCCAACTATGCAGGAGGTAGCGTCTCAATAGGACTAGTTCACTCTATCTGTATAAAGTTGAAATCCTACTTATAGCTTCCGCTGTCCACCTTCACCTACCACGTCTGCTCCCTTCACCAACATACAAGACAATTATTTTCACATAAAATAATTATTATATTAAAAAAATCATTTTTATATATGGGGGAGCGGGTACTAAAAAAAAATGATCTGCCCCAGTTGCCAGATATGCTAGGTACGCCACTGAGCGCAACACAATGCACCTTTCCCATATCCCAGTCTGCAACCGATGACGAGTGACAAGGCTGAAATTTCGGGACTTGATCTCCTGACACTCCCAGCAATTTGCTCGAGGAACACGAATTCATCTCACTGTACTTCTCTTTATCCGTCTGTAATTTTGTATTAATATCGCGGCTGCACTGCGTTATCCTAGGAAGGCGACGGAATCTGGAAGGTAATTATAATGGTGAGAGTCTTCATCCATTGTCCTATACCTTGACAGCCGAAGGTGCTGGAGAACAGCCTGTATCATTAACCCCTGCAGGACAGGGATGGGCTGCGGAGTTTTTTTTCCTGCTACGCTTAAGGATTCAAGATATGGCACTGAAGAGAGAGAGCACAAATATATGAACAACCCTCCACCAAAATGTATTTATTTATTTTCTTGGGGATTTAATTGAGTCTGTTTTCCATTCACCTAGTGGGCCTCACTGAATGGACCGATCAAATTATTGTAATCTCATTGAATAATAAAGATGAAAAATTATTAACATTATTAATTATTAAGATCATGTTATTATTATTATTTATTATTATTATTATAATATATTATTAGTGTTATTATTATTTACTAAATATTTTTTTAGGCTTTCTTTCCACTATTTTCATTGTGTGATCCAGCCAGCAAGTCTGTTGTTTTCCCCTAGCACAAGCTCTCAAGCAGAATGATGCTTGGACCTGGGTTCTCCACTGTGTCTCTGCTCGCTGAGCCACCTGGACAAATCCTTGAATGATCCTGCCGTGAATCTTAATTGCCTTGAACCTTGAACCCTTTGCTCCTCCAATTAACTTCCTGATTTAAGCCATGTCTCTGCACTTCCTGGTTGTCAGAATATTGTGCCTTCCCAGCCAATATCTCATTTGTCTCTCCTGCTGCCGTCCGTATCTTCGCTACCATTCGTTATCAACATTTGGCTTGTTCCTCGACTTCGCTTCTGCTTATTCCAACCCACAACTACTCGTTACCGACCTTGGCTATTCCTTGACTACCCTTCTGCTTTGATCCGGGATCAAATGATCAATGATCCCTACCTGCTATATCTGCTAGTGGGCCCTGACTTGCTCACCTCCTGGTGGGGCGATCCTGATAACTGCGACCTGCTACGAACACGCAGCAAAATCCATCTCCACCATCAGGAGCTCTGGTGAACACCGGTTAGTACTTAGATTCCGTCCCTCAGATGAGCCCCCGTCATCTGCCTGGGTGATCTGCCTGTGTTCCTATCCTGCGGGTTCCTGTGTGAGCATCCACTGCTATAGCTACTGGTCTTCGAGCCCGACCCTTGATCGTGACACTTCCCTCTTAGTTTAGCTGTGGTGTATGGCGGAAGGAAGGAGTCCTGGATGGAGAGGTGCGCTGTACTGTAGCGCATTAGGAGACCCGCGGATAAATCATAAAGATCTCCCATGAAGTTGATAAAAGGGTTAATTCCACTGCCACAATACTAGGGGCTATTACTGCGTAAACTGGTACCAATACTAGGGGCTATTACTGAATTAACTGCCACCATTACTAGGGGTTATTACTGCGTAAACTGGCACCATTAATAGGGGCTATTGTAAAAAAATTATATTCCACGCGCCAATGGGAAAGGGTGTAGTATAAAGTGCAAACAATTGGTATACCTCAGAATATATAAATATGTGACAAAAAGCAGCTGCTGTAGAAAAATTAGGTAGTTATATGTGAATGGTCTGTTGGGACCAAATACAGCGCTTGCTGTGATGTAAATTAATGGATAGCAATATCCATTCCAGTTCTTAAAATAAATACAAATAAATATACGGGAGGTATGTCATAAATTGGTACCAATAAAAATATATATATATACGTGAATCATCAATTTTCCAATAAATAATTAAAACAGTGTCATAAAGTGCATAAGTGACTGGTTGTAAAAGTAATAACTCACAATCAGCAATAAAATCAGATAAATGAACAGTCCAGAGTAAACTATGATTGTCGCAATCACAGGAAAACGCACATAACAAAATTGCGCTCAGCTTTTCACCTGGAAAGGAGCAGGAGATTCTTTTGGGTGACAAACACGCATGGGGCAGCCCATTGAAGTGAATGGGCTGCCCTTTGCACAACAAGCGTTTCCACGTGTAAATAATGCTTTAAAAATTGCAAGTGGTAACACTTGTTCCCGCTAGGTGAGGTCTGAATGGAGCCTTAGTGTTTATTTGCAAATTATACACATAAGACTACAGCACAGCACGTTTTATCACACTGATACATATAAGGATAAAAATAATATAAAACATCAATTGCAAAAAAACAGAAATAAAATTGACCCAAAGCCATTATAGTTTTTCTTTAAGGTGAGGGAAGTTGGTTGAATGAAGTAAGAGAGCTAAAGAGCTAAACTGTAGGGGATTATAGCGTGAGTGGGACGGCAGAGTGAAGGGCGTCTAATGTGCAGATAGAGGTTGGAGGGGGTTGATGTCGACACCATAAAGAGTATTTTTCATTCTCTAATGTTTCCTAATGGCCCTAATAACACTTTAAGTTAGGCAAAGCGTTTCGGCACAGCGGAGAGTTTCTTATTTTCATCATAATAATGTAATCACAATGTGTCATCCCGACGCTGATTGTATTGAATAATATGCAATTATTTGATTTTGTTTGGGAGCGAGAAACCCAAATCACGTCATTGTTCGCATCCCGCCGAGCTGTCAATTGTGTCGCCCATATTTGTGTGTCTGCCTGATCAAAAGCCCGCTTTCTCTCCCCCATATCTTGTTATCGGTCTATTATTATTCTACAAGCCAAGTGAGCTCCTGTTTTCCAGAATACAGTGGCATGGCGAGGGTTGTTACACATTTTAGAACAGACAGTTCTGCACGGCTAATACCAGGGAACTCCCGGCATGACAGAACGGGGCTGCGTTCACCGGAGCCATTCGCTTTAAAATGTTTGCTGTCGTGAAATAGCAATGATTGCTGTTAACATAAATCAGCTGCATATTTTTGATGAGAGTCGCCGCACTCCATCATTGCCTGTTTATCGCCTTCCTCACTCAGCTTTCTGCTAATGAGAACCTTAGTTGACAAAATATTTTACCATTCCTTCCAATGCCCCTGGGTGGCCAAAAAAATGACTTTTTTGCAGAAATTAGACTTTTTTTCAGCAAAGCTGGAGAAAAAGTGTCCAACCTCTGAGGACACTAGCAAAAAACTGAGGCATGCTGGGTAGTGGCGGGGTTCACAGGGGCTGGCCTAATTTTTTCTTTATAACTGGCCTGCCATCTTCCCAACATCTTAGAAAAGGCCAAAACTAAGATTGAAAAACACCCACCAATCCCAACAGGGTCTCTGCTAACATATTACCAAGACTGTACTTTAAAAAGAGAAGAGAAAAGAAAACTATAGGGTTGACCATTCCTAGGCCACCCTCATGCCTGGACAGGTAAGTTACATTGCGTTTGATCAGGTTCAGCCTATTTCCCCATAACAGTTGGAAAAAGCAGCTGTGCCCCCCTGCATAGAGAGATTCCGGCCAGATACAGATAAAGACCGGGATCAGGTAAGTTTTGATTAAGTCAACCCTCTCCCTCAAGGAAAGTTTCCATTTATTCCAGCTTTCTACTTTGGCATTGGCATCCACCAACCTGCTTTCCCAATTTCAATGACCATAGTCACCAGGACCAAATTTGATGCCCAATACATTAATTTCCTGCTGGGGCTCTGGGAAGGCATCCGGTAGTTCAAAGCTTTCACCGTCCTTGCCCATCCAGAAAACCTCACTCATTTCATGGTTGACTTTAGAGCCAGAAGCCACCATGTACTGCTCTATCACAGAGACCACCTCCTGAGCCTCCTCTATCCCAGAGGCAATAACAGACACATCATGGCATAGGCCATGACCTTTAAAGATGGCACCCCAGCAATGCCCAAAGCCACCACGCACAATGATTCACCCTCTAACCTTCTTATGAAGGGGTCAATTGCAAATGGCAGGGGGCTCAAAGGACACCCCTGGCGCACACCAGAGCCAACCCCAAAAGGCCATCCAACCTAACCATTAACAAGTGGGAAGCTCTCAGCCTCTTTATATAATGTTTTCAGCCTATCTATAAACCTCCCCAGCAGGCCGTATGTACCAAGTAGCAAATACAGGTACTCATGATTGACTCGATCAAAAGCCTTCTCCTGATCCAATGCCAGCAAGTACTTTTTCCATCCAACAGCCCTGCATTGCTCCAAAGCCTCCCGGACAGCTAAAACTGCTGAAAAGATACTTCTACCTTTGACCAAGCAGAGCTGATGATTGGACAACAAATCGCCTGCTACTGACGACAAGAGCTAAAAAAGGACCTTTGCCAGGATCTTTCTATCAACATTGAGAAGACTGATGGGTGCCAGTTCTCAATCATTGAGGGGTCTTTACCTTTTGACAGAAAAATCACAGCGGATTGCCTCATGGAGGGAGGGAGTGAACCCCCTTCTAGACAGCTGTTATAAACCTCCGCTAAAAAGGGAGCCAAAACGGATCAAAAACACTTATAGAACCAATCTGGCCCAGGCCATTTTTTTGGTAGCCAGCTTCTCTATAGCATGAACTACCTCATTTGCTGAATTTGGTTCTGTCAAATCCATCACAGGCAATATACCATTTCCCAATCCTGGAGTCGATCCCTGACCTGGACTTCACCAGGGAATCCTTACTATCCCTCAGGCTTATGACCATCTTAACTGCTATGCCTTGCTTACAGTTCTGGTATGGATCAGGCGAGTGATGTTTCCCATAATCTCTCTCCAGAACCAAGGAGGCATGCCGGTCATACTGACACTTCCTAAGAAGAAGAAGCTTCACCTCAGAGATCTCCCCTGGATCTCCTCCATTTGAGACAAGACGATCAAGCTTCCTCCGCAAATGCTGGTAGGCAATGTACATACCAAGCTGCTTCTTCTTAATTATGGCCTTGAAAAGTCCAAGCTCCCACCACTCTGACTTACTGCTGCAAAAGTCCAGAATAGAAACCTGTGCCTGGAAAAAATTGTCTGCCTGAAAAAAAGATTGTCTCACCTTTACATCTTCCAGGAGAAAGTAGAGGTGAAGTTTCCAGGTACCCCTTCCCCTGGGTGGAGTGTCCGAGGCATTCAGAGTCAAAAAACAGCATGCAGTGGTCAGAAAACTCCACCGCCCTCAACTCAGGAGCCGAGAAAGCGGAGTTCTCCTTTAAAAAAAAATCTATCCTACTCTGACTATTCCCTCTCTGAAATGTGAATCCCGTGCTGCCAGGGCAGTGCTTAATGTGCACATCTTTCAGGCCTGCTTGTCTAACCATATCTCTAAGAAAAACGCTATTGTAACCCAGCCTGTCTATGGAGCCTCTCCTGTCTTCAGGCCTAATTATGGTGTTAAAGTCACCTCCAAAGATAACCTGCTGGGATGTAAAAAGGAAGGGCTTAATCTTTGTGAGGAGGCATTTCCTGTCCCATTTGGACTGCAAACAATAGATATTGATTAGGTCCTGCCCCCTAACAGAGACGTCTAAAACCATGCATCTCCCCATTTCTACCTCAATTACCCGTCGGCACCTTACCATATCGGTTTTCAAAAGCACCGCAACTCTGCTGCAAGGCTCAGCCGCAAGAGACCAAAATGAGGGACCGCATCTCCACTCCTTTTCCCAGATGGACATCGACCAAAGTATTGGGCCAGGTCGATTGCAAAAATAAAATCTCAGCAACAAACTCACTGAGCAAAAATAAGGCAATATCACGAGCTCTTGCAGATTTAATTGAAAAGACAAGAACTCACTGCTCAAGATGGTGTGATTGCCTGATGACTCACACCGGTGCATGCCCCGGCTAGCCTCCATGAAAAGTTGATAAAGGAATTGGCAGCACTCCAGGTTGAGTCAAAATCCAGATTTATTGACTGGACATCCAAATATGACAATCGTGACAAGGTAGACGCGTTTCACACACTGACTGTGTGCTTAATCATTACTCACACAGTCAGTGTGAAACGCGTCTACCTTGTCACGATTGTCATATTTGGATGTCCAGTCAATAAATCTGGATTTTGACTCAACCTGGAGTGCTGCCAATTCCTTTTCCTTTTGCAGATTTAATGCTGGCGACATTAATAGTCGCCACCTTTTATCGGAGCGGGAACTGCCATCGGGAGTTTGTCTTTAGCTCTTCCAATCGCCCTAAAATGATCGATAATCTTCTGGCTGAAGACATCTGCATACTCACCAAGGCCTGGACCCGCAGTCAGTTCCTCCACCTCCTCCTCACTAGGCTCCTCAGGATCAGGCATTGTTCCTGGGCCAAGCTAGCAGGCAAGGCCCAGGCTTGAAAAACGCTGGTTCTCATAGAGAGCTCCTTCAGTGTGTCCTCCTCCTTTTCCCACTGACCACCAATGTAAGAAACATTCTTCTCATTGACCACCAATGTAAGGAACATTCTTCTCACTGACCACCAATGTAACACGCATTCTCCTCACTTACCACCAATGTAAGGGCCATTCTCCTCACTGACCACCAATGTAAGGAGCATTCTTGCCACTGATCCCCGGTGTAGGAGGACATTCTTCCCACTGATCACCAATGTAAGGAGCATTCTTCCCACTGACCACCAATGTAAGGAACATTCTTCTCACTGACCACCAATGTAACACGCATTCTCCTCACTTACCACCAATGTAAGGGCCATTCTCCTCACTGATCACCAATGTAAGGGACATTGTTGCCACTGATCTCCAGTGTAGGAGGGCATTCTTCCCACTGATCACCAATGTAAGGTGCATTCCTCCCACTGACCACCAATGTAAGGGACATTGTTGCCACTGATCTTCAATGTAAGGAGCATTCTTCCCACTGACTACCAATGTAAGGGACATTGTTGCCACTGATCTTCAATGTAAGGGACATTATTCTTACTGAAACCCAAGACAAGGCGCATTCTCCTCATTGACCACCAATGTAAGGGCCATTCTTCTCACTGGCCCCCAATGTAAGGGCCATTCTTCTCACTGACCCCCAATGGAAGGGTCATTCTTCTCACTAACCACCAATGTAAGGGGAATCTATTCCACTGATCCCTAATAAATAGGTTTTGGCAGCGGTTCTCTAAGACTTTAAAATTATTTTAGGGTTCCTCTGGGGTAAAGAGGATGAGGAAAGCTGATGTATACAGTTGAGGGATGTCTTTATTTAAGGTAGACATCAACGTATTCGGAAGCCTGCAAAGCTTCCTGGGAATCCACCTTCACGTGTTAATGATTTTAACTGTATAATACAAGCAGAAGAGCATTAGCGTGGGGCTCATCTTCTAGATTCATTGGCCATCCCTATGGAACCACATCAAGGCATTATGAGCCCAGCAATTTACTATGCACATATGTTTACATAAGCTTGAAAATTCCCGTCTGCAGCCTTGATGTACGGTTTCACTTATACTTTCTATTATCTATTAGCTGCAGCTGGGGCGATGATGGGGAAGGAGCGCACCATCGGTAATTGGCCTCCACTTCAAGCCCTTCCACTGAGCCGCAACGGTTTTTTTCTATTCTCCGAGCAGACCAAATCCACCGGCATTTTAATACTGCCGGAGAAGTTCCATCAGGATGTTTCTGAGATTCCAGACTGCACGAGATTTGCCTAATATTCATTATCTCGCTTCAGAACACAGGCCCAGTCGGAAGGCGTCTGCGCCTTATCCAATTTTGCGAAACGAGAAATAGATTTCATACTAGAGGTGAAAAATTAAAGAGCACCTGTGGAGGTGGACCATGGATGTTCTTTCAAATTATAAGCTGCTTTGAAAAGGTGATAGAAAGGGAATCTAAAACCAAACACCAAAATCTCACATACACTTTACCATGTCATTGCAAAAGTTGTCTTTAATCTTATAAAATCTCCAGCTTTCATTTACCCCCTTCATGACCAGGCCATTTTTTGCTATTCGGCACTGCGTTACTTTAACTGGCAATTGCTCGGTCATGCAACGCTGTATGCAAATTACATTTATATTATTTTTTTCCACACAAATAGAGCTTTCTTTAGGTATCACCACTGGGTTTTTTTTATTTTTTGCAATATAAATGAAAAAAGAGTGAAAAAAAAAAAAAAACTAAATATTTTCTACTTTCTGTTATAAAACATATCCAATAAAATCTATTTTAAATTTGATTATAAAATTATTTCTTTTTAAATTTAGGTCAAAATGTATTTTGCTACATGTCTTTTGGTTAAAAAAATAAATAAAAAAATAAATCTATATTAATTAGTTTGTGTGAAAGTTATAACATCTACAAACTATGGTATGTACAGTGCCTTGAAAAAGTATTCATATCCCTTGAAATTTTCCACATTTTGTCATGTTACAACCAAAAATGTAAATGTATTTTATTGGGATTTTATGTGATAGACCAACACAAAGTGGCACATGTGAAGTGGAAGGAAAATGATAAATGGTTTACAAAATTTGGTGCGGCGTGCATTTATATTCAGTCCCCCCCCCCCCCCTTTACTCTGATACCCCTAACCAGGCCTTTTTTTCAGCGGGAATGCAGGGGAACGCAGTTCCCGCACCTCCAGAACTGAATGTATGTATGTAATGTATGTTGCTGGGGGTCAGTTGTTGCTGGGAGGGAGGTACTGTAGAGGAAGGGGTCTATTGATGCTGGCTACTGAGGAACCTTTTGTTGCTGGAAGGGATCTATTTTTGCAGGGGGGGTCTATTGTTGCTGGTAGGGATCTATTGTTGCTGGGGGTGAATCTTATGTTGCAGGGGGTCAATTGTTGCTGGGAGGGATGTACTGTTAAGGGAGGGGTATTTGTTGCTGGCTGCTGGAGGGTCTATTAATGTTGGCTGTTGGGAGTCTATTGTTGCTGGGGTGGATCTATTGTCGTTGGAGTGTCCATTGTTGCTAGATCTATTTTACTGTCTTTCTTGTTATCATTAACAAATTTTATACAAAATACTTAGCACCACAAAATAATACTTGGGTCTGTATTCTCTAAAAGGGGCAGTATTGGGAGATGGGTAATGGGTGGAACCAAGGAACGGTCCTTGGAGGTGGGTAAGGGGCAGAGGCGAAGAGTGACTTAAAAGAGAAGAGTTCCTGAACCTATTCTCTGAGAAAAAAAAAGCCCTGCCCCTAACTAAAATTAGTGAAACCAATTGCCTTCAGAAGTCACCTAATTAGTAAATAGAGTCCACCTGTGTGTAATTTATTCTCAGTATAAATAAAGCTATTCTGTGAAGCCCTCAGAGATTTGTTAGAGCACCTTAGTGAACAAACAGAATCATGAAGGAATACAGCAGACAGGTCAGGGATAAAGTTGTTGAGAAGTTTAAAGCAGGGTTAGGATATAAAAAAATATCCCAAGCTATGAACATATGATGGAACACTGTTCAATCCATCATCCGAAAATGGAAAGAGTATGGCACAACTGCAAACCTACCAAGACATGGCAGTCCACCTAAACTGACAGGACGGGCAAGGAGAGCATTCATCGGAGAAGCAGCTAAGAGGCCCATGGTAACTGTGGAAGAGCTGCAGAGATCCACAGCTCAAGTGGGAGACTCTGTCCACAGGATAACTATTAGTCAGCACTCCACAAATCTGCCCTTTATGGAAGAGTGACAAGAAGAAAGCCATTGGTGAAAGAGAGCCATAAGAAGTCCCATTTCCAGTTTGCGAGAAGCCATGTGGGGGACACAGCAAACATGTGGAAGGAAGTGCTCTGGTCAGATGAGACCAAAATTGGCAACTTTTTGGAAAAACAAAACGCTATGTTGGGTGAAAGCTAACACTGCACATCACCCTGAACCAGTGGCGTAGTGAGGGGAGGCTGGGGGGACTACGGCCCCAACATTTGGTGGGGCACATCCCGCTCCAGTGTCACTCTCTCTTAATCTTTAATATTTCCACTGTGTCACTCCAGCCGCCATCATCAGGCTCAGCAATGGCCGGCGGGCACCCTGTGATTGAGCGAACATGGTCATGTGCGGTGGCGGGGCTGGCCAGTGGCATAGCGTGGGAGGCGCATGCGTAAATCGTCACTTCTGGAGCCCCACATCGCTGTCTGAGTGAAATTTACCTACACAAACAACTATGTACACTAATCTAGCACACTAGCTAGAGGGTGCTACATGTAGTTGAAAGGTTTTGTGTCCGGAGTTCAGTTTTCATTTAAAGTTACTTTACAAAAGAGTTTTGGGGTAAATATATCAAATGTTTCTGGAACTTATCAGAGTGAACTTTATTCCTCCTAGTTGCCATTTTGGAAAACCTGTGGAAGGGATAATTGTAACTGATGGTGGACCGAACTGGTTGGCAGCGCTGCTGATGGAATTTACAGCTTCTTTGTTCTCTAGGTTGCAGACCTCTATCAGGGAAAAAAAAGGACAATAAATAACACCAGGGACTTCCACTCTGAGAATCAGGGGTATTATCCTGACATGGCGGCTTCCATAAAACAATATTTGTGGTTTTCTACATCTGCCATGTTTGATTTCCTGCTCAGGTGCTGGCTGGGGCCCTCCTCAAGCAGCTCCTCCTAGATTCCCTCCTCCATTTGTGGAAGCTTCTCCAATACTCCAGAGAGCAGGGGGAGTTACCATAGGTGCTGCTTGATGAGTCATCCAGCCTCCCTGAGTCACTCAACCCTGACCCAGATTCAACCCAGGCCTGGCTCTCAGCCAAGCCAAATTTACCCACGCTAACAACTATGTACACTAATCAAGCACACTAACTAGAGGGTCCTTCAACAGCCTCCTCCCTGCTCTGCACTACCATCCATATCTCCTATCTGTTCAGGCAGTTCAGAAGCCTAATATGAGTGTGCAGTCTGACCAGTCTCGGTATTGCAGCTGACCTCTCCCTGCCGACTGCCTGTCATTATTGTGACAGGCAGCCGGCGGGGATATGTCGGTTGCAATACAGAGACTGGATGGCGGTATGTGGTATCACATACCCTGTGTCTCCCCAGTGGCTGCTCCCACTCCCTTCTCCTCCTGGTCCCCCTATGTACCTTCTATCTGATGCCTCCCTTTGTCAGTTGCAGTGCCGCCCCGAGCAACAGCGCTGCTCTTCCCTTAGTGACAGCAGGGAGCTGTCAGCAAGCTGGGTTCCCGGGAGTGGATTGGCTGAGCGCAGACAGCCACGCCCCCAAGCCCAGCTACCTTCACATACACAGCAGAGGATGGGAAGGGAGCTTTTGGTGTGTGCTGCCTGCGCGGGGATCTATAGAGAGCTGAGACCCTGGTGAGACACTATGCATGCATGCTGACTGCCCTGCTTCTCTGGGTCCTGACAGGTCAATTGTTAAGTGATAGCACCCAGCTGTGACCAGGGAAAGGAGCACTTCCAGCAAGGCCAGGGTGGGGGAAGGTTGGAGGGGGCATGCAACCTGCACCCAGGGGAGCCCCTTCCTCTGATTAGGGTGTCCTTGCCTCTGATCCACCTTACAAGGGCACTAAGCATGGGGCCAAGCATGGAGAAGGTGGTGCCGGGCATCATCCACTGGTGCGGGATCCGGAGCACTGGGTCTTCTGCTCCTCCCAGCCTAACCTCTGCTGCTCCAGGGCTGACTCCTTACCCTTTAGCACCCCATGTAGTAGCCCCTGCAGCATCTCCAGTACCCAAGTGCTCGGCACCCCCACCCTACAACCGGAGCCAGAACATTCAGGATGGAGACAGACAGCAGGGACCAGTATTAAACAGCTTTGTTTTTCTGTTTTTTAAAAATGTATGCCCCCCAGGACGTATCTGACCCCCCGGTACAATTCTGTGCCCCCCCTCCCTTTCCAAAGTTCCCCCTAACATTTATCCAATCATCTCCTCTGCCCCACCTTCTAGCACAAGTCCCCTCCTCTCCCAAAGGCCCCCCCCCCAGCACATATCTAACCCCACCGCCTTCTAGCACAAGTCCCCTCCTCTCCCAAAGGCCCCCCCAGCACATATCTAACCCCCCCACCTTCTAGCACAAGTCCCCTCCTCTCCCAAAGGCCCCCCCCAGCACATATCTAACCCCCCTGCCTTCTATCACAAGTCCCCTCCTCTCCCAAAGGCCCCCCCCCCCCTCCAGCACATATCTAACCCCCCTGCCTTCTATCACAAGTCCTCTCCCCTCCCAAAGCACACCCCTAGTATATATCTATCCCCCACTCTACTCCACATTCTAGCACAAGTCCTTTACCTCCCAATGCGACCAACCCCCCCCCCCCCCCAGCACATACCTGAAGCCTGGGTTTAATTTAACCATGCCCTGAAGCCCCTCCCATGCTATCCAGCCTCCCTGAGTCACTCAACCCTGACCCAGATTCAACCCAGGCCTGGATCCCAGCCAAGCCAAATGTACCCACACTAACAACTATGTACACTAATCTAGCACACTCGCTAGAGGGTGTTACATGTGGTTGAAAGTTTTTGTGGCCGGAGTTCAGCTTTCATTTAGTTACTTTACAAAAGTGTTTTGGGGTAAATATATCAAATGTTTCTGCAACTTATCAGGGTGAACTTTATTCCTCCTGGTTGCCATCTTGGAAAACCTGCTAAGGGGATAATTGTGACTGATGGGGACTGAACTGGTTGGCAGCGCTGCTGACGGAATTTAGAGCTTTTCTTCATTCTCTAGGTTGCAGAACTCTATCAGGAAAAAAGAAAGGCAATAAATAACACCATAGACTTCCACTCGGAGAATCGGCGGTATTATCCTGACGCGGCAGCTTCCATAAAACAATAATATTTGTGGTTTTCTACGTACGCCATGTTTGATTTCCTGCTCAGGTGGAGTGTTTTCCATACTTCTCTTGGAGTGCCATTAGCGGCTCGCTGGCGTCACTTTTTAATGTGAGATTTACAGCCGCCTCATTGTTGCTCTTTGAATTCATTATGAATTATAATCGGCTTTCCTGGCGTCGCTTGTGATGTGCTGCACTTTGTGATATATTTCATGAAATATCACAGGACGGCGGCTGGAAAGGGCAGCCATTTTACCGGCCCCCGGTGACCCCAATCAAAGGATCAGAGGGATATTGCACGCTTATTATGCAGAATTAATTACCCAATGCACTCTTCACGGATGTATTGTGCGCAGTAATCAAGAATGTTTAATGTAAGCAGATATTAAAAATGGTAACCTTGTGCTGTAATCAGGAGACTGGTATAGATGGAGGCATCAAAAAGGAAGGAAGATAGGAAGGAAGTAGGGGGGGGGGGGAACCAAGGAAGTAACTGAAGAAGGAAGGAAGTGAAGGAGGAACCAAGGGAGGAAGAGTGGAAGGAATCAACAAAGGAAGGAAAGGAAGGAGGAATAAAGGAAAGGAGGGCAGAAGCAAAGAGAAAACTGGTAACCCTGTATTGTAGTTAGGAGCCTGATATACATTGGAATGAGAAAAAGGAAGGAAGGAAGGTAAGAAGGGAGAAAGGTAGAAAAAGAAGAGAGGAAAGAAGGGAGGAAGGGAAGAAAGAAAAGGAGGAAGGAAAGAATGAAGGGAAAATCGGATGACGTGAAGGAAGGAAGGAAAGAGGAGAGGAAGAACAGAAGAGAGAAAGAAGGGAGGAAAGAAAGAAGGTAGGGAAAAAAAGAAGGAAGGAAGATAGGAAAAAAGGGAGGAAGAGAGGAAAGAAAAGAGGAAGGAAGGAAGGGAGGGAAGACAGGAAAATGGGTGGAAGGAAGAATGGAAAGAAGGGATGAAAGAAGGGAGGGAGGGATGGCAGAAAGAAGGGGGGGAAGGAAGGACAGAAGGGAGGGATAAAGAAAAGAAGGGAATAAGTAAGGAAAGAATGGAAAGAAAGAAGGGATGAAGAAAGGAAGGAAGGGAGGGATGGAAGATGGAAAGAAGGAAGGAAGGAAAAAAGGGAGGGAATAAGAAAGGAAGGACAAAACGGAGGAAAGAAGGAAGGAAGGCAAAAAAGAAGGGAGGAAGGAAAGAGGGGAGGGAAGAAGAAAAAAATGAGGAAGAGAGGAAAGAAAGGAGGAAGAAAGAAAGGAAGGGAAGAATGTAGGAAAAAAGAAAGTAAGAGAGAGAAGGAGGGAGAGGGGAATGAAGAAAAGAAGGGAGGGAAGACAGAAAAAAGGGAGAAAGGAAGGAAAGGAAGGAAGGAAGGAAGGAAGGAAGGAAGGAAGGAAGGAAGGAAGGAAGGAAGGAAGGAAGGGAGGGAGGGAGGCAGGGAGGAAAGAAGGATGGAAGGAAGGGAGGAAAGAGGAAAGGGAAGGAGGGAGGGAGGAAGGAAGGAAAAAGGAAGGAAAAAGGAAGGAAGGAAGGAAGGAAGGAAGGAAGGAAGGAAGGAAGGAAGGAAGGAAGGAAGGAAGGAAGGAAGGAAGGAAAAAAGGAAGAAAGGAAGGGAGAGAGGGAGGGAGGGAGGAAAGAGGAGAGGAAGAAAAGAAGGAAGGGAGGAAAAAAGGAAGGATGTGAATAAGGGAGAAAGGAAGGAGGGAAGGTAGGAAGAGAGGAAAGATGGGAGAAAAGAAGGAAAAAGGGAGAAAGGGAGTATCTGTAGTAGAGTATCAATAGTTCCGAACTGTTCTAGTTTGGAACATTGCAGATAAATATTAAGAAGTCTGAATTATTACTGCCCCCTCTACCGAAATTAGAAATTTTCTGCTATCCTTCTGTATAGAAATAAACATGAATGCTTGGCCAATACAAGAATTCGTGTTTATGTCAAAGCTTTGCACATCCATGGTGATAGATAGATAGATAGATAGATAGATAGATAGATAGATAGATAGATAGATAGATAGATAGATAGATAGATAGATAGATAGATAGATAGATAGATAGATAGATAGATAGATAGATAGATAGATAGATAGATAGATAGATAGATAGATAGATAGATAGATAGATAGATAGATAGATAGATAGATAGATAGGTATATTAGATAAGAGATGGATAGACAGAGATGACATTTCCAGAACAAACACAATATCTGCTCTCCTATGTGGAGGATTGGAATATGAAGCCCTGTCAGTGTACAGACATAGAATTAATTACAGCAATCAGCAGCAATAAAAGTGAAATGTAATTTGATTTTCCTTTTTTTTTTCTCACTTTCAGCATCTGGGACCTCCGGAGACAGAGAAGAACGGAATCGGGAGATCATGTGACGGGGGACGTGTTAAATAAATAAGGATGTTCCTTCCATTTCAGCACCTGCCACCCCTCTCCCGGGGGGACAGCGCCTTCATTAGATTTGCATTCATTTGGAAGAGATGGGCCTTTGTTCACATAGAACACATCTGCTTTGCGGAGCTGCGTTAATGGAGACGTGTGTCGCGCCTCTAATGCTATTACACTTATCTGCTCCTTAACTATTATACAACATAAAACGATGTCTATATCTGTTATCGCCATCCGTAAAAAATAAAAGACGTTCTGTTAGTGCCCATTTCACCCGCTACCAGATGTTTATAGACAGCTTGTGACATAGGAATGTGCAGCCTGTTCATCCTGGAGGGAGGTCTGGGTTAAATGTATCCAGGGCCAGGCCGAGGGGTAGATAGAAGGGGTGTCCACCTACAGACTACCTCCTCCACCTACAGACTACCTCCTCCACCTACAGACTACCTCCTCCACCTACAGACTACCTCCTCCACCTACAGACTACCTCCTCCACCTACAAACTACCTCCTCCACCTACAGACTACCTCCTCCACCTACAGACTACCTCCTCCACCTACAGACTACCTCCTCCACCTACAGACTACCTCCTGCACTGAAGGCCCCTTCACACTTTAGTTAGCATGCCAACTTCTACATACATAAATGGTTATTGCCCTTCCTTCCAAGGCTAGGGCCTCCTCTATGTGTGTCGTAACGCATTTAAAATTGCGCACTTTCCCGACACGCAGAGAAACATAAAAAGTATTTAAATCCCACCATTCACAATGTGATCGATGCTGATTGCAGAACTCTAACTCTGAACTCTACAGAGAGGCCACTGCTTACCCACCGAGAGTAGACATGTGCAGAACGAAAACATTTGTTTTGTTTCATTTCATTTCGATTCGTTATTTACATAAATCCATGTAGTTAAATTCATTTAATTTGTTTTCGGAATTTGTTTCGTTAATTCAAATTTAAATCAATTAGACCTTTTCCAATTCGTATTCGGATGGAATTCCATTCGAAATCAAATTTATTCTTTTCGAAATTCGAATTTTGGAAGATGGTTATATTCTTTCTATTCCATTCTATTCTATTGTTTTTTTTTCTATTATTTTCTTTTATTTTATTTTCTATTCTTTTCAATTAACTTCTATTTTTTTATATTATATTCAAATTCAAGTTCATTCTATTCGAAATTCACATTTTGGAAAATGGTTATATTGTTGTATTCTATTATTTTCTATTGTTTATTCTATTCCATTATTTTATTTTTTTATTGTAATCTTTTTTTTCTGTTCTATTCTATTATATTCTATTCTAGTCTATTTGAATTAAAATTAGTTCTATTCAAATTCAAAATTTCAGAAGATTGTTATATTCTTTCTATTTCATTATTTTCTATTTTTTATTTGATTCTATTTTATTCTTTTATTTTCCTTTATTTTCTATTCTATATTATTCTGTTCTTTTATTTTCTGTTCTGTTTTATTCTGTTTCTTTATTTTCTATTGTATCCCTTTTTTTCTGTTCTTTTCTATTTTTTTTTTCTATTCTTTTGTTTTCTATTCTGCTCTGTTTTACTCTTATTGTATTTTACTGTTTTATTTTCTATTCTATTCTTTTCTATTCTGTTATATTATTTTCTATTCTATTCCTTTATTTTCTATCCTATTTTATTATCTTCAGAAATTCGAATTTGACTCGAAAACTATTCAATTTCAATTTGAAAACTATTTGAATTCTAATTTTATCCGAAATTTTGATTTGTTATTTTGGATTAATTTATTTTCCATTGCAATTTTGAAATTCCGATACATCCGAATGTCTGAATAATGAAAACCAAAAATGTATTATATAGCAGCTTTCCAATTATTAGATGTGGTGGCTGCATTCGTTTTCTTTTTTAATTTTTTTTCCCCTCTGTTTTTGCCTGGTGATCTGGCCAGTAACATACCTCCAGTATTAGTGAGACACCACTCTGGATGAAGGAGCACAGGAGGCACTCCAGGCAGCAGCATTACCAGTCTGGGGGAGGGTGGTGTGATATGTACTAGCAGTTTCCCTCTCCCCCCTTTCCCTTTTATTCATACTAGCAGATTGAGATACACTAACAAACTGAATCCAAACTCCAGGTCACTTTATAATCCGTTACAGCTAACAGTTTTTTTTTTCCTTTTGGGGGATAAAGGTTTTGCATAAATAAATAAAAGTTGATTATTGTAAGCACCCCTGCCAGTGTTAAATGGTATGTCTCATCTTTGTAACTGAATCATTCTGCTGGAGGACTTTGGAAAAACAGACTTGCTGGCTAGATAACATAATGGAAAGAAAGCCTAAAAAAAGAAAACTAAAGCAGCCATCACATCTAAGAATCGGTAAGCTGCAATATAATAAATATTTGCTTTGGGGTTTAATACCCCTTTACATAAAAAGTTCCCTTGCACACCTTGGCTCCTCTCATCCCCAGCTGCAGGACTCCGCCACCGCGTGCAATTAAGGCTTGGCAAGCTAAAACCTCACTAGATGCTCAAACAATGGCGAGATGCAAAACAAAGTGGCGGCGTTCCCTGTTTATATCAGAAGCCGAATGCTGCTGGATTGAAGGGGACCTTTCACCTTCTCTTTTCACTTATATCAAACGTTCTCTCCATCATTAGCGATGCGGTGGCGGGAACAGCGCAAAATCGCGTTCTGTCCCCCCACAAGGCTGGAGTAATAATGAACCTATTAGTGAGCTGACTCACAAAGTAAATGGCGTAATCTCCTCGAGATCCCGTCTGCGAGCCACTGGGAAGCCGAACGTCGCGACAGATTGACAGGACTAATTTGGTTCAGCCGTGGTCACTAATCAGCCAATGGCGGACAAATTACTCATAGGGGCACTGGGAGGGCTCCGTACACATCCACCGCCGGGCAAAATAAATGTTAGACATTGGCGCGGTTGTCCTCGATATGCGGATCAATTTCACTGAATGCCATTAAAACGAGGCGTCCAGGGAGACAGAACAATGGTGGGCGGGACGACTCCGATCCACCGGCGAACAAAGCAAAGCGTTTGCCAGTAAAGAGGAGAGTTACATTATCTGTAAAATTTTATTCCATGTTCAGAATAAATATGTTGCAATTTGAACAGAAAAAGTGTAAAGAAAGCTGAATTAATAAAAAAAAAAAGATAGCTCCGGAGGATCGCTGGACTAACAATCTGATGTTAGTACAGCAATCTCCCCCACTGAGCTTTCATGTTCTGACCCCCACCCCACCAGAACACTCCGGTAAGCGATGGTTGGTGGAGAGCGATGACTGTGAAACTGTTTTCGGTCATGCCGCGGCTGCCCCGGTCATATCGGACCGGCTGCAGTACACACGGGGCGAATGTCAGCCGGTTTCTATTGAACTGACTGATGTCACCCAACATTTGGCCCGTGTGTACAGGGTTTAACCACTTAAGCCCCGGAAGATTTTACCCCCTTCCTGACCAGGGGGTTTTTTGCGATTTTTTACTGTGTGACTTTAACGGACAATTGTGCGGTCGTGCGACGCTGTACCTAAACAAATTTGACGTCCTTTTTTTTCCACAAACAGAGCTTTCTTTTGGTGGTATTTGATCACCTGTGCGATTTTTTGATCATGCGCTATAAACAAAAAAAGAGCGTCAATTTTGCAAAAATAACAATATTTTTCACATTTTTTTTATATGAAATTCCCAAAAAAAATGTAAAAATCAAAATTTTTTAACATTTTCAGCGAATTTGTTTTATGCTACATATGTTTGGTAAAAAAAATCGCAAAAAGCGTATTTTGATTGGTTTGCGCAAAAGTTATCACGTTTACTAACAAAGGGAAAGATTTTTGGTGTTTTTTTGGCGGCGATCTGCGATTTTTTTTGCGGGACTGCAACATTTCGGCGGACAGATCGGACCCTAGACTGACATTTTTGACACTTTTGGGGTTACCAGTGACATTACTGCAGTAATCAGTGCTATACATATGCACTGTTACTGCAAAAATGACACTGGCGGGGAAGGGGTTAACTGTATTGGAGAGGGAGGGGTTAACTGTCATTGGACATGGCTACTGGTGTAAAAACAGAGATCAACGGTCCTACATAGTAGAACCGTCTGATCTCCATTTTTACACCAGGGAGAATGACAGGCGGCTTGGTTTACATTAGCCGCCTGCCTTTCTCCCTTCACCGGAGCGACCGTGAGTGACCGGCGGACGATCTGGTCCGCCGGTCACACGCACTGACCTGTAAGTGAATGACCCGGGGCGGGCGCGCACCTCGGCGGGCGCTCGCCCGCCCGCTATTGGCTCACAAGTCAGTGACAGGCGAGTGACGTACCCCTACGTCACTCTGCCTGGCCGGGGCTGACCGCCGCACTAAATGTACTTGCGGCAGTCGGCAACCGGTTGAGCATATACTATACCAGTGATGGCAAACCTTGGCACCCCAGATGTTTTGGAACTACATTTCCCATGAATTTCCAAAACATCTGGAGTGCCAAGGTTCGCCATCACCGTACTATACAATCATATATATATATATATATATATATATATATATATATACAGTATCTCACAAAAGTGAGTACACCCCTCACATTTTTGTAAATATTTTTTTATATCTTTTCATGTGACAACACTGAAGAAATCACACTTTGCTACAATGTAAATTAGTGAGTGTACAGCTTGTATAACAGTGTAAATTTGCTGTCCCCTCAAAATAACTCAACACACAGCCAATAATGTCTAAACCGCTGGCAACAAAAGTGAGTACACCCCTAAGTGACAATGTGCAAATTGGGCCCAAAGTGTCACAATTATGTGTGGCCGCCATTATTTTCTATGCTCTGCTTCAGTATGTCACAGTACATGTTGGCATTCATGGTTCCCTCAATGAACTGTAGCTCCCCAGTGCCGGCAGGCGGCAGCACTCATGCAGCCCCAGACCATGACACTCCCACCACCATGCTTGAATGTAGGTAAGACACACTTGTCTTTGTGTTCCTCACCTGGTTACCGCCACACACGCTTGACACCATCTGAACCAAATAAGTTTATCTTGGTCTCATCAGACCACAGGACATGGTTCCAGTAATCCATGTCCTTATTCTGCTTGTTGTTAGCAAACTGTTTTCGGGCTTTCTTGTGCATCCTCTTTAGAAGAGGCTTCCTTCTGGGCCGACAGCCATGCAGACCAAGTTGATGCAGTGTGCGGTATATGGTCTGAGCACTGACAGGCTGACCCCCCACCCCTTCAACCTCTGCAGTAATGCTGGCATACGTCTATTTCCCAAAGACAACCTCTGGATATGACGCTGAGCATGTGCACTCAACTTCTTTGGTTGACCATGGCGAGGCCTGTTCTGAGTGCAACATGTCCTGTTAAATCGCTGTATGGTCTTGGCCACCATGCTGAAGCTCAGGTTCAGGGTCTTGGCAATCTTCTTATAGCCCAGGCCATCTTTATGTAGATCAATAATACTTTTTTAAGATCCTCAGAGAGTTCTTTGCCATGAGGCACCATGTTGAACTTCCAGTGACCAGTATGAGAGATTGAGAGCGATTACACCAAATTTCCCCATTCACACCTGAGACCTTGTAACACTAACGAGTCACATGACACCTGGGAGGGAAAATGGCTAATTGGGCCCAATTTGGACATTTTCACTTAGGGGTGTACTCACTTTTGTTGCCAGCAGTTTAGACATTAATGGCTGTGTGTTGAGTTTGTTTGAGGGGACAGAAAATTTACATTGTTATACAAGCTGTACACTCACTACTTTACATTGTATCAAAGTGTCATTTCTTCAGTGTTGTCACATGAAAAGATATAATAAAATATTTACAAAAATGTGAAGGGTGTACTCACTTTTGTGAGATACTGTAACAACAGGCACTGTATCCTAATCTGAAATGAGATCCCCAAATAACTGAAAACTGGGAGTTGCACAAAATCAAAACTAGAATAATTAAATATAAACTTTTGGGAAAAATAAAACCTGCTGTGAGGACTTGCTGGTAATATAACCAAATTAAAAAGAAAAAATATATGAAGGTGACAATAGACAGAGCTTTAGTCCCGGTTCACATGCGGCAAACCCTGTGATTCAGTGCCCGTTCCCGCATCGCACCAGAATCGCACAGTGGTTCACACTGAGATCTGCAAATCGCTGGGAGTGTCAATGTAAAGTTAAGCTGTTTACGACTGCCCGCCGCAGATTTACTGCAGCAGGCAGCCACTCCCAGGCAAATCGCCGTACATGTACGGCGCTCGCTCTCGGGAGTCTAGGGGGCGAGCGGCGCCGCCGGCATGCTCCCGCCCCCACTCGTTAGCGGGGAAGCTGATGCAGTGGGCAGGCAGCTCCGTTTGCCACCTGACACCCGCGATCGCTCCCCACTGAGAGGGAAGGACGGTCGGCCGTTGTAAACACAGCTGACCGTTCTTCTCCCTGGGATGATCACAGAGCCCATGTGATCCTTCTATATAGGATCACATGTCTCTGTGATCATTTCAGAAGCCCAACCCCCATACAGTTAGAATCACTTCCCTAAGCGTACATTTAACCCCTTGATCACCCACAGGGTTAACCCCTTCCCTGCCAGTGTCATTATTACAGTAACAGTGTATATTTTTAGCACTGATTACTGTAGTAATGTCACTGGTCCCCCCAAAAGTGTGAAAAATGTCAGTCAGGGGTCCGATCTGTCCGCTGTAATGTTGCAGTCCCGCTAAAAATCGCAGATTGCCGCCATTACTAGTAAAAAAAACAAAAAAAAAAAAAAACTATAGAAATGACGTAAATCTTTCCCGTAGTTAGTAGACGCGATAACTTTTGCACAAACTAATCAAAATACGCGTATTGTGATTTTTTTTACCAAAAATATGTAGCAGAAAACAAATTGGCCTAAAATGTTAAAAAATGTTGATTTTTAAATTTTTTTGGGGGGAATGTTATATATCAGAATGTGAAAAATATTGTTTTTTTTTTTCAAAATTGTTGCTCTTTTTTTCAAAAACTAAAAATCGCACAGGTGATGAAATACCACCAAAAGAAAGCTCTACTTGTGGGGAAAAAAAGGACATAAATTTAATTTGGGTACAGCATCGCACGACCGCGTAATTGTCCATTAAAATAACGCAGTGCCGAATCGCAAAATATGGCCTGGTCAGGCATGGGGTAAAATCTAAAAAGTGGATAAAAATACGCTCATTGAGAATTTTTTTAGTCAAAGATATGTAGCTAAATACATTTTGGCCTAAATATAAGACAAAAATTGAATATATTGGATATTTTTTAACAGTCAAAGTAGAAAATGTAAATTTTTTGCATCATTTTCGCTTTTTTTTAATTAATATCGCAAAAAATAAAAAGCGCACAGGTGATCAAATACCACCAAAAGAAAGCTCTGTTTGTGGGGAAAAAAGGACGTACATTTTGTTTGGGTACAGTATTGCATGACTGCTAATTGTCAGTTAAATTCACGCAGTGCCAAGTTGCAAAAAGTGGCCTGGTCATTGAGCAGCAAAATCTTCCGGGGCTAAAGTGGTTAAAGGATACGGGGAACACTGAATTAACTTGATGGAATGATGGATGATGCTTTATGTTTATAGAGTGGACCCATCATCAGATTTATGAGCTCATATTAGGTAATGCGTCAGTTTAACCCTTCCAGGTATGTATTACCTGTCACAGAGATCACAGTACTCCCCCTGACATCACCTTCATCTGCTGTTGTCTCCAGAAGGATGGCACCAGTCTTGTTCAGGCATCATCCTGGGTCACCATCTACTTCCAGGACTGAGATTCAGCCTCATAGACAACACTATCATGTAAATACTGGTGCCTTGGCAGTGTTCACAAAAGAACATCCAGCTCCTGTTGCAGCTTCTCCCCTTGTGTCTTGCTACTGAACACTGGGGGGAGGGGAGACTGAGGAAATGCTTCCTCCTGCCTGCAGCAACCTGATGACATCATCTCAGACTAGGCAAAGTCACTGGACTGAAGCTGAAAGATGAATTTTTATAAAGAAAATGAAAAATGTTGCTGCTCCTGTATATTGGGGGGGGGGGGGGGGTTGTGTATACATATTTGAAGAGTTAAGGTGTCACTATATCCACATAATAAAAAACTATCAATAAATGGTATATTACATGCTTTTCATATTCACTTAAAGTCAATATGAGACTCGTTTTCTGTATTCTGCAAAAAAACCTGGTTGATCCTGCTGCTCTCTATCTCCCCCTTCTGTCCTGTAGCTGTGGTGGCCACTCTGCACATGCTCAGTTTTTAGTGATTTTCTATGCTGAGCATTTCCTCCCTATCAAATCTGAGCAGCCCATGTGACTATAGAGTCACACGTGTGTATGTAGACACAGTGGAAAATTATTGCCCACTCCCTCCATCCTCCTCCATGCCCACTAACCAGCTAAACACAATGAGGGGGGGGGCGAAATATTCCATGTGTGAGGAGAAAAAAAACTGCTGATCGCCAGCTGCTGTTTACTTCACATGATCAGCTGTCATTGACTGACAGCTGATCACGTGGTAAGGGGACAAGTCTCATGGACTCGCTGATCACAGAGCGAGCCGGGCCGCTCAGCAGGGAGCACGCAGGCCGCTCATGCATGGGAGGACGTCAATGTACGCCCGCCCTCCCGGCAAGTTAAGGTCCACGCTGTAGCCGTCATTCAGCTATAGCACAGGCGCAAGGTAGTTAAACAAGTAATGATTAAAAAAACTTACAGTGCTTGTAAGAAAATTGGAGCTTGAAATGGGAAGCACGGACGCGGATTGCATTCCACTTGCGTTCCAACTGGTGGAAGTGATGTATCACATTATCCCGCGACCCTACGCGTTTCGTCAGTAGCGTCTGAAGTCATCAGGAGTCATGTGATATTTATTTTTAGTTCAACCATTCACCATTAGGTGGCGCAGGTAGTGGACATATAATACATATTTGTATTCCATTTTATTAAACACATGTTATTCTATGGCCTTATGCACACATAGGTTTTTCGGAGCTGTAAGTGACATAGGCGTTTTCAAGCTGTAAAAGAAACCCAGGGCCAGTGCGTTCTGGAGTAGCAGCGTTAGGTTGTAAAAACACCTGACGTACCTAATACGCGGCTAAATGTGTGCTAACGCTGAATACAGCCTTAAGTCGCATCAAGCATTTTTAAGCTGTAGTAGTTGTATTTAAGAGTGGAAAATAGAAGAGAGCAGAGAAAGGCTGCTAAACGCTAACGCTGCTAAATGTGGCTAAACGCACTTCAACTCCAATACAAAATGCTTATAAAAGCGTGTTTTTACAGCTGCTTTTTCCCGGTGTCACAACTGGCTCTGCAGCTCTTTTTTTCAAATGCCCCGTGGGCATGAGGCCTGATGATTATGGCTTACAGTAGAGCTGCACGATTCTGGTTAAAATGAGAATCACTTTTTTTTTGCTTAGAATAAAGATCATGATTCTTGGCGTAAAATAATTTTTTATACAAAAAAAAATTGGGCTAACTTTACTGTTTAGGTATTTACAAATTCATTAAAGTGTATTTTTTCCCAAAAAACTGTGCTTAAAAGACTTCTGAGCAAATACAGTGTAACATAAAAGATTGCAACGACCACCATTTTATTCTCCAGGGTCTCTGCAAAAAAAGAAATATATATATATAATGTTTTGGGGTTCTATGTAATTTTCTAGTAAAAAATACTGATTTTAACTTGTAAGCAACAAGTGTTAGAAATAGGCTTAAGCTGGCCATACACTAACCGAAAAATCGTTCAAACACATTTTCGAAAAACGCAAAATCAGCCGTGAGAGCAGACGATCGTGCCATCATGTAATGACCAAATTTCGAACGATCGTTCAATGGATGTTTTTCGTTAAGTTTGTCACATATTCCCAGTGCAGTTTGGCCGAGAAACACATTGACCTTTCAATTTATCATTTGTTCAGCAGAATTTTCCAAACTGTTCCTTCGTTTTTTCGGCTCTGAAAAGTTAAAAATGATTTTCTATTTGTTACCATTAACTGGACAAAAAACGAATGATCGGACCAAATGACAGATTTTCGAACAATTTTTCGGCTAGTGTATGGCCAGCATTAGTCTTTAAGAGGTTAAATTGCCCTCACTTACAGACGGAAGTTAATTCCTTTGTTCTAAAAGAAGGAAATGATACATTGTAAAACATTGTGTTTATAGTTATCTTGCAGCCTTAACCTCCCTGGCGGTATGATTCTTTTGGATTTTAGGTGCTGAAAGCGGTACCATTATTTTAGGTGCTGAAAGCATGTAATTCTTGTGAATGAGCAGCCCAAACCAACTGTATACATTTATTATACATTATATATATATATATATATATATATATATGTATGTATACATATATTATGTATACATATATTATATATATATATATATATATATGTATATATATATATATATATATATATATATAATGTATACAGTTGGTTTGGGCTGCTCATTCACAAGAATTACGTGTGTATATATATATATATATATATATATATATATATATATATATATATATATATATATATATATATACATATATATGTATATATATATATATATATAATATGTGTGTGTGTATATATATATATATATATGTATATGTGTATATATATATATATACTGTATATATATGTATATATATATATATATATACATATATTTACATAAAAAGTACAGTAAAACTGCAGGAAAGGGCACTGGGGGGTAATGTAATGTGATTTTATTTTATTTTGAACGATATCAGTGTGTTTGGTGCATTTTACATTCGAATTTGCCGCCGGTTCCACCCCCCGGCGGACGTCACGTCGCCGGAGACGGAAGCCGGGGCTCGCAGACGATCGGGAGGAAGCTCCGCCGCCGCACACCGCTCGCAGACATCGCTGGATCCCGGAGAAAAGGTAAGTAAAACCTCCTCCAGCATCCAGCGATCTTCCTAGCGCTACCCCGAGTGTGACTCGGGGTTACCGCTTTTGGCACTAAAATCTTACCCCGAGTCACACTCGGGAATACCGCTAGGAAGGTTAACAATGTTGAAAAACATTTGCTGGAGGCTTTTTTTTTTTTTTTTTTTTATGACAGCTGTGAGTGAGCAGAGAACAGCTCTGTAATGCCCCATACACACATGCAGATTATCTGAAGACTTTTGTCTGTAGACTTACCAAAACCATATAATATGAGGTCAAACCTAAACACTTTCAATTTGTATGCAATCCGGCAGGCCCTTGCACTACATAGAAAAGGTAAATCTGAAGACAAAAGTCTTCAGATAATCTGCACGTGTGTACGGGGCATAAGAATCGAGGAAATGCCATTTTAAGATTGTGGAGGGGGGGGGATGAATCGAGATTGCAGTTTTTTAACGGATAATCGAGCAGCTCCAGCTTACAGCTTACACAGTTTACTATGCTTCATTTATTAATTTAACACAGTGAGTGTGTGTGTTTACTTAGAAACAGTGTTAATTTCGTCGACTAAAACTGACTAAAACGTTTTCGTCGACTAACACAATTCAGATGACTAAAATACGACTAAAACTAAAATGGCATTTTAGTCTTAAGACTAAAATATGACTAAAACTAAAATGGCATTTTAGTCAAAAGACTATAACTAAAACTAAATCGAAATTTGCTGCCAAAAATTAACACTGGTGCATGCTCAAAGCATAAATAATAACATATTAGATTTTTCACTCCAGGACCAGCAGTAGTATATAATGAGTTTGGAAATTGTAGAGAAATGCTTAAATAATGCATTACAAATTACAATTGAACTACACCCATTTGATTATAGATGACTAAAATGAGTTTTAGTCGACTAAAATGTAGGGCGTTTTAGTCGACTAAAATATACTGGAGTTTTAGTCGACTAAATACGACTAAAACTAAAACACTTGCAGAAGACTAAAATGGGACTAAAACTAAAATGCCATTTTAGTCCTAAGACTAAGACTAAAACTAAATTGAAATTTGCTGCCAAAATTAACACTGCTTAGAAAAGGAAGGTGCTGGTAAATTATACATTTACTAGCCCTTTCCCCCACTCTCCATCCTTAAACGTCCCCCACAGCAGCTGGGGGGAGAGGAGGGAAGCACTGTGGTGCATGAGGGCCAACACGGGGGAAGCCGGGGCAGCAAAGGCAGCTGGTGCTTAATTTACTGGGGGGGGCCCACAGCCCCCCCCCGCTAACCAACCACATAACCCCCCCATCCATCGATCGGTCGATCGCCTGTCAGGCCCCCCGCCAGCCCCTGCACTTACCCCATGCAGGTGGTGTCTTCACCCCTGCGTCTTCTCCGATGTCCTGGCAGTCGATTCTCCTCCAGACCAATCGGGACTCAGGACCTGCTTCCTGATTGGCCGTGAGGAGAAACAGGGATACATTAGCGAATATTAATTTGCTAATGTCACAGAACTGGGTGGGCTATGGGCGCAGTACTCTGCGCCACTAGCCCACCCTTTTTGAAGCCACCAATCATGTGCTTTTTTTTTTTAAAAAAAGGACCCATTGGAATCCATGTGTCCGGCTCCCTGCATGTAGATTAGGGGCAGGGCACATGGATTAGGGGGGCGGCGCCCCTGCTCCCTGTATGGATGGGGAATCTGCACCACACGTAGTGATTAGGGTGTGCCTAGGCACACCTGGCACACCCACCGTGCACGCCTATGACCTAGGCACAGTGGGGAAGTAACATTTCTCACCAAAAGGCACACAGTTGACAATAAAAATCCAACAGAGGCTCCGACCCTTCCTCTCTCTATTTAAAACAACATATAAAAGTTTTGTGCCGGAGTTGGGCTTTAATTCCCGATAGCTTTACACATTCCAGCTGATAGAATTCCAGTCGGCCGGAGCTACCCAACCGCAGAAACTCAGGCAGGCTACTAATTAGCGGCATGAGTCAGCCGCCGTGGCGTGGACCCCCCATTTTTAGCACCACCACCACCTTTCCCATACGCCTCATTATTTTTTTTTCCTTTGTTCCCAGAATCCCCCTCCCCCCCCAGCAACCACCAGAAGATTCAGCACGCTGTCCCTGGAGGGGTCTGTCCCTGAAGCGCTCATTTGCAGACAGGTGATGACAGGCGTAGATCAGAGTCAGTCCTGGAAGACAATACATTGTGATGTCATAGAGCGCGTTGATTGCGGTGCTGGAGGAGCTGTCAGAGTGGATTGCTGCGGGCTCCTCTCCCTGCATATGGTGTATAGAGGAGGGAGGAAGGAGGGTTGCTATGGTGGGAGATGAATCCCATCAGAGACAATGGGTAAGGGGTTGGGGCTTCGGCTTAGAGCTGCGACAATCCAGCTGGGAGCGATATTCTGAGTCTTGCCAGGGGCGTCTCTCAGTCATGCTGTCCGGAGAGGATTGTCAGCTGGAAGTGGGGGGATTACAGCAGCGTTAACCTCAGAAACGTCATATAATTGGCTTTGGATGGATTTATCAAACCACAGCTAAATATAAATTGAATGGATATATACGAAAAAGTGTCAGGATTTTTTTTTTTTTTTTAAAGCTAAACTCTAGACAGATATAAAAGACACAAATTAAGACAGCTCTGTATTCATTAACACATCATTAAATCCCTAAATGTAATTGCCATTAACTTTTTGCAGACCCTGTAAAGCAGTGCTGGAGTTTGAGAGCAAAAAACAGCAGCCGATCAGTTCATGTGCTGACATAGAGCATGCTGATAGGAGGAGAGAGCATAGTGACAGAGAAATTAGCTCATTAGACTGCTGCTTCTCCTTTCACTGTCCAGTCACAAGCTGAGGGGTGGGTTCAGGACAACCTGAGCTCAGAGAAAATGAGATGAACAATGATGTTCAGCAGACTGAGGACATCTAATGGCAGGAAAAAGTAGGGACAAGACACAAGAAGTCAATTAGTTGTTCTGCAGTGCAGTGCATGCCGATAGGAGGAGAGAGCAGAGTAACAGACAGATTAACCTATCACTGTGCTGCTTCTCCTTTTACTTTCAAATCACAGGCTAGGAGAGGAACAAGACCTGCAAGTGTTACGTAACTGCAGCAGCACATGAAGTAGCCAATCGTTTTTGCTGCAGTGCTATTAACCGGTTGCCGACCGCCGCACGACTATATACTGCGGCGGTCAGCCCCGGCCAGGCAGAGTTACGTATCGGTAAGTCACTCGCCTGTCACTGACTTGAGAGCCAATTGCGGGCGCGCGCGCGCCCGCCGCGGCTCGTTCACTGACAAGTCAGTGCGTGTGACCGGCGGACTCGATGTCTGCCGGTCACACTACGATTGCTCTGGTGAAGGGAGAAAGGCGGAGCGGCTTATGTAAACAAGCCGCCCGTCATTCTCCCTGGTGTAAAAATGAAGATCAGACGGTTCTACTATGTAGAACCGTTGATCTTTGTTTTTACACCAATAGCCATGTCCCTATACAGTTAGAAACACGCCCCTAGGACACACTTAACCCCTCCCTCTCCAATAAAGTTAACCCCTTCCCTGCCAGTGTCATTTTTGCAGTAACAGTGCATATGTATAGCACTGATTACTGCAGTAATGTCACTGGTAACCCCAAAAGTGTCAAAAATGTCAGTCAAGGGTCCGATCTGTCCGCCGCAATGTCGCAGTACCGAAAAAAAAATCGCAGATCGCCGCCATTACTCGTTAAAAAAAAAATAAAAAAATGACAAAAATCTTTCCCTTTGTTAGTAAACGCGATAACTTTTGCGCGCAAACCAATCAAAATACGCTTTTTGCAATTTTTTTTACCAAACATATGTAGCATAAAACAAATTGGCCGAAAATGTTAAAACATTTTGATTTTTACATTTTTTTGGGGGGGAATTTCATATAAAAAAATGTGAAAAATATTGTTATTTTTGCAAAATTGATGCTCTTTTTTTGTTTATAGCGCATGATCAAAAAAATCGCACAGGTGGTCAAATACCACCAAAAGAAAGCTCTGTTTGTGGCAAAAAAAGGACATCAAATTCGTTTAGGTACAGCGTCGCACGACCGCGCAATTGTCCGTTAAAGTCAAGCAGTAAAAAAATCGCAAAAAACACCCTGGTCTTTTAGCAGCCAAATCCTCCGGGGCTTAAGTGGTTAAGGCCAATGCTAATAGGAGGAGAGAGCACGGAGATGAGCTTATCACAGTGCTGCTTCTCCTTTCACTGTCCAATCAAAGACTAGGGGAAGAACAAGACTTGCAAGTGTTACGTAACTGCAGCAGCACAAGAAGTAGCCAATCGTTTTTGCTGCAGTGCTATTAAGGACAATGCTAATCAGAGGAGAGAGCATGGAAATGAGCTTATCAAAGTGCTGCTTCTCCTTTCACTGTCCAATCAAAGACTAGGGGAGGAACAAGACTTTCAAGTGTTACGTAACTGCAGCAGCACAAGAAGTGGCCAATCGTTTTTGCTGCAGTGCTATTAAGGACAATGCTAATCAGAGGAGAGAGCACGGAGATGAGCTTATCACAGTGCTGCTTCTCCTTTTACTGTCCAATCACAGGCTAGGACAGGAACAAGACCTACAAGTGTTATGTAACTGCAGCAGCACAAGAAGCAGGCAATCGTTTTTGCTGCAGTGCTATTAAGAGCAATGCTAATAGGAGGAGAGAGCATGGAGATGAGCTTATCACAGTGCTGCTTCTCCTTTCACTGTCCATTCACATGCTAACAATCAGACTGAGGACATCTATTGGCAGAAAAAAATACTGCATAGCTCCCAACTGTTTAAATTACACAGAGGCCTCTTATATCTGAACGAGTTGTCCCTCCTATTGGTAAAAACAATCGATTCAAACAGGGTGCGCTTGCTCACGCACCAAAAACCTAAGGACGGCGTCTAAAAATGTTATTAGATTGATTTGTTAGGTGTGTGTGTTTCACTTATAGGAAGGGGTGCGATCAAGAGATTCCCCTCAAACTATTTTTGATCTCTACTCTTAATAGTGGCTCTGTCGACATTGCAGCAAGTAGAGGGAGTACATCAAAGAGACATCAGGGTTCTAAAAAATCCCTTCCCTGTTCAAATACTCCTAGAAATCATCCTATTTCTCCCATTCTTTCTGGACACAAAATAAAGAATTAAGTGCTGTAACCACCACCATTTGCCGTGTGGTTATCTCAGCACTTTATTCTTTGAGCCCTTATGATTTATTCAATGCACCCTTGACAAAGCTCTTTTTTTGAATGAAACGTGTAGGGTGTTTTGATTTTCTAGGAAAAGTTTTTGGTGTACAATCACTCTTATACATGGAGATATATTTGGTGGAGAAGGGTTTTGATCAGTTGTTTGATTACTTATAGAGCTGCACGAAGAATCATTAATAAAATTGCGATCTTGATTCAACCCCCCTCACAATCTGAATCCGGTGTTCTGCCGAGAACTCCATCTTGCCGAGAACTCCAACCACATCACTTCTGGTGACTCTGGTGACGCCAGGAATTATTGGAGATTTCCACCACTTGGTGTTTTCACTGAACAGGCGGCAGCGTATACACTCCGGTACACGCTATAATGAGTGGACCTTTTTAGTCCGGCCGCTAGTAACCAACAACATGGCTGCCTCCAAGGCAGCGACAACTACCGGGTGGACTAACAATGTCCACTCATTATACCTTGCTTCAGATTGTATAGGCGGCCGCTGTTCTGTGAAAACACCAAGTAGTAACCTACATTTATTCCTGGTGTAGAGTCCCCGGAAGTTCAATGGTTGGAGATTTTGGCGATTTTGGGGTTTTCGACAGAACACCATATATATGTATGTATACTGTATATATTTTTAAATGTAAGGTGTCTCACACAGATCAGTAAGTAAAACCCCTCTGCAGCCCCTGTCTCTCCTGTACCATGCCCACAGCCTCTGCATCTCCTGTACCATGCTCACAGCCTCTGCATCTCCTGTTACTGTACCATTAGGGTTGCCACCTGATCCCTTTAAAACAGGACACATATGAATTACACAGGTTCTGCTGCTAATATAATGCAGATAAGGCACTAAGTACGTTTATTACCACCTTAATCAGTCACAAACCTGTGTAATTAATGTGTGTCCTGGTTGAAAGGGACAAGATGGCAACCCTATTTACCATGCATGCAGCCTCTGCTTCTCCTGTACCATGCCCGCAGCCCCTGCATCTCCTGTACCATGCCCACAGCCTCTGACATCTCCTGTATCATGCCCACAGTCTCTGAATTTCCTGTACCATGCCCGCAGCCTCTGCATCTCCTGTACAATGTCTGGAGCCCCTGCATCTCCTTTACCATGCCAGCAGCCTCTGCATCTCCTGTACCATGTCCATAGCCTCTGACATCTCCTGTACGATGCCCGCAGCCCCTGCATCTCCTGTACCATGTCCGTAGCCCCTGCATCTCCTGTACCATGCCAGCAGCCCCTGCATCTCCTGTACATGTCCATAGCCTCTGACATCTCCTGTATGATGCCCACAGCCCCTGCATCTCCTGCACGATGACCGCATCCCCTGAATCTCCTGTACCATTCCCACAGCCTCTGACATCTCCTGTACCCTGTCTGCAGCCTCTGCATCTTCTGTACTATGCCCGCACAGCCTCTGACATCTCCTGTATAATGCCCGCAGCCCCGGCATCTTCTGTACTATGTACGCAGGCTCTGCATCTCCTGTACCATGCTTGCAGCCCCTGCATCTCCTGTACCATGTTCACAGCCTCTGACATGTCCTCTTGTACCATGCCCGCAGTCCTTGCATCTTCTGTACCATGCCCGCAGCCCCTGCATCTCCTGCACCATGCCCGCAGCCCCTGCATCTCCTGTACCATGTCCACACAGCCTCTGACATCTCCTGTGCCATGCCCACAGCCCCTGCATCTCCTGTACCATGCCTGCAGACACTGCTTCTCCTGTGCCATGCCCACAGCACCTGCATCTCCTGTACCATGTCCGCAGCCTCTGACATGTCCTCCTGTACCATGTCCACACAGCCTATGACCACCTCCTGTACCATGTCCACACTTTTACCACTTTTAACCGAAATTTGCTCTATATATAAAAAGCCCTATGTGCTTTCACATCTGTCTTATCTATATATAATACACTCTTCAAATGTGCTTTAAAAAGCATGGTTTTCCCTTTTATGAACAAGAAAATAATGATGTTATGCTGTTGGGCTGGTATAATAATGCTATGGCTGGTATGAAATTATTTTCAGGGCTGAATTGTATTCCCCGTCCAGCCCTAGATAACAAGAAAAAAGTCAAAGGTTAAGGCAGGCAGTGGACTCAGATAACCAGGAAACCAAGCCAAGTCAGTACATGGGAATCAATGGAGGAAAGCAGGTTGCATAGCAGGAAGGCTAGTTAGAGAAAGTGTTGCACAGGCAATAAACTGAGAGCAGGTTGCATTACTGGAGAGAGCTGATCTGATTTGCTGCAGTATGCCAGGCCCTGCACTGATAGGCTGATAGATGTCAGGACAAAGAGGACCTGGTCAGATGGGTTGCAGTCAGCCAGAACAGATACAGAAGGGAAATCTTCCAATGAGGACCTTTTCTGCTGTACTGATTCCCTAAGAGGGAAATTCCCCTATTTGGAGAGATTTCCTCTCACTTCCTGTTGGGTCAGTGGGACAGGAAGTGGAATGTGATCTTCCCACAGATTACAAAAAAAAACCTTGATGGGTTCTAGCCCCTCCCTACTAACCCCAGTTGTGGCTTTAGATACATTGTAACAACACAGAGGGGTTTGTTTTTCCTCAAAATATATATTATTAAAACAGACTGGGAAACACAAATACTCTGCAAATCCTCACACACTGAAGCGTCAGTCTGACCGAGGCGTGTGGCGCTTACTCTTTGTGGATGAATATAATAACTGTAATTTGCCGATATTCAGACTGTATAAACAATCCAGACTAATAGACGGTGTATTATATACACAGCGTCACAATGTGCTACGTGTTACCTCTTCTCCATTCTCAGTCCTCTGCTGTGCCAGGACAACGATGGTGACTCATCTATCCATCCATCCATCCATCTATCTATCTATCTATCTATCTATCTATCTATCTATCTATCTATCTATCTATCTACCTACCTACCTACCTATCTATCTACCTACCTACCTATCTATCTATCTATCTATCTATCTATCTATCTATCTATCTATCTATCTATCTATCTATCTATCTATCTATCTATCTATCTATCTATCTATCCATCCATCCATCATCTATCTATCTATCTATCTATCTATCTATCTATCTATCTATCTATCTATCTATCTATCTATCCATCCATCCATCCATCCATCCATCCATCCATCCATCCATCCATCATCTATCTATCTATCTATCTATCTATCTATCTATCTATCTATCTATCTATCTATCTATCTATCTATCTATCCATCCATCCATCCATCCATCCATCCATCCATCCATCCACCTACCTACCTACCTACCTACCTACCTACCTACCTACCTACCTACCTATCTATCTATCTATCTATCTATCTACCTACCTACCTACCTATCTATCTATCTATCTATCTATCTATCTATCTATCTATCTATCTATCTATCTATCTATCTATCTATCTATCTATCTATCTACCTACCTACCTACCTACCTACCTATCTATCTATCTATCTATCTATCTATCTATCTATCTATCTATCTATCCATCCATCCATCCATCCATCCATCCATCCATCCATCCATCATCTATCTATCTATCTATCTATCTATCTATCTATCTATCTATCTATCTATCTATCTATCTATCCATCCATCCATCCATCCATCCATCCATCCATCCATCCATCCATCCATCCATCCATCTATCTATCTATCTATCTATCTATCTATCTATCTATCTATCTATCTATCTATCTATCTATCTATCAATCTATCCTGAACAAAATTATAAACCCAACACTTTTGTTTTTGTCCCCATTTTTCATGAGCTGAGCTCAAAGATCTAAGCCTTTTTCTATGTACACAAAAGGCCGATTTCTCTATTGTTCACAAATCTGTCTAAGGGTTCTTTCACACGGGCGAACCGATCCGCCTGTCAGTTTTTTAGGTGGATCTGATCAGATCCTCCATGCATCCCTATGGGGTAGCGGATGTAAGCGGAGACATGTCCGCTGACACCCGCTGCCATCCGCATCCGATCCTATCCGTGAAATCCGGACGGATGGAAACCCTATTTTCCATCCGTCCAGGGGATCGGATCAGGTGAGAGCGGACAGGCGATCCGCTTTAATCCGATTCCTCCATAGAGACGCATGGGGCTCTGACACCAGGGAGCTGTCATCTGCCTGCTCAGTGAGGGGATCTGTGTATCGATCCCCCACTAAGCAGCACGGATCCACCTACGGAGGTGGACCGTGTGAAATAAGCCTCAATCTGTGTTAGGATCCTTTCACATGAACGATCCGATCAGATCCGCCTGTCAGTCTTTCAGGCGGACCTGATTGGATGCTCCATGCCTCCCCTATGGGGCAGCGGATGTCAGCGGAGACATCTCGGCTGACACCCGCTGCTATTCGCTTCGGATCCTATCTGTGAAATCCGGACGGATGGAAACCCTATTTTCCATCTGTCAACCGGATCGGATCAAATGGGATTGGATGAGAATGGACAGGCGGTCCGTTCTCATCCCATTCCCCCAAAGAGAACAGCGGGGACCTGACAGCTCCATCTCTGCACACAGAGCAGAGACAGAGCTGTCGTCCGCCTGCTCAACGGGGATCGATGGATCGATCCCCCACTGAGCAGAGAACGGACTCAGTCAGACGGTGCATCGTGTGAAAGGACCCTAAAGCCCCTTTCACACAGTCCGTCCGTCGGACTCCGTTTACCTTGTTAGTATGATGCTTCCAACAACCGACTGCGACTTTTCGGCTGAACAAAATCTGGTGTGCATGCTTTAAAATTTTTGTTGGCCGTCAACAGAACGGCCGATTGTTCCTCAGTCAGTACAGATTCTGGCAGACAAAAATGTGATGAGCAAGACTGGGCATGCTCAGAGAAGAAAAAACACGGAAACTACACCAGCACATGACATCACTTCTCAAGTTGGTTTCTGTCGGCCAACAAAAGTCCAGTGCAAGTTTAGAGCACATTTCAACCAACACAACAACACTGGACAAAAGACGGCCGATCGGTCGGCCAACAATCGGTGCGTGTGTACGAGGCTTTACCTACAACTATGTAGTGCAAGGGCCTGCCTGCTTGCATACAAATTGAAAGTGTTTAGATTTGACCTCATATTCTATGGTTTTGGTAAATCTAAATGAAAAAAATCTTAAGACAATTGTATAGTGTGTATGGCCCATTAGTGAGATAACCCATCCACCTCACAGGTGTGGCATATCAAGATGCTGATTAGACAGCATGATTATTGCACAGGTGTGCCTTAGGTTGGCCACAATAAAAGACCACTCTAATGCCCCGTACACACGTGCAGATTGTCGGCCAAAAAGTTTCGGCCGACGACCGATCGGCCGATTGTAGGCTTGTTAGTATGATGCTTCCGACAGCCGACAGCGCACTTTAAAAGCATTAAAATTTTTGTATGCCGACACCAGAACGGCCGATTGTTCGCCAGTCAGTACAGAATTCGGCCGACAGACAGCAGATTTGCAAGACTGGGCATGCTCAGAAAAGAAAAAAGACACGGAAAGTTAACCATCACATGACATCACTTCTGCAGTCGGCTGTTGTTGGCCGACAAAATTCATGTGCAGTCTTTTGCAGTTTTCAACAGACACGACAGCCCTCGGACAAAAGACGGCCGATCGTTCGGCCGACGATCGGTACGTGTGTACGAGGCATAAAATGTGCAGTTTTACTGTATTGGGGGGGTCTGAAAACCGGTCAGTATCTGGTGTGACCACCATTTGCCTCATGCAGTGCAACACATCTCCTTGGCATAGAGTTGATCAGGTTGGTGATTGTGGAATATTGATCCACTCCTCTTCAATGGCTGTGTGAAGTTGCTGGATATTGGCAGGACCTGGAACACGCTGTCATATACGCCGATCCAGAGCATCCCAAACATGCTCAGTGGGTGACATGTCCGGTGAGCCATGCAAGAACTGGGATGTTTTCAGCTTCCAGGAATTGTGTCTATGGTGTCAGGAAGGTGTCTCCAGTAATGCGGACACACACACTGTATATACATGGATAGAGCGCTCTGTATATATCTGTAGATAGATAGAATTCTAGTTGGGAACGATGTCTCTCATGTCATTCCTCTGGGATTGCTGACAGGTCAGGTGATCAGGGGGCTCCATACACTGATCAGCACATCTGTGCTTCTACCTGGAAGTTCAACTTCTAAAGAGTTTTATTGAAGATTGGAACCCAATATTATAGAATTCCAATGAGAGATCCGTCCTCCCATGACACATGTATACCTATAATTACATTACATGTCACTGTATACACTGGAGGGGGGGGGGGGGCAATATCTCTATACCATCGGGAGCGGGGGAGGGGGGATAGTGACATCAGTGACTGTGATAGTGACAACAGTAAAGATGATGATGACAGTAGTGACAGCAATGGTGACAACAATGATAGTGACAGTGATGATGACAGCATTGGCATTGATTAATGATGGTGACAGCAGTGATGATGACAGAAGTCACAATGATGGTGACAGCAGTGATAACGATAAAGTCAGTAGTGACAATGATGGTGACAGCAGGGATGATAGTAACAGTAGTGATGATAATATTGATAATGATTATGACAGCAGTGACAATGGTGGTAGCAGTGTGATGATGATGATGACGATGATGATGATGATAATGATGACAGCAATGATAATGATAGTGACCGCAGTGATGATGGTGGTGACAGCAGTGATAATGTTGGTGACAGCAATGGTAACAACAATGACATTGATAGTGACAGCAGTGACCGTGATGGGGACAATGATAGTGACAGCGGCAACAATGATGATGATAGCGTTGATATTCATGGTGATAGCATTGAGAATGATGGTGACAGCAGTGATAATGATGATGACAGCAGTGATAATGATAGTGGCAGTGATAGTGACAGAAGTGAGGATTTATTTCTCTCATTCTTTTTAGAATTTGTTTTCTGTCTTTTGGGGATAGTCTGAGTTTGGGGTGGAGAATGGTTGATGGGGGGAGGGGTGGCAGAGAAATGGGGGGGGGGGGGGTAGTCTGAGTTTGGGGTGGAGGATGGGGGGGGTGAAAAAAAGGGGGGGTAGTTTGAGGTGGAGAATGGTGGCGGGTGGAGTAGGGGTGGCAGAGAAATGGGGGGGGGGTAGTTTGGGTTGGAGAATGGTGGATTGGGGGGGGGGAGAGGTGGAGGAGGGGTGGCAGAGAAGGGGGATGGGAATAGTCTGAGCTGATTTTGGGGTGGAGGAGGGGTGGCAGAGAAGGGGGATGGGAATAGTCTGAGTTTGGGGTGGAGAAATGGTGGCGGGTGGAGTAGGGGTGGCAGAGAAATGGGGGGGGGGGGGTGGTAGTTTGGGTTGGAGAATGGTGGATTGGGGGTGGCAGAGAAGGGGGATGGGAATAGTCTGAGCTGAGTTTGGGGTGGAGGAGTGGTGGCAGAGAAATGGGGTGATGGTAGTCTGAGTTTGAGGTGGAGAATGGTGGATGGGGGGGGGGGGGGGTGGAGGAGGAGTGGCAGAGAAGGGTTGTGGGAATAGTCTGAGTTTGGGGTGGAGAATGGTGGAGGAGGGTGGCAGAGAAGGGTGGGGGGATAGTCTGAGTTTGTGGTGAAGGAGGGGTGGCAGAGAAATTGGGGGAGGGGGGAGTTTAAATTTGGCGTGAAAAATAGTGGATGGGGGGTGGAGGAGGGGTGGCAGAGAAGGGTGGGGGGATATTCTGGGTTTGGGGTGATGAATGGTGGATTGGGGGGGGGGGGAGGAGGAGTGGCAGAGAAAGGGTTGTGGGAATAGACTGAGTTTGGGGGTTTGGGGTGGAGAATGGTGGATTGGGGTGGAGGGGTGGCACAGAACGGGGGTGGGAATAGTCTGAGTTTGAGGTGAAGGAGGGATTGCAGATAAATTGGGGGGGGGGGGGGTATAGTCTGAGTTTGGGTTGGAGAATGGTGGATTGGGGGGGGGGGAGGTGGAGGAGGGGTGGCAGAGAAGGGGGATGGGAATAGTCTGAGTTTGGGGTGGAGGAGGGGTGGCAGAGAAATGGGGGGGGGGGGATAGTCTGAGTTTAGGGTGGAGGATGGTGGCGGGTGGTGGAGGGGTGGCAGAGAAATGGGGGGGGGGTAGTCTGAGTTTGGGGTGGAGAATGGTGGATGGGGGGGGGGGCACAGAAGGGAGGTGGGAATAGTCTGAGTTTGGGGTGGAGGAGGGATGGCAGAGAAAGTGGATTGGGGGGGGGGAGTCTGAGTTCGGGGTGGAGAATGGTGGAGGAGGGGTGGCAGAGAAATGGGGGGGGGGAGAATGGTGGATGGGGGGGTGGAGGAGGGGTGGCAGAGAAATGGGGGGTATAGTCTGAGTTTGGGGTGGAGGAGGGGTGGCACATAAGGGTGGGGGGATAGTCTGAGTTTGGGGTGGAGGAGGGGTGGCAGAGAAATGAGGGGGGGATAGTCTGAGTTTGGGGTGGAGGAGGGGTGGCAGAGAAATAGGGGGATGGGGTGAAGAGGGCAGACAGATGCCAGCAGCGGACCTAGCAGTGGTGGTAGTTGCGCTCACAGACCACACAGGGGGCGCTGTAGGGCAGCGCAGCGGACAGCTTGGCTCGGTGCTGCGCTTGATGCGCGCTCTCGGTGAGCCAGGCGCGCCCCCGGCCGCTGAGCAGCGCAGCCCAGCTGTATAGCCGGCAGGATCGGGGCAGTGATCGGAGCTCCGCAGAGGGACCCCCCGGAGCCCCCCCCGGACATGGCATAGCGCCCCCACCCGGCACTTCTCATAACTTCCCTGCACGGGGACATCTCCGGGATGTGACATCACCTGGCCGGGGAGCAGCGAGGAGATCCCGGCCATCACCCCGAGGAGCGCCAGGTGAGTGCGGAGCCCCCGGCATGGGGGCCGGGACTGAGATCCGAACTTTATGGGGGGGGGGGGGGGGGCGAGGAGTGTCCGATCTGGTTGGACAGATCTTGGATTGTTCTATGAGTAGCTTTGACAGATCTCGGATTCTTCTGTCAGTAGATTGGACAGATCTCAGATTGTTTTATGAGAAAGTTGGACAGATCTAGGATTGTTCTGTGAGTAGATTGGACAGATCTAGGATTGTTCTATGAGTAGATTGGACAGATCTCGGATTGTTCTATGAGTAGATTGGACAGATCTTGGATTGTTCTATGAGTAGATTGGACAGATCTCAGATTGTTCTGTGAGTACATTGGACAGATCTCTGATTGTTCTGCCAGTAGATTGGACAGATCTAGGATTGGACAGATCTAGGATTGTTCTGCCAGTAGATTGGACAGATCTAGGATTGTTCTGTGAGTAGATTGGACAGATCTAGGATTGTTCTGTGAGTAGATTGGACAGATCTAGGATTGTTCTGTGAGTAGATTGGACAGATCTAGGATTGTTCTATGAGTAGATTGGACAGATCTAGGATTGTTCTGTGAGTAGATTGGACAGATCTCAAATTGTTCCATAAGTAGATTGGACAGATTTCGGATTGTTCTATGTATATTAATATACAGATCTGGGATTGGTGTATTATATGATTGTATAGTTCCAGTATTGTTACATTGTATTATTATACAGATTGGGGTATTAGATGATTGTACAGATCTGGGATTGTTACATTAGATGATTGTACAGATCTTGGGATTGTTACATTAGATGATTGTACAGATCTGGGATTGTTACATTAGATGATTGTACAGATCTGGGATTGTTACATTAGATTGTACAGATCTGGGATTGTTACATTAGATGATTGTACAGATCGGAGATTGTTACATTAGATGATTGTACAGATCTGGGATTGTTACATTCGATGATTGTACAGATCAGGGATTGTTACATTAGATGATTGTACAGATCTGGGATTGTTACATTAGATGATTGTACAGATCTGGGATTGTTACATTAGATGATTGTACAGATCTGGGATTGTTACATTAGATTGTACAGATCGGGGATTGTTACATTAGATGATTGTACAGATCGGGGATTGTTACATTCAATGATTGTACAGATCTTGGGATTGTTCGGTAGGATTTAAAGGTTTTCATTGAGTTCAAAAAGTTTCTCTCGATCTGAGATTGAAGCTGTGTGATTGGTCCCTCCTCTCTGGTGTCAGGAAGGTGTCTCCAGAAATGCGGACACACACACTGTATATACATGGATAGAGCGCTCTGTATATATCTGTAGATAGGTGGAATCTTAGTTGGGAACGTTGTCTCTCATGTCATTCCTCGGGGATTGCTCTCAGATCAGATCTGGCAGATCTGTATACAATGACAGGTCAGGTGATCAGGGGGCTCCATACAATGATCAGCACATCTGTGCTTCTACCTGGAAGTTCAACTTATAAAGAGATTTATTGAAGATTGGAACCCAATATTATAGAATTCCAATGAGAGTTCCGTCCTCCCATGACACATGTATACTGTCACCTATAATTACATTACATGGCTCTGTATACCCTGGAGGGGGGGAGGGGGATCATCTGTATACTATCGGGGGGGGGGGGGAGTATCTGTATACCATTGTGGGGGGTCAGTACACACCGGAATATCACAATCACATCTGAAGGTCTCTCTACTGAACACAAATATATCCATCTCTATCCCCATCACTGGAGGGATTTGTAGTAACGTCTGTGGGATCTGTAATATGGGGAAACTTTTCTCTGTAACTGAGTTTATTGATGATGATAGTGACAGCATGGATGATGGTGACAATGATAGTGACAGCAGTGATAATGATGGAAACCATGATAGTGACAGCAGTGATAATGATGATGACGTTGCTGTCACCACCATCGTCACTACGTTCTTCATCATTATCACTGCTGTCACCACCGTTGTCACTAGTCACATTGATAATGAGACACTGTCGATGATAATAGTAGTGACAATGATAGTGACACTGACAGTAGTGATGATGATAGTGAGTGACTGTAGTGACCATGATGATTATAGTGACAATGATGGTGATAGTAAAATGAGTGATAATGATAGTGACAGCAGTGACAATGGGTTAAAATCAGTGATAATGATAATGACTGTAGTGACAATGATGATAGCAGGAATAATGATCGTGACAGCAGTGATAATGATGATGATGTTGCTGTCACCACTGTCGTCACTACTGTCTTCATCATTATAACTGCTATCATCATTGTCACTACAGTCACTATCATTGTCACTATCATCATCACTGCTGTCACCACCATTGTCACTAGTGACATTGATAATAACGACACTGACGATGATGATAATAGTGGCAGTAGTGACAATGATAGTGACTGTAGTGACAATGATGATAGCAGGAATAATGATCGTGACGGGAGTGATAATGATGATGACATTGCTGTCACCACCATCGTCACTACTGTCCTCATCATTATCACTGATGTCACGATCATTATCACTGCTATCATCATTATTGTCACTACAGTCACTATCATTGTCACTGCTGTCACCACCATTGTCACTAGTGACATTGATAATAACAACACTGACAATGATGATGATAGCAGTGATGATAATAGTGGCAGTAGTGACAATGATAGTGACTGTAGTGACAATGATGATGGCAGGATTAATGATCATGACAGCAGTGATAACGATGATGATGTTGCTGTCACCACCATCGTCACTACGTTCATCATCATTGTCACTACTGTCTTTATCATCATCACTGCTGTCACCACCATTGTCACTAGTGACATTCATAGTAACGACACTGACAATGATGATAATAGTGACAGTAGTGACTGTAGTGACAATGATAGTGACTGTAGTGACAATGATGATAGCAGGAATAATGATCCTGACAGCAGTGATAATGACGTTGCTGTCACCACCATCGTCACTACTGTCCTCATCATTATCAGTGCTATCATCATCATTGTCACTACAGTCACTATCATTGTCACTACTGTCACTATCATCATCACTGCTGTCACCACCATTGTCACTAGTGACATTGATAATAAAGACACTGACGATGATGATAGCAGTGATGATAATAGTGACAGTAGTGACAATGATAATGACTGTAGTGATAATGATAGCAGCAATGATAGTGACAGCAGTGATTATGACAGTAGTGATAATGACGGTGATAGTAAAATTAGTGATCATGTTGGTGACTGCAGTGATGTTGATAGTAAAATCAGTGTTAATGATAGTGACAGCAATGATGATGATGACAGCAGTGATAATGATAGCGACAGCAGTGATAATGATAGTGACAGTATTGATAACGATGGTGGCAGAAGTGATGATTGTGACAACAGTGACAGTGATGGTGACAATAGTGGACTGTCAAAGTGTATCTACACAGCCACTTGTATTTTCCGTCAGGAATGCATGTGACAGTCCTAGCATAATTGGGAGAGAGTTGTCACCCCATAACAGGAAGTGCCTGAACAAGGACCTCCATGGCAGGATCACCAGGGATCCTTACAAGCTGTAGATATGAAGGTTCAAAACAGCTTTTTGAATGACAATAAAGTGACACTAAATTCTGCTTTAAGAAAAGAAAGTTTGTATTCCTAACACCAGAAAGTCCCTTTAATTGCCATTCTGACTTCCTGTTAGCAGGTGGCTACGGTTATTCTCCACTGTCCCACCGTATGCGGGAATGTAGCCACCCTCTCCTGCTCACCCCTGAGATGGACTATGATTACTGAGCATAGAGCAGTGCACATGACTGCAACTAGCATGCACCGCTCATTCTATAAAAAAGAAAGGGGGGGGGGGGCAGTGGTTCGGGAGCTCACAGAGGACATTATAAGAAGGCAGAAAAACACACTAAGAAACAATTAAGGCCCCTTTCACACTTATGTGATGCAATTTTACCGCGATTTTGAAAGCAATGGCAAGGCTTTATGCCTCAAAACGCATTAAAATCGTGGCAAAGTAGTGCAGGAACTACTTTGAAGTCGGTGCGACTTCAAAACGCACTGTTATGAATGGGGCTCATTGAAAATAATGGAAAACGACTTGTCATGCGATTTTGCAGTCCAAAATCGCGGGACAAGTCGCACTAGGGTGAATGGGGCCTTAATGAAAAATAGACAGCAGAGGATGTGTATGTATTGTATTTGGGGGATAAGGATATTGTTTGTGTCACTTTAATATTTTATGAGAGTTTAGTGATTGGGGTTATATGTACTTTATTGTGTCTGTATTTCCTAACAATGAACTTCTTTTATTTTTGCTCCTTTTTGGTCTATTGAATTTCCCCCAGAAAGTGTTTTTATGTCTGTTTAATAAGTGCAAAAAAAAAAAAAATCCTTGTTGATTCTTATCAGCTGATAACTTCCTGTATTTGTCTGTTCCTAACAATCCGCACCTCCCTAATAAAAGCCTGTTATAAACCATGAAAAAAAAAAAATAAACACAGAACATAAAGTAAATATCAATATATTTAAAAGATATAAATAGTATCTAAATACAAACATGAAACAATGAGATTTACAAACATTAGAGCTTTAGGCTCCGTTCACATCCTGGCATCCCGGATCGTGGGCAGAATCACCGTAATTCTACCCGCGATCCTGAATCACGGCAAATCGTGGGATGCCCGTGCTATTTCCGTCACTTCCAATAGCATCCCTAACGCGGCGCAATTTTTTCCACCATTGTCGCTCAACAAATTACGGTAAAATCACGCAAACAGAATCACTGGATTTTGCCCACCATTGTCGCTCGACAAATCGCGCAAACAGAATCACTGGATTTTGCCCACCATTGTCGCTCGACAAATCGCGTTAAAATCACGCAAACAGAATCACTGGATTTTGCCACCATTGTCGCTCAACAAATCACGGTAAAATCGCACAAGCAGAATCGCTGTATTTTGCCCACCATTGTCGCTTGACAAATCGCGGTAAAATCACGCAAACGGAATCGCTGGATTTTGCCCACCATTGTCGCTCGACAAATCGCGGTAAAATCGCGCAAACCGAATCACTGGATTTTGCCCACCATTGTCGCTCGACAAATCGCGCAAACAGAATCACTGGATTTTGCCCACCATTGTCGCTCGACAAATCGCGCAAACAGAATCACTGGATTTTGCCCACCATTGTCGCTCGACAAATCGCGTTAAAATCACGCAAACAGAATCACTGGATTTTGCCACCATTGTCGCTCAACAAATCACGGTAAAATCGCACAAGCAGAATCGCTGTATTTTGCCCACCATTGTCGCTTGACAAATCGCGGTAAAATCACGCAAACAGAATCGCTGGATTTTGCCCACCATTGTCGCTCGACAAATCGCGCAAACCGAATCACTGGATTTTGCCCACCATTGTCGCTCGACAAATCGCGCAAACAGAATCACTGGATTTTGCCCACCATTGTCGCTCGACAAATTGCGGTAAAATCACGCAAACAGAATCGCGGGACGTCTGCCGCCCAAAAGGAATACAAGAACTCCTTCTGGCAACAGGCGTCCCGTGATTCTGTCTGGGCGATTTTACCGCGATTCGTCGAGCGACAATGGTGGACAAAATCCAGTGATTCGGTTTGCGTGATTTTACCGCGATTCGTCGAGCGACAATCGTGGCAAAATTGCGAGGCATACGGGGTGCCATTGGAAGTGACGGAGATCGCACGGGCGTCCCGTGATTTGCTGTGATTCAGGATCGCGGGCAGATTCGCGGCGATTCTACCCATGATCTGGGATGCCAAGAAGTGAATAGAGCCTCAGGCTTGATGCTTACAGACTGAAATAGACATTTATTTATTTTTTTAAGCCTAACCAAAATCTTCCAGCACTTTCCCGCACCTGGGGAGCCAAGCACGCCGTGTACGGCCTGCCATCGCTGTTTGCCCGCACATGTGCATGCAACATATTTCCAAAAATTAAAACTCACAAGTTCAGGCGGTACTTAAGTGGGGACGCAATGAGGTAATGGCATTTACAAGAGTAGGGCCGCATACAGCCGCTCACTCTATGGCAGACTGTACGCAGCAAATGCGACTCCGTGGGTGAAGAAAGCGCCAGGAGATTTACACCAGGCATAAAAAATTTGGTACATGTGCATGAACCCTTAGAGCTCATGCACACAGGTGGCCAGGGGGTGAAAAAGCAGGCAGTTGAGCTGTGGTTTTAACCCCCCCCCCCAACTGCCTACCCAAGCACAGCAGCCACTCAAGGCCAAGCAAAAATAAAGCTTCATGTCCCATTTAATAGGCAGTAGCGCCGCTGAACACAACCCATTTAATTTGCCACCAGTTGAAGTGCGTCAGTATTTTGAAGACTAACACAGGCAGTGAGAAGGCAACGGGCCGGGTTCACTCGCGTTATTTGTGCCCTTGTGCACGGGTGCCATTCTTTCTGATTGGGCACCCAACGTGCTAGGGCAATGCACCCGCACTGAACCAGTGCACCTGCAACTCACTACCCTGCGTTGTGTTCCTGAAACAGGGTAAGGTGCGGTTCTTGGCAGCAATTGGGTACACTGGCAGCCTATTCAAAATAAATGGGCTTCAGGAACTCAGGTTGGCACAGCACAAGTGTCTGAACCCGAACTAAGGGGTGTTTTTATAAAGCAGTGTATGTGACATTTATCACACGTTCACAGGTGGCTAATCATTCCTTCTAATTTAAAACACATGCTAGAAATATTCTCCTGGAGCGATGTTTGTTCTTTATTTATGGCTTTATTATATTAAATTGTTTATTTTTATTTGATATTATTTATTAAAATATTTATTTTATATATTCTAATCTTTACTATTATTTATTATTAAATTAATTTTGAATTTGTTAAATTGTTTATGAATATTTTATATTTATTATATGGTTTATTTTTTACAATATTTATTATTATTATTTGATCATTTTTATTATTGTTTGATAATTTTATATTGTTTATTCGTATTTGATATTATTTAATATTATACTTTATTACATTGTTTAATTATTATATTTATTTTATACTGTTTATTTTTTATATTATTTATTATATTTATTTTATATGTTATAATCTTATTTTATATTATATAGGTGTTATATTGTTTATTTTTTTATAATATTATTATTTGATAATATTCATTGATATTTTTATATTGTTTATGCTTATTTGATTTTATTATTATATTGATTTTATGTTTATTAAATTGTTTAATTTTATACTCTTGTTATATTTATTTTATATTGTTTATCTTTTATATTTATTATTGTAGTTATTTTATATGTGTTGTTTACGATTATTTTATTTTATATATTTATTGTATGGTTTGGTTTATTTTTTATAATATTATTATTTGATAATATTTATTATTGTTTCATATTTTTATATTGTTCTTATTTGATGTTATTTATAATTATAATAATTTTAATATTAGTTATATGATTTATGATTATTATATGGTTTATATTTTTATAATATTTTATCTTATTTGATAATAATTATTTTTGTTTGATGTTTTTATGTTATTTATTCTTATTTGATATTATTTATTTTATATTTACGAAATTTTTTAATTCTATATTATTTATTGCTATATTTATTTTATATTGTTTTATTTTTGATATTATTTAGTCTTATATTTTATATACATTAAATTGTTTACTATCATTTGATATTTTTTTATTATTATACTTTATATTTATAGTATTTACTTATTCAATTATTATTAGATATTATTTTGTTAATTTTACATTTTGTTATATTGTTTATTCTCTTATACAGTATATTATATTAATATTTCCATATTTGATATTATTCACTGCTGTATAAATAAGTATTTTTCCCTTTATACACCCAAACTGGACACGCAGTAGCGTGAAATACGGTCAACCGCCAGCCAGAAAAAAACTCCGCCCTCCTTTGTCCGGTTTATTATATTACAGTAACTGCGTCTCGCTTTACGCCTTTATTGAATTTGAAGGGATGCCGCGAACAGAAAAAAAAAGGGAGCCCCCCCTGTAATTGGCTTTGCCTGAACATGTCAGGTTTTCGGATTGCCAACTTGCCATCTTGCTGTCATAATAGAATTTCATTGATCCGTTGCACTTTACACTATTGTTATTGATCGGTGGCAGTTTTATGGGTGCGCGTAGTGAATTATGTTAATAACGCTGTTAAATATACTACTGCCATGGAGCGGAGACCCTTAGTGCATTGACTGGAAGAGGCGGCTGCTCGCTCCGCCGGATTGTATTGGATACAGTAAGTCGTAAACTTTATAGAGCAATACATCATGGGCGCCGAGAGGCTTAAAGTGGACCTGTCATTAAAGATCTTTGGGGAGTTGTGGTGGCAGGGCACCGCTGCCACCTTGTAAGTCAGAGCTGGTTTTGGCCTCTTCAGTTGGCCTGTGGTCTGAACACTGATTCGGTTCTAGGGCCCATTTAGACCCCGGTGCCCTAATGTGTTGTGTTAACGCACGTGCGGTTTTCTGAGCATTACCATCCGTTGTGTTAGCTGACCCTTTTCCCAAAATGCATCCCACTGAACTGCATAGTGCTTAGGCACTATATAGTTTGGTGCATGCATTAACGGGGGGGGGGGGGGGGGGGGAACAGGGGTGCCATTAACAAATAAAAGCATTGCCGCACATCTGCTAATGGGCAGCGTGTTTTTGTGCTTGTTTGGAAAGCGCACACTTTTGCGCCCATTTCCAACATGCAAAAGGTGTGAACCTAGCCTAAAGGTTCAATCCACCTATGGAAAACGCAGAGCTGCATCTCTACCTGACCCCTCAGGAACTCCCGAAGGTGAAACCTTGTCTGGGTAATAGTGTGAATTAAATGAGCCCCCACTACTGCCTCCACCGCCACCACCTCCACTACCACCACCTCCACCGCCACCGCCTCCACTACCACCACCTCCACTGCCAACGCCTTTACCGCCACCACAGCTTCCACCGCCACGACCTCCACTGCCAACGCCTTTACCGCCACCACAGCTTCCACCGCCACGACCTCCACTGCCAAGGCCTTTACCACCACCACAGCCCTCCTCCGCCTCCAGTGCCACAGCCTCAACCGCCTCCGCCTCCACTGCCACCACCTCCACCGCCAACGCCTTCACCACAAATGCCTCCACCACCGCATCCACCGCACAGCCACCACCTCCTCCACCACCAACACCTTCACTGCCACTGCCACCACCAACGCCTCCACAGCCTCAAGCCTCAACCGCCTCCGCCTCCACTGCCACCACCTCCACCGCCACAGCCTCCACGGCCACCGCCTCCACCACCAATGCCGCCTCCACCGCCACCACCTCCTCCACCACCAACACCTTCACTGCCACTACCACCGCCTCCACCGCCAACGCCTCCACAGCCTCAAGCCTCAACCGCCTCCGCCTCCACTGCCACAGCCTCCACGGCCACCGCCTCCACCGCCACAGCCACCACCTCCTCCACCACCATTGCCTCCACCACCAACACCTTCACTGCCACCTCCAACGCATCCAACGCCACCACCTCCACCACCACCACAGCCTCCACCGCCTCTACGGCCACCGCCTCCATGGCCACCTCCTCCACCACCACAGCCTCCACCACCACCACCGTAGACCCGTGAATGTGGCTGCAGAGAGAGGCCCGCAGGTGGCTCCAGGTGCCTGCATCCACCCAGAACTGAACCCTCTATTTCAGGGGAACTGACCCTTTAAATGTGTAAATAAAGCCGCTAAATTTCGGGAGCTGGGAGGATGGGATTGGTTGTGGAATCCTGCATTGTGTAATATCGCCTTCTCTCTCCGTTGGCACTGAGATCTCTCCCTGTTCCCGGAGTGGCTCTCAGTAAATTAAATCAATGTCAGAAAATGGTGTTGTTGTGTTTTTTTTTTTTTTTTTAATTAAACCCAGCACAATCATTACATTTCAAAGGGTTTCCATTCTGCTTGTTCCTGATGGGCAAAGTTTACTCACTTTAATTAAAACTAAACTCCGCACTAAACAAATATTTTTCTAAAAACAAGACTTGTGTGTATTCTTCCCTAAATCTCGGTGTGCTTTGTGTATTTCTTCCAGATCTGTGCAGCAATCCAGTGTGAGACTTCCTGTAATACAGACCGCTCACTGCTGCTCTCTCTCCTTGTGCAGGGTGACTGGTCTTGTCTCCGCCCCCTCCTGTAGTGGGTGGGGTCTGCTGGACCTCTCCCACAGCTCTGCCCTCTCTCCTTGTGCAGGAGGACTGGTCTTGTCTCCTCCCCCTCCTGTAGTTTTCTGCAGAATACATACAGAATACTTTATTAATCCCAAAGGGAAATTGTTGCAGGCAGCCTGTAGTGGGTGGAGCCTGCTGGACCCCTCCCACATCACTGCTCACTCTCCTTGTGCAGGGTGACTAGTCTTGTCTCCACCCCCTCTTGTAGTTTTTTTGCAGGCAGCCTGTAGTGGGTGGAGCCTGATGTGCCCCTCCCACAACTCTGCTTTCTCTTTGTGTACAGGGCGACTGGTCTTGACTCCGCCCCCCTTAAGTTGTCTGAAGGCAGCCTATAGTGGGTGTGGCCTTCTGGCTCCGCCCACAACTCTGCGCTCTTTCCGTGTACAGGATGACTGTTCTTGACTCCGCCCCCTGTAGTTTTCTGCTGGCCCCTCCCACAACTCTGCTCTCTCTCTCTGTGTACAGGGTGACTGTTCTTGACTCCACCCCCTGTAGTTTTCTGCTGGCCCCTCCCACAACTCTACGCTCTCTCTGTGTACAGGGTGACTGTTCTTAACTCCGCCCCTGCAAGCAGCTTGTAGTGGGTGGAGCTTGCCGGCCCCTCCCACAGCTCTGCTCCCTGCAGAAGCTATATACAATGCAGTGACTGTTGCTGCCACTTTTACAAGTTAATATCTGGGTTTGCAAAGACACTAATTCTCTTAAAAAAAAAAAAGTGCATGGATTAATAAAAAAAAAAAAACTGGACGACATTGTAAACGCGACAGAAGGTTTCACCGCTGCCGCAAGTTCATAACGAAGCTCCCCAGGGGGGGCAGACCAGGTAACTTTCCTCCGACACCTTTTAAAGCTCTTCTTGGCTTTTTGGCTGTTTGTTTATTATACGGAACTCTTCAGGGAGTCCCCGCGCTTAATCCCACAGCCGGGAGCCAGCGCTGCGTCTCCGTGGAGAACAGACGCTGCTGCGAGGGCGGCCGAGGTCCTATATTTCCTGTAATAGGCTGCTGGATAGAACAGATATTTATTGGATCATGAAGAGTACAGATTACAGGAAAACGGGGGCGAGCGAGCGAGCGCGCATCGGACGGCCAGCGGCTCCTTCTATTCTTCTTTAGGTTTCTTTTTAATTACTGATGATAAACTTTATGCCGTTTTTATTTGTTATGCTATTTATTTTCTATCTGGAGGATAAATCCTGTATTATAATAATATTAAAGCGGTTGTAAACCTCTGGATGTTTTCTGATTTTCATTTTTTTCCCCCTGCAAGATAGTCATAATGTGCTAGTATGCATCACATACTAGCACATTATGTGAAACTTACCTTGAGAGAGGGTTCACATATACAGACATCGCATGTGATTCGGAGCGCACTGCTCTGAAAATCTCATGCGATGTCTGCGCGATGCCAATTCAGCCATACAGATTGTATGGCTGAATGTGCATCGCATTCGGCACCCAAGGTCACACAGGATCCGCACCAGAATTGGATTGCATGGGCCTTCACACCTATGTGATCCGATTCATGTCCGAACTGACAGTTCGAACTGCGATATGTGAACTGATCTGGGGCTGTCGTTAACTTTGCATTGACACCTCCAGCGATTCGCATATGGCAGTGTGAACTGCCTGCAAGTTGAGTGCGATGCGGGAACCCGCAGTGGATTCGCAGGGTTCCCGCATCGCATATATGTGAACCGGGACTGAAATGAAGCTGTTCCAGCGCTGTGATGTCAGCATTTTAGCCACTTCCATCTTCACCTGTCTTACTTCCAGGTTTGCGGGCTCCGGCTCTGTGACTGGCTGGAGCCACGATGACATCACTCAAGCGTGCGGGGAGCCGCCGTTCACGGCACAGGGCTCTGAAGGAACGGCACAGGTGGCCATTCCTTCAAGCGGAGTTCATAGTTGCCAACATTTGAAAAAAATTTCCAGGGACACTTTGCAGCACAGCTATCAATTACTTACCACACCCACTTCCCTGAAGCTCCGCCCACTCCACATAATTAATCTCCGCCTACTTATCATCAGATTATAGGGTCTACTCAATAAAGAGAGAATTACAGGAAATTGAAAGGGGAATTTCAAACTTAAAGCCAAAGTAGCAGAGTTGGAATAATTCTCCCATTCAGCTGCACTACTTCTGCCTAAAGTTTAAAATTCTCATCACAATTCCCTGCAATTCTAAAGTGTCAAATGTGCTCAGGTGTGACCATAGAAAAATGTAATATGGAAATATAAATAGAGTGCAAAGTGTAAATATGTACATTGCCGGGACAATGTACCGTATTTATCGGCGTATAACACGCACCTAAATTTTAGGGGTGAAATTTCAGGAAAAAAGCTGAAATTTAAAATAAACAGCTTTGAACTCAGAACATTTTTTATTTAAACAAATGTAGTCTCGCCAGTGCCCACGAATGCAGCCTCGCCAGCGCAGTGCCCATGAATGCAGCCTCGCCAGCGCAGTGTCCTTAAATGCAGCCTCGCTAGCGCAGTGCCCCTACATGCAACCTCGCCAGCGCAGTGCCCATAATTGCAGCCTCACCAGTGCCCATAATTGCAGCCTCACCAGTGCCCATAATTGCAGCCTCGCCAGTGCCCATAATTGCAGCCTCGCCAGTGCCCATGCCAGTGCCAGTACCGCTGCTCCTGATGACGTCAAATGACGAAACGCGTAGAGTGTCCTTCCGTCACTTCCGCTGAGTGTACCCGTGAACCGCATTTCCGGTGTTTGGGGCGCATCGCGTTCCCGGAAGTAACTCGGGAACGGATCCACGCTAACTGCATTTGTTCTGCCTGTTTTACACCGCTAATCTGTGAGTAATTTTTCATTTTCAATAAAGTATTTACCATACAATGCTTCACTATCTGAACCTTTCCTCCCCATATATGATCGGGACCTCCTATCTTATATATGATCGCTACGCTATGAGGGTTAATGGATTTAAGGAGACGGTGCATACTTCCCATTGATGCTGTTTGAGGATACTTACCTGTGATATATACCACGCTTGTTACCCCTGTAGGGGTACCATTTTCTGGTGGGTGCGCAATTCATTAGGGGGACACAGGATTCACCTGCACGAGTCACCTTCTCAAAAGTTCCACTTTAACCCAAGATTTCCTAGGATTAGATGGCTGACATCATCTTCATATCATGAACTTCTAATTTTGCATTGACTTACCCACTTAGTCACTTTTCCTTATAGTGACACAATTTTTTGAGTACCATTGGACTTCACCTGTCAATAATTTTGTCATTTGGACATCGTTATTTGTCACATTTTTTTTCACCTATTTGAGATAATTATATTAGTATATATTTTTCGTTGTCCTTTTCCTCCTGGACACACCCCACTCATTTTCTACACTTTATACCACTTATGTGATTTATCATACTCAGTTTTCTGGCACAATTTCTTTGGTTGCCACTCTTGGGGTCACCACCTTTTTACCCCCCTCCTCTTACGGGGGCACTGTCACTTTATTTATTATTGCACTTTTTCCGCAGTATTTAGTAATTTTATATTGCCATTGCACATATCACTATTGCACTTTACTATATCATCAATTTTTGGGGATATTTGTTGCATTTTTTATCAATTTTGCTTGTATATGTTTATTGTGCATTTTTCACTGTTGCACTTTCCTCATTTTTATTGCAGTCATTTATATTACATTTAGCACCTTATTGGTACATATCACTTATTGGAGAGATACCAGCTGATTTGATTTACATTCACTTATTCATTTATTTACATTACATTAGTGTGGCAGCACCCCCCCCCCCCCTTTCTCACCTCATATTGATATATTGCCCCTTTTTGAGGCATATACTTTTATTGAAGGTAGGCTGCAGCCATCCACCCCTTTATATATATATTTTTTTTTTCCATCAGCGCGGATTTCTTATATTTCTTTTTTTTTTTTTTTTTTATCAAATGTAGTCTCGGCAGTGCCCACGAATGCAGCCTCATCAGCGCAGTGCCCACGAATGCAGCCTCGCCAGCGCAGCGTCCTTAAATGCAGCCTCGCCAGCGCAGTGCCCATACATGCAGCCTCGCCAGCGCAGTGCCCATACAGGCAGCCTCGCCAGCGCAGTGCCCGTAATTGCAGCCTCGCCAGTGCCCGTAATTGCAGCCTCGCCAGTGCCCATAATTGCAGCCTCGCCAGCGCCAGTGACACTATCCAAATCACTTTTAAAAATGTCCAGGAAGCAGCGCCGAGAGGTAGAGGGGGGTGGGCGGCGCCGAGGAGAAGGAAGGACGCGCTGTCATCGGAAGTCCCGGCCCCTATGATAGACGTCGGCATAGGAGGCAGGACTTCCGATGACAGCGCGTCCTTCCTTCTCCTCGGCGCCGCCCGTCCCCTTCTACCTCTCGGCGCTGCTTCCTGGACATTTTTTTTTTATGTCGGCGTATAACACGCACTGTTCCTCCATTTTTAGGAGGAAAAAGTGCGTGTTATACGGTAAATTACCCGGGACAGGCTCCTGTTTGCCGGGACTGTCCCGGCAAAAACAGGACAGTTGGCAAGTATGGGAGTTCTGTCCCCAGGAAATAATTTAAAAGTCAGCAGCTACACATACTGTAGCTGTTGACTTTTAATAATAAGATACTTGTTTACACATATGCGATTTGGGAACCCTGTGATTCCCGCATCGCATTCAACTCGCCAGCAGTTCACACTGCCATATGCGAATCGCTGGGGGTGTCAATACAAAGTTAACGACACCCCCAGATCAGTTTGCATATCGCAATGCAAACTGTCAGTTCGGACATGAATCGGATCACATAGATGTGAACACCCATGCTATTTGATTCTGGTGCGACCAAAAAAAAAGGGTCCTGTGCGACTTTGGTCTGAATGCAATGCAAATTCAGGCAAACAATCGGTATGGCTGAATTCACATCACACAGACATTGCATGTGATTTGCAGAGCAGCACACTCCGAATCACATGCGATATCTGACATCGCATATATGTGAACCAGCACTTACCTGTCCTGAAATCCAGCGATGTTGGCACCCCCAGCCAATGTTTTCATCGGCTTTCGGGTGCTGCCGCCACCATTGCTGGGTAGGGAACAAAGACTTTGCGGCTAGTTCCCTACGGCACATGCAGGAAGCGCGCTGCGCATCCAAATTGGTGCGGCGGCAAACGAAGGTGGAGGGGCCAGGCTTGTGACGTACTTCGCCACAGCCAAGTCCACCAGAAGTAGGGATGGGTACCTGTTAAAAACAGGTACCCACCCCCCTCCCCCTGGAAAGGTGCCAAATGTGGCACCGGAGGCGGGGAGCAAACAGATAAGGGGAAGTTCCACTTTTGGGTACAACTCCGCTTTCAGAGCGCATGCATCAGTCATCTCACTGGCTGCATGTAATGCAAGTGTCTCCTAAACAGTGCAAGTTTTGGAAATAATTACACTACTTATTGGTAAGCTTAATTTAGGCTCAGGGCTGGCCCAAGACATTGTGCTGCCTGGATAAAATAGAATAAAATAAAATAAAATGCTGCCCCCCCCCACAAAAAAAAAAAATTGCACCCAACAAAAGGCCCCCCACTTCCATTATTTTATATAAATATAACATTTAGAAAATGTTATACTGTTATCGTCTTCCATAACTCGCCACCAGACCGGTCCACCAAACACCCCCGCCGCCCTAGAAAATCCAGCCTGCCCTGCGTGAGGTGGAGTGCGCTGATGTCTGTCATTGCTCACACCACAATCACGCAAGGGACGTTCCCCCCCCAGGAGACCCTCCGTCTCCTCATACTTTATCAGTTTGCACTACGGGCGGCAGTATGAGATGGGGGAATGCCGCCCGTAATGCGCCGCAAACTGATGACACACAAAACTGCTGTAAAAAAATATTGGGAGTCAATTTGCTGCCCCTCTCCAAGTTCTGCCTGGGTCCAACGGACCCAGTGGGACCTATGGTAGGGCCGGCCCTGTTTAGGCTGATAGGTAAAAGTCTGTAGAGGAAGTTTACTTCCCCTTTACCTCCTTCTGCTGACGTAACGCGTATGTGCGACGGCCGAAAAGGTGGTCTTTACCGCACATGGGCGTCCACGGGCAGCAGAGCTTTCTGTGCTGAGAGCGCATTCTCTGCACGCTTCAAGCATGGTGGCCGAGCTTTCAAAGACCAAGGCTCCGTTCACACCTGAGCGTACTGGAATTGTGCGATTCTGCCCGCGATTCCAAAATCACGGCAAAACATGGGACGCGTTTTGAGATGCCAATATTTCCTAATGGCACCCCCAAACATGGTGCAGTTTCGCCACGATGGTTGAACTGCTAAAGTCACAGCAAAAATCGCTCCTGGCTCTCTCCCAAGACTTGCTACATGAGCTTTTTTGGAGCGGAGGGAGGCCCGTTCAAATGGTGCCGCTCTGAAAACGCTCTACAAAAATTTTTTTAAAAGTTAAAACAAATGTGGGGCAGAATCGATGCATTATTTGAGTCCCATCCCTATGAAAAACACAGCCTGTGTTTCCTGTGCAGCTGTCTATTGAAATTGCCCCCGAAGTCACCAAAAGTAGTGCAGGAACTACTTTTGGTAATCAGTGTGGCGCCGCAAAGTCGATATCCCGCCAATTGGGACAGTGCCGCTGCCGGCAATAGGCTGCGATTTGACACGTTAAATCGCACCGATGTGAACGGGGGCCAAAGAATACATTGAAACTACAGAAGTGTGTATCTCTGGCTAGGAAACACGGGCTGTGCTGAGAGGCTCTCCGGCGCCGGCTACCTACAGGCTTGCTCCAAGGAAGTGTTGAATGCCAGGCTCCTCGGTGGCCATAGATGGGGATGAATCGTCAGTTCTTGGAACCAGGGGCGGCTGTGTTGACACAATGGTATGGTTTTAAAGACGTGGGGATTAGAGGGATCGAAAGCTTAATCCCCCCCCCCCCCCCTGTATCCTAGGAAGGACCTGGATAGAGCGGGGGCATTTGAGCATTGAGCGGCGGATCCCGAGGGATTTAAGCAATTCTCCAGACGGACAATTAAAGCCCTCTACAACGCACCTGAGGCCCGACGCCACGCGGCGTTTGACCTGTCTCTCGTTAGCCGTGCTTTGCAAGGAAGGGGAAGAAGTGAGAGTCGGATCACATGTTCATTCTTAATTATTTAAAAGCTCGCATCAATCAAGGAGCACGGATCTTTTATTTATAAATCACCAGGACGGGCTCACCGCGGGCTGCCAGATCCCGGATCCTCCATGGAGCCAAACCTGAGAACACTTCGTTTCTTTTGTTTGATTCTCAGTCTTTGTGGCCGAGAGGGCTGTATCCTCCGAGCCAATTACAGCCGACCAATTACCAGCCAGAGACCTGCTCACAGATGACACAACCATGGACTGTACATACTTATATAGTGTGTGTGTGTATATGTGTATATATATATATATATATATATATATATATATATATATATATGTTTGCTATTTTTTTTTCAATCTATAATATATTTATAATCTTGATATTTTTATTTATATATATATATACTTATATATGTTTACATAGAGAGAGAGATCATTTTGCTATTTATTTATTTTTTTCTTCTTACCATTACTTAGATTTAGTTATGTGAGCAATTTAAAGCGTTTGTTACCCCAGCATTTCATATTCCTGATATGTGGTTGCTGTACCATGTACTTGTATAAGAAAGTTTCCTCTTCTCTTTGCATTACTTCCTTTATGTGAAATCCCTGGTGTTCCTGCCAGTCCCTCTCCTTTCCCATTAAAAACTGACCACACTAAGCAAGAGAGCACACCGTAATCGGTTCTCTAGCTATGCTGGGAACTTAGTGCACTCTTCTCCAATGATCAGACTTGTCCTGACACACTCCCGCTGCACAACCATTCACTGGGAAGCTCAGTGTGCTGCTGCTTCTCCTCCCACAGCTGTTATGCAGACAACAACAGAGGAAATGTGATCACTTATAAAAAAGGGAAAACAAGTATTTATAATTTTTTTTTCTAATTTTATGGGATGCGTGTGTGTGTGTGTGTGTGTGTGTGTGTGTGTGTGTATATATGTGTGTGTATGTATGTATGTATATATATATATATATATATATATATATATATATATACACACACACACTTAAATCTGGATACACACTATACAATTTACTTTAGATTTTTTCCTTTAGATTTACCAAAACCACATAATATGAGGTCAGACCTAAACACTTTCAATTTGTATGCAATCAGGCCGGCCCTTGTACTCCAAAAAACAATAAGGTGTAGCCACCCTTCTCCTGCGCTTGGTATCCAGACCCCTCGACCACACACTTCACGGGACTGACAACTGGCTTCTCAGATGGCTAAGGTCTTGCTGCCCTTAACGGACTGGGGTAGTCCACCGATACTAAAAGCAAAAAGAACAAAAAAGGGCGCACCGACCTAGCGCATTATCCTCAATGTAGGCTTTATTTAAATGACATTAAAAATGGCTACTCACAGACGTGGATAAAAGTAAAGCATATCAAGCTGGATTGCTCGAAAGTCATCTCATCATGGACGATTATATGGACTAAACACGGACTTTCGAGCAATCCAGCTTGATATGCTCTACTTTTATCCACGTCTGTGTTATCCACGTCTGTGAGTAGCCATTTTTAATGTCATTTATATAAAGCCTACATTGAGGATAATGCGCTAGGTCGGTGCGCCCTTTTTTGTTCTTTTTGCTTTTAGGTTCGGCCCTTGTACTACATAGTTGAAGGTAAATCTAAAGGAAATCTAACACCAAAAGTTGTATAGTGTGTATCCAGCTTTAGTCCATATATATTTGGACACAGGCACAATTTTCATACTTTTGGCTTTGTATGCCACTAGAATAAAAATTAAAATGAAACAATCCAAATAAATTTAAAAGTGCAGACTTTCAGCTTTAATTCAAGGGGTTGAACCTAAATATCAAGTACAAATTTTAGGAACTGCAACCATTTTTATACACAGTCCCTCCATTTCCAAGGGCTCAAATGTAATTGGACAAATGAATATAATCATAAATAAAATGTTAATTTTTAATGAATCTTTTACTGGCAATGACTGCCTGAAGTCTGGAACCCATGGCCATTACCAAAGACTGGGTTTCCTCCTTTCTGATGCTTTGCCAGGCTCTAACTGCAGCTGTCTTCAGTTGTTCTTTGTTTGTGGGTCTTTCTGCCTTTAGTTTTGCCTTCAGCAAGTGAAATGCACGCTCAATTGGGTTGAGATCAGGGGATTGACTCGGCCATTGCAGAATATTCCACTTCTTTTCCTTCAAAAGCTCCTGGGTTGCTTTTGCTGTGTGTTTTGGATCATTGTCCATCTGTACTGTGAAGCGTCGTCCAATCAACTTTGCTGAATCTGGGCTGACCATTTATCTATAAACACTGCAGAATTCATCCGACTGCTTCTGTCTTCTGTCACATCATCCATAAACACCAATGACCCAGTGCCACTGGAAGCCATGCATGCCCATGCCATCACACTGCCTCCACCATGTTTTACAGATGACGTTGTGTGCTTTGGATCATGAGCTGTTCCAAGCCTTCTCCACACTTTTTTCTTCCCGTCATTCTGGTACAGATTAATCTTAGTTTCATCCGTCCAAAGAATGCTTTTCCAGAACTGGTCTGGCTTTTTTAGATGTTTTTTTGGCAAAGTCTAATTTGGCTTTTCTATTCTTCAGGCTTATGAATGGTTTGCACCTTGTGGTGAACCCTCTGTATTTGCTTTTGTGAAGTCTTCTCTTAATTGTAGACTTTGACATTGATCGGTGTTGGGGGTAACAAGTTACAATGTAACGCGTTACGTTAACTACGTTACTTTTTTTGGTAACGTAACGCATTACATTCGTAACATTTCTAACTGCATTACTTTACTCGGCTTGAGTAACGCGCTTTCCTGCATTACCTAAGCCGTTGACATCTCGCACGGGCTGAGGAGGAGGCGGGAGGATGGACTCGAGGAGAGCGGGGGATCGTGTGGCCGAGGAGGAGGCGGGAGGACTGAGGAGAAGATGCCCGCCACTGCAGGTAAGTGCACTGGTCTCTCTGGCGTGGTCACTCTGGCATTGAAAGGGGGCACACTGTGGTCAATCTGGGGGCACGCTGTGGTCACTCTGGGGGCACGCTGTGGTCACTCTGGGGGCACGCTGTGGTCACTCTGGGGGCACGCTGTGGTCAATCTGGGGGCACACTGTGGTGAATCTGGGGGCACACTGTGGTCAATCTGGGGGCACGCTGTGGTCACTCTGGGGGCACGCTGTGGTCACTCTGGGGGGCACGCTGTGGTCACTCTGGCATTGAAAGGAGGCACGCTGTGGTCACTCTGGCATTGAAAGGGGGCACAGTGTGGTCACTCTGGCATTGAAAGGGGTACGCTGTGGTCACTCTGGCATTGAAAGGGGGCACGCTGTGGTTTTATATATATATATATATATATATATATATATATATATATATATATATAAATAAAACAATAAATATTGTATTGTTTTTTTGTGCACTACAAATAAATATGCGCATTGGAATTTGTTCATATTTTTTTCTAAAGTAAAGTAATAAGTAGTGAAGTTACTTTTCAAATGCAGTAACTAGTAAAGTAATCTCGTTACAATTTACAGAAGTAACTAGTTACATTTTTTGAGTAACTACCCCAACACTGAATTGATACGCCCACCTCCTGGAGAGTGTCCTTCACTTGTTTGTTCCTCAGAATGTACCAAACTGTTGATTTGGCCACTCCTAATGTTGCTGCCATCTCTCTGATGGATTTGTTTCATTTTTGAAGCCTTACAATGGCATGTTTCACGTGCATGGACAGCTCCTGGTAGGTACAAAATATTTCCCTTTATTTGTCACTCATACATACTTTTTTGATTTGACCTTGCACTACTGGGGTAATCCCATGCACTGGAGTCACTGCCTCACCAATTTGCATTAATACTTTATAACCAATACACATAGTTTCACATGTGGATTATTCTAATGCCTCGTACACATGCAACAATTATCGGCCGACCGATCGTCCGACTTTTGTCCAGAGTGGTGTTTTGTTGGTTGGAATGTGCCTAGACTGCACATGAATTTTCTTGGCCAACAAAAATCTACTTCAGAAGTGATGTCGTGCTGGTTTACTTTCCTTGTGTTTTTTTCATCTCTGAGCATGCCCAGACTTGCTCATCAGATTTTTGTCTGGCGAAATCTGTACTGACTGACGGAAAATCGGCCGTTGTGGTGACGGCCAACAAAAATTTTATAGCATGCACGCCAGATTTTTTTCGGCCGAAAAGTCGGAGTCGGTTGTCGGAAGCATCATACTAACAAGCCGAAAATCAGCCGATCGGACGTTGGCCGAAAATTCATGGCGAATAATCGTTGCGTGTGTACGAGGCATCATTCAGCTGTGCAGGTCACTTTTACTATTCCTAATTGTACCATCTGGTTGTCTTTGGCTATTCAATCATCATTTTATTTATATATTTTTTTTCTTACAGATTTTGTACCTTTTTCATAATTTTTTATTTTATTTATTTTGTGCACATCGCCACCTATTTACACTCCTTTTTTTTTCTAGCCATCATCCTGGCAGGTTATGTTGGACGGTTCTATTTGCCCGTTTTTTTCCATCTGTCCTGTTTTGCGCTGCCGGCCCATTTTGGAACCTTTTACCCACAGCTCTTGGGTCAGACGTCTCCGGTGGCTGCCGTTGTGATTTTTGGCATGCAGCATCCTGCATTTTTGGGAGTATGGATCCCTAAGGGCTCTTTCACACGGCCGCTCAGGTTTTTATCTCTGCTGCGGCACTTTTTTTTTTTTTCACGGACACGGATGACACTTGTGTCATCTGCTCCGTATATGCGCATATCATCCCAGCAGTTTGTGGATGATATACGGACATAATGTATGTCTATGGGGATTGCGGATGACACCGCTGACATCCGATTTTGCATCAGTTCCGTTTTTTTAATGGAGGAAAAATAGGGTTCTGTTCCATTCCAAAAAACGAAACAGAGCTGAAAGGACGCAAATCGGATGTCAGCGGATGACCATCCGCAATGCCATAGACATGCATTCTGTCCATATATCACCCGCAAACGGATGGGATGATATACGGAACGTACGTGTGACATAGCCCTTAGGGCTCTTTCACACGGTCCGCCTCCGTAGGATCGATCCCCGCTGAGCCGGCGGATGACAGCTCCGTCTCCGCTTGCAGAGCGGAGAGGGAGGTGTCTCAGCCCCCGCTGCCCTCTATGGGGGATCGGATGAGAGCGGACCGCCTGTCCGCTCTCATCCGATCCGATCTGATTACTGAACAGATGGAAAAATAGGGTTTCCATCCGTCCAGATTTCACGGACAGGATCGGATACGGATGGCAGCGGGTGTCAGCGGAGGTGTCTCCGCTGACATCCGCTGCCCCATAGAGCTGCATGGAGGATCCGATCAGATCCGCCTAAAAAACTGACAGGCGGATCTGATCGGATCGCCTGTGTGAAAGAGGCCTTAGTCTGATTTCCACATTCCAATCTATCTGATACATTTCCGTGATCATTACTATGTTATGTTTTTGTTAATCATTTTACTTTATAGATTATGTCTATGCATCAACCCCTGAAGCGTGAGACCGAACTCACAAAATGCGTCGGGTTACCATAGAAGCTACGACAGATTTACTTTGTACTATTTGATTACTGTATGTACCAATGTAATGGATTTGTATATTTCGGCCAACTGTTTGGCATTATGACACCTTTTCCCAGTTTTATTGCTGGCATATACTCAATAAACCTGTACTATGTTTTTATTACTGGTTGCGTGACGCTTTATCTAAAGTCCCAATGGACAAAACTCTGCAATTGTATGTATAATAGGGATGGAGGCACTTCACAGTACTGCCAACCATATTTTGTTTATCTGTTTTGGTTTCTTTGTATGTATGAATTGCATTGGTTGTTACCAACGTGGTGAAAATTTCATGTCAATAGCAACTTTAGAAAACCCGCTATATAAGGGTTTCTCTATCTTCTCTTCTATTTTTTTTCTCTCTCTCTCTCTCTCTGTGGCTAGTGCTCCATGGGTGGGGGGGGGGGGGGGGGAGGGCCGCAGACGGACTGCGCCATACACCCCCCCGGACCACACCAGGCCGCCGCACCACAGCGAGATAGCAGACAGGACAGGACCCCCCCTCACTCACCCTGTCTGGATGCAGCAGGCGGAGGTCTCTGTGTCTACTCGTCTATGCCCAATGGCATGGCTTCTCCTTTCGGCCAATCGGGAAACGGGTCTCAAAACCCGCTTCCTGATTGTCCAGGAGGGGGATCCGTGTGACAATAGCGAATTTTCACTCGCTATTGTCCCACAACTGGGTGGGCTGGGGGCGCACTGCTCTGCGCCCCAAGCCCACCCTTTTTTTTTTTTTTTGTTTAGCCTGTGAGAGCCTCTAGGTTCTAATCACAAGACAGGGGCTTAACTACAGGGGTTGCAATAGCTACCGGGCTTCATGCTCCAGGGGGCCTGGTAGCAAACCAGTGGGTGAACTTCCAGGATCTCAAAGGTCACACTTGCGACCTGGCCCTGGCATTGCACCACTGTGGGGAGGCCCCAAGATTGCAGGAAGGGGGCCCACTGCAGAACTTGTGAAAGGATCCTGCTGCAGGACCATAATAAAAGGCCATGCAATGAGAGTAAAGAGCCCCAGGATTAATGGGAAGAGCCCCGGGCTTGAAGGGAAGGGCCCCGGCCAGGGGTCTGGGGGGCCCTTCATGGTTTCTTGCATCGGGGTCCTGAAGGTTCTAGTTACGCCTCTGTCACAAGGTTTAAAAAAAAAAAAAAAGCCCCATTGAACTCCATGCGTCCGGCATCCCGCATGTAGATTAGGGGGCCGGACGCATGGATAGGTGGGGCGGCGCCCCTGCGCCCCCAATGCACCAGCCGCCACTGCCTCTATATATTTTCTCTCTCTCCTATCTATATCTTCTCTCTCTCTCTCCTCTATCTATATATTCGCTCTCTCTCTCTCTCTCTCTCCTCTATCTATATATTCTCTCTCTCTCTCTCTCTCTCTCCTCTATCTATATATTCGCTCTCTCTCTCTCCTCTATCTATATATTCGCTCTCTCTCTCTCCTCTATCTATATATTCTCTCTCTCTCTCTCTCTCCTCTATCTATATATTCGCTCTCTCTCCTCTATCTATATATTCGCTCTCTCCTCCTATCTATATCTTCGCTCTCTCGCTCTCTCTCTCCTATCTATATCCTATATCCTATATCTCTCGCTCTCTCGCTCTCTCGCTCTCTCTTTTTTTCTCTCTCGCAGTCAGATTCAGTAGGGTTTTTACAGTGCTCCTAGTTTGGATTGCAGCCTCTGGTCACATGTCTGCATGGTATGGGCAGTCATAGAGGTATGTAGGAAGCAGGGCAGGCAGATGCACAGCAGTGACCCGGCGGGAGGGAAGCTCGCTCCCCTGTAAGTTGGTGTAAATGCGGAATGTTTTCCGTCTGATGGACGCACCCTTTGATGAACTGTCCCGGCTCTCCTCCATCCAAGCCGCCATCCTTGGTTTTATCTCTGGAAACTGCTATATCCAGGCGTCCGTTTTTTTTTTTCCGGTCCGCTGTGCGTGTAATGAGCGCCTAAATAATGCATGCAAAGCCCACACTCCATCAGGCGCGCATTGTTCCTGGATGTTAATGGAGGAAGTAGCTGTTGGCCAAAGTTAGTGCGCCATCCACTCTGCCCGCACACCAGATCTATTATGCAAATTGCCCGGCATGACAGACAGCGCGCTCGGCCGCAGCTCTTATTCCGGTGGAGCGATTAGTCTAATTCTTGCTCTCCTCGGGCGGTGAAATGGATAAGCGGTTCCGTGTCTTCCCTGTGATTGATTTAAACAATTTCCTTTTTTTTTTTTGCTTTATTATAAATTGGCCTCCAGGCTGGAGGACCCGCCGTGGCAAATGCCACTTGTCACCTGGAAGGCCCCGCTTCTGTCATGGTGTAGCGCCATTGCTGGGGAGGGGGGGGGGGAGGGACAGCAATGCATGGACTTGGTTAGTTTGTCTTTATCCTGCAACTTCTGTGGAATCACAAGTCCCAGAATGCCTTGATGTGGGTTTGCGTTCTTCTCTATGTAGCATCACTGGGCCTCTGTGCTTCTCTATGTAGTATCACTGGGCCTCTGTGCTTCTCTATGTAGTATCACTGGGCCTCTGTGCTTCTCTATGTAGTATCACTGGGCCTCTGTGCTTCTCTATGTAGTATCACTGGGTCTCTGTGCTTCTCTATGTAGTATCACTGGGTCTCTGTGCTTTTCTATGTAGCATCACTGGGCCTCTGTGCTTCTCTGTTACATCACTGGGTCTCTGAGCTTCTCTATGTAGTAACACTGGGCCTCTGAGCTTCTCTATGTAGTATCATTGGGCCTCTGTGCTTCTCTATGTAGTATCACTGGGTCTCTGTGCTTCTCTATGTAGTATCACTGGGTCTCTGTGCTTCTCTATGTAGCATCACTGGGCCTCTGTGCTTCTCTGTTACATCACTGGGTCTCTGAGCTTCTCTATGTAGTTTCATTGGGCCTCTGTACTTCTCTATGTAGTATCACTGAGTCTCTGTGCTTCTCTATGTAGAATCACCAAGTCTCTGTGCTTCTCTATGTAGTATCACTGGGCCTCTGTGCTTCTCTATGTAGTATCACTGGGCCTCTGTGCTTCTCTATGTAGCATCACTGGGCCTCTGTGCTTCTCTATGTAGCATCACTGGGCCTCTGTGCTTCTCTATGTAGCATCACTGGGCCTCTGTGCTTCTCTATGTAGCATCACTGGGTCTCTGTGCTTCTCTATGTAGCATCACTGGGTCTCTGTGCTTCTCTATGTATCATCACTGAGCCATCCTTGAGCTCCAGAGTCCAGTGACTTTACCTAGGCTAAGATGATGTCATCAGTCTGCTGCAGGCAGACCCCCCTCCCCCAGTGATTAGACTGTACATTGTAACTGTGCATCAAGTCACAAGGTTAGAGGCTGCAGCAGGGGCTGATCTTTGGCAGACATTTATAAACACAGCACAGGCACCAGGATCTCTGAGCCGGGGGTCTCAATCCTGGAAGTAGATAGTGACCCTGGATGATGCCTGAACAAGTGTGGTGCCGCCCTTCTGGAGAGAAAATCAGATGAAGGTATAGTCAGGTGGTATTGTGATCTCTATCAAGTACTGAGATCTGCATGAGAGATCATAAATACCTGGAAGGGTGACACATTACTTACCATAGAAAATATAACCGATACAAAGGCCGGCTCCCAGCCTAGGGCACATAAGCGGGACCATGGGTGACCAATCTTTATATGACCAGGGACAGTGTGCCGGTAGCCCGGCCTCATCACAGGCAGCCAGTTAGCTCTCATCAGATGGGAATGTGACACGGGGGCCTCCTGCCCTTTAAAGAAGCAGAAATATCACATGGAAGCGCTCACATGGCCGCCGCAGGGGAGTCTTTGATTACACTTCACAGCTTTAATGTCACATATCGCGGCTCTGACATTAGAAGAGTCTGCAGAGTGTCACCTTGTATACCATCGCTCCATGCCCTTCCCACTTGTGGGGGGGGGGGGTTAAAGGAGAGGAGGGGGCGCAGTAATTTTGGACATATTTTCCTCATTCCTTATAGTTGGGTAAAAAAAAAAGAACATTTAAAAATATATTTTTCTTTTATATTTTAGCCAATTATGAACCTATGCAAAGAACTGGGTGCAATCTTTTATTCAGCCACTAGATGGAGCTTTAGGCTACTTAATGTTTTTCACTTAACTCCAGAACTGTACAAAAGCCAGTTGTTTAGAGAGCTCAGTAGCTTAAGTTTAGTTTTAGAGCAGTGTCTCCTCCCATCTGAGGATGGCTCTATCTGAGATTTCAGTGAGAGAGAGCAAACCTCAAAGCAGGGAGCACCTTCTGTGTTCTGTCTTTTAGAAAACTCATAGTGGTCTCTAGGAATCCTTTTATAAAATAAGTGTGCATATACAAAAAAAAAAAAAAAAAACACACACACACACATCTTTCTCTCTCTCTTTCTCTCTCTCTTTCTCTTTTTTTTTCTCTTTCTCTCTCGTCCATCCAGTTCAACCTGTGTAGGTGTGTGTGGCCGTAATCATCTCTCATACCCCCGAATGTTCTGATCCTTGAGATGTACGTCGAAGAGTCTTTTGAAAGCCACCATACTTCCCGAAGAAACCACCTCTTGTGGTAGAGAATTCCACAATCTTGTAGCTCTAACAGTAAAGAACCCCCCATGTTGCCTGAGGTTAGAACGCTTCTCCTCTAATCACTAAAAGTGAGTACGCCCCTATGTGAAAATGTCCAAATGGGGCCCAATTAGCCATTTTCCATCCCCGGTGTCATGTGACTCGTTAGTGTTACAAAGTCTCAGGTGTGAATGGGGAGCAGATGTGTTAAATTTAGTGTTATCGCTCTCACTCTCTCATACTGGTCACTGAAAGTTCAACATGGCACCTCATGGCAAAGAACTCTCTGAGGATCTGAAAAAAAGAATTGTTGCTCTACATAAAGATGGCCTAGGCTATAAGAAGATTGCCAAGACCCTGAAACTGAGCTGCAGCACGGTGGCCAAGACCATACAGAAGTGTAACAGGACAGATTCTACTCAGAACAGGCCTCGCCATGGTCAACCAGAGAAGTTGAGTGCACATGCTCAGCATCATATCCAGAGGTTGTCTTTGGGAAATAGATGTATGAGTGCTGCCAGCATTGCTGCAGAGGTTGAAGGGTGGGGAGGTCAGCCTATCAGTGCTCAGACCATACGCCGCACACTGCATCAAATTGGTCTGCATGGCTGTCGTCCCAGAAGGAAGCCTCTTCTAAAGATGATGCACAAAAAAGCCTGCAAACAGTTTGCTGAAGACAAGCAGACTAAGGACATGGATTACTGGAACCATGTCCTGTGCTCTGATGAGACCAAGATAAACTTATTTGGTTCAGAGGATGTCAAGTGTGTGTGGCGGCAACCAGGTGAGAAGTACAAAGACAAGTGTGTCTTGCCTACAGTCAAGCACGGTGGTGGGAGTGTCATGGTCTGGGGCTGCATGAGTGCTGCCAAAACTGGGGAGCTACAGTTCATTGAGGGAACCATGAATGCCAACATGTACTGTGACATACTGAAGCAGAGCATGATCCCCTCCCTTCAGAGACTGGGCTGCAGGGCAGTATTCCAACATGATAATGACCCCAAACACACCTCTAAGACAACCACTGCCCTGCTAAATAAGCTGAGGGTAAAGGTGATGGACTGGCCAAGCATGTCTCCAGACCTAAACCCCATTTGAGCATCTGTGGGGCATCCTCAAAGGGAAGCTGGAGAAGCGCAAGGTCTCTAACATCCACCAGCTCCATGATGTCGTCATGGCGGAGTGGAAGAGAACTCCAGTGGCAACCTGTGAAGCTCTGGTGATCTCCATGCCCAAGAGGGTTAGGGCAGTGCTGGAAAATAATGGTGGCCACACAAAATATTAACACTTTGGGCCCAATGTGGACATTTTCACTTAAGGGTGTACTCACTTTTGTTGCCAGCGGTTTAGACATTAATGGCTGTGTGTTGAGTTATTTTGAGGGGACGGCAAATTTACACTGTTATACAAGCTGTACACTCACTACTTTACATTGTAGCACAGTGTCATTTCTTCAGTGTTGTCACATGAAGATATAATAAAATATTTACAAAAATGTGAAGGGTGTACTCACTTTTGTGAGATACTGTAACAACAGACACTGTATCCTAATCTGAAATGAGATCCCCCAAATAACTGAAAACTGGGAGTTGCACAACATCAAAACTAGATTGTGAGATACTGTATATATGTTGCAGCTTTGAATGGGTTTACCGGGGTTATGGCTGAAGATATCAGCCATGTATTGTTTTTTTACAGCCAGCGGCAAGCTTTCTCATGAAAGTGTTCCAAGTGGCTAATAAGTCACCGGAGCGCTTTCAGATATGGGGAGAGGGGTTGCCCCCCCCCCCTTACTCACCTGAGAAACAATCCAATGATGCAGCTGGCTAGTCCCAGAGTAGATCCTCTTTAAACGCCTCTTTGGCCTTGGAGGACCAGGGCGACCTCATGATGTCACTTCCAGTCTAGGCTCCATTTTTAGTTGATGTGCCTTTGAGATTCTGCCAGATTTTAAAGGGTACCTTGGTTAAAAAATGGTTGAAAAACACCGGCTTAGACTGTGCATTGTGGTGTGCTGTGTTTCGAAAATAAGGGTAATTAACATCTTTTCATCTGTTGACAGGGCTGCCCCAAGGATGCATTCACACCTAGGAATGCGTGCAAATTTGCACCATGTTTGTGTGCGTCCTTGCTCTTAGGGAGGCTCATTCATTTATTTTTGTAATGCTTCATGCGACAGTGTTCACCGTCACTGGGAGTGAAAGACAGATACTTAATGGTTTGAATTGCTTCAGATAGGGCAGTAATGTTTGTCAGCAACATCTCTCAGGAAATGTATGAAGATGAATGGTTTGACTTTTCAAATTACTAGAATATTGCAGGAGTGTCTCATACACCCTTGCTAGACAGTGAGATGGGGTGGGGTTTGTAATGGGTACGTGCCTGTATTCCATTGTTCTATTGTGTCTGTCTGCCTTGAGATAAACTTATTATGGGATGTATATGTGGATTGGCTGCTAAGGGGAAGGGGGGGGATTGTCCCACAGTGTATATCTCTTTGTGCATGTGTTTGAATAAACAGTTTGAGTTCTACTTCACCCTCAATCTAGAGTCCTGTCTCTCATTGGGGGAACCTGCTATAAGGGATTGCTATGCTCTTCATACTCCCTTGGATAATCACTAAGCTCTTGTAAGAGCTTGTTCCTGTTCTTGCTGCACTCTCTGGGGAAAGAGAGGTTCACCCACTGGAACCTGGAGCCTTGTCGTAGGGCCAGGGTGGGTAGGAGACGGCGAGATCCCCAACCAAGCTGCGGCGGTTCGTGGGGTCTGAGGTGGTTATGGTGACTGTTGGAGTGCTTGGAGTCCTCGGGAAGCATTAGGAGCATCCGTCAACGGAGGTTCCCAGTCGGGGTGCTGGTTGATCCGTTACACCAGTGGTCCCCAACTCCGGTCCTCAGGGCCCACTAACAGGCCAGATTTTAAGTATTACCTTGGGCAGATGCAGACTAGAGTACTGCAACCACTGAGCAGCAAATGATATCACCTGGGATGTATTTCAGTTATCTTGCAAACCTGGCCTGTTAGTGGGCCCTGAGGGCCAGGGTTGAGGACCACTGCGTTACACCACAGGTGTCAAACACAAGGCCCACGGGCCGAATCCGGCCCTCCAGGCTATTTCATGTGGCCCTTGCACCTCTCCTGCAGCATGTTGCATCTCCCTCATCTCTGCCCTCACCTTGTCTCAGCAGACGGCAGCATAGAGAACAGAACTCCTCTGCCAGATCCTGTGCTTCCCCCTGCAGCTGCAGAAAGACCCCTCCCCAACTCAGCAGTTGGTAGCAGGGAGGAGGATGCAACTCCTCCTGTAGATCCTTCACCTCTCTGTTCGGCCGCAGCACCCCCTCCTCTCCACTGGTCTCAGCATTCAGCAGACTCCTCCAGACCCTGCAGTTGTTGCTTCCCAGATCTGCCTCCAGCTTCTTCCCAGCAGCAGCACATGGTAAAGTGGATGCACTGTGATGTAAGGGAGGGTTGGGGCTCTTGACTACTGATAGTGGTGGGCTACAGGCCATTTGAGGGCGCCCATAATGGTGATGCGGCCCGCAATGAAATTGAGTTTGACACCTCTGCGTTACACTAAACATGGAACAAATGAGGAAAAGTAGCTCATGTAGCTTTTTACGCGTTTTTACCAAACATTTGCATTTTTCTGCATGTCTGCTTGCCACATATCGGGGTGCAATAAAAATGAATAAAGGCACCACGTTTTTTGCATGTTTTGTTAAAGCAAACAAGACACAATTTTTTTTTTTTTTTTTACGTGTTTACGAAACACTCAGCTGTAAATGGAGCCTTAGGCAACGCTCACCAGTGAGTACCATAACTCATCGCTACAGAAGGCTCAGTGATCCATTCTGAGTTCTATTCAAAGGGTTGGCAGTGTCTGTCTGTATACAGAGGAACATTTATACCGAATTTCCTTTCCCGGGGATAATTGCACATTTGAGTAAGCGAGTGAAGGCAGACGGAGAAAAATATCATTCTCACCTCTGTAATTGTCTGCTCTTAGTATTTTATTCTTTTTTTAATTCCATCTCCATTTCCCAGTGTGAGCTGAATGTGCCCGAAATTGTCTGGTGTCAGGGGGGATGTTGTATGCAGATGATGAATTCGCTTAAAGCAGAAAGTCTGGCAAAAATCGTAATCTTAGGATCTCAAATAAGAAAAAAAAATCTACCTTACTCTTATACACTATATTACCAAAAGTATTGGGACACTTGCCTTTACACACACATGAACTTTAATGGCATCCCATAGACAATAACTCACCCTAGCTCCACCGCACTGTGGGAAGATAAAGAGCTAAGTGTCGTTGCTCAGGCTGAACGTCCAAACCAAATGTTATATGAATAAAGCCGACACACGAAAAGGCTTCTTCCAAGTAAAATTGTTTATTCCAACATGGATAGCGGTGACAACATGACAAATGTTGACGCGTTTCGGCTTTACGCCTTCCTCATAGCATGCTATGTTGGAATAAAGAATTTTACTTGGAAGAAGCCTTTTCGTGTTCCGACTTTATTAATGGCATCCCAGTCTAAGTCCATAGGGTTCAATATTGAGTTGGCCCACCCTTTGCAGCTATAACAGCTTCAACCCTTCTGGGAAGGATGTCCACAAGGTTCAGGAGTGTGTCTACGGGAATTTTCGACCATTCTTCCTGAAGTGCATTTGTGAGGTCAGGCGCTGATGTTTGAGAGAAGGCCTGACTTGCAGTCTCTATATTAATTCATCCCAAAGGTGTTCTATCGGGTTGAGGTAAGAACATGAGGTCCAGTGTGAAGTTTCCACAGTCAGTGATTATTTGGGGAGCCATGTCATCTGCTGGTGTTGGTCCACTGTGTTTTATCAAGTCCAAAGTCGGCACAGATCTCTAGCAGGAAATTCTAGAGCTCTTCATGCTTCCCTCTGCTGATCCGCTTTATGGAGATGCGGATTTCATTTTCCAGCAGGACTTGGCACCGCCCACACTGCCAAAACTACCAATACCTGGTCACATGACCATGGTATCACAATGCTTGATTGGCCAGCAAACTTACCTGACCTAAACCCCAGAGAAAATCTGTTATGTATTGTCAAGAGAACATTGGGTTAAGGTCAGGACTCTTGTCAGGCCAGTCAAGTTCCTCCACCCCAAATTCACTCATCCATGTCTTTATGGACCAAGCCCAACCCCTGAAAAACGCCAGCAGACGACATGACTCCCCATATCATCACTGACTGTGGAAAACTTTGCGTTTCATTGGGAAATCAATGTCCCAGAGACTGGAGGAAGAGTGGAGAGGCACAGAATCCAAGTTGCATGAGGTCCAATGTGAAGTTTCCACAGTCAGTAATGATTTGGGGAGCCATGTCATCTGCTGGTGTTGGTCCACAGGGTTTTATCAAGTCCAAAGTCAGAGCAGCCTCTAGCAGGAAATTCTAGAGCACTTCATGCTTCCCTCTGCTGACCAGCTTTATGGAGATGCTGATTTCATTTTCCAGCAGGAATTGGCACCGCCCACGCTGCCAAAACTACCAATACCTGGTCACATGATCATGATATCACTGTGCTTGATTGGCCAGCAAACTCGCCTGACCTGAAACCCATAGAGAATTTGTGATGTATTGTCAAGAGGACATCGGGATGAGATCAGGACTCTGTGCAGGCCAGTCAAGTTCCTCCACCCCAAACTCGCTCATCCATGTCTTTATGGATCTTGCTTTGTGCACTGGTGCGCAGTCATGTAGGAAAAGGAAGGGGCCATCCCCAAACTGTTCCCACAAAGTTGGGAGCATGAAATTGTCCAAAATGTCTTGGTATGCTGACGCCTTAAGAGTTCCCTTCACTGGAACTAAGGGGCCAAGCCCAACCCCTGAAAAACACCAGCAGACAACATGGCTCCCCATATCATCACTGACTGTGGAAAACTTTTCATTTCATTTGGAAATCAAACTCCCAGAGTCTGAAGGAAGAGTGGAACGGCACAGAATCCAAGTTGCATGAGGTCCAGTGTGAAGTTTCCACAGTCAGTGATGATTTGGGGAGCCATGTCATCTGCTGGTGTTGGTCCAACTGTTCCCACAAAGTTGGGAGCAGGAAATTGTCCAAAATGTCTTGGCATGCTGACGCCTCCACCAAATGATCTGGACCAGTGCACAAAACAAGGTCCATAAAGTCATGGATGAGCGAGTTTGGGGTGTGTCTATGGGAATGTTTGACCATTCTTCCCAGAAGTGCATTAGTGAGGTCAGGCACTGATGTGGACGAGGAGGCCTGGCTTGCATCTGCCTCAATTTATCCCAAAGATGTTCCATCGGGTTGAAGTCAGGACTCTGTGCAGGCCAGTCAAGTTCCTCCATCCCAAACTGGCTCATCCATGTCTTTGTGCATTGGTGCGCAGTCATGTTGGAACAGGAAGGGGCCATCCCCAAACTGTTCCCACAAAATTGGAAGTATGAAATTATCTGAAATGTCTTGGTATGCTGACATCTTAGTAGTTTTGAATGCTAAATATGTTAGTGAGTGTTGGCGTTGCCTATTTGAGTTTGGATTTTTGATTTGAAGATATAACTTTCCAGGTTGAAATATATTAATTGAAAGTGTATATATGTGTGTGTGTAAAAATGAAAAAATTAAAAAATTATAAATATTTTAAGAAGCTGATGTTTATGGCTGCTGCCCTCACAATGAACTTCCTCCCAGTAGGTGGAGTTCCAGTAATAAAGGTGTAATGTATGGGTTAGTGAGTGGTGGCGCTGCCTCAGCTAAATTACATTTATGAAAGTGCAAAGTACAAAATTGCAATCTACAAATATGCAATGTGCAAACAATTCGGTGTACAGAATTAATGCTATGTGCAAAAAAATACAAGTAATCCAGTAGAGTAAATAATTTGCTGATACACATCAAATATCCCAGTTCATATGTCTATGTGCAAAACATACAATGTGCAAACAATTTAAAGTGCAAGTGAAGTACTGTGATGAAGCATTGGTGGACACGGATAGGCAGCACTGATAGGAAGCACTGGTGGGCAATAATGGGCACTGGTGGGCAGCACTGATAGCTTGCAATGATGGGCACTGGTAGGTGGCACTGATATATGGCAATCATGGGCAGCTTTGATGGGGAGGGCACTGAAAGGGTCCCTGAGCCCTGATTGCCATCCCTGGTGGCCATGGGTGGGCATACCTGGTGGCCATGGGTGGGCAATCCCTGGTGGCTCTAGTGGCACCCCCCCCCCGTGGTCTGGACTGGTAATCAATGCTCTGATTACCAGCACAGACCCCCCCCCCCCTGTCAGGAGAGCCACCCATCGGCTCCCCTCTACTCGTGCCGGTCAGGCACTAACTGAGGAAAGTCGATCAACGGCTCTTCCTATTTACTATGTGACCAGCTGTGATTGGACACAGCTGGTCACATGGTAAGAGCCTACGTCAGGCTCTTAACCGAGACCGGAGATGCGGTGTGTCAGAGTGACACACCGCAGCACCGATCGCAGCTCTGCGCCCCCCCTGCTGGACATCATATGACGGCCAGTCAGGATAATACAACCACTTTGCCGCCGTCAATCCACTATAGGGCGGGCAGCAAGTGGTTAAACAATGTAGTCACTTACATTTAAGATAAGACAATTCCTCCTCTCTGCAATGTCTGGGTTCCCCGATGCGTTCCACGGACGAAACCGGAAGTGACGCTATGATGCTGACTCCGCCCTGCACGTTTCGTCACACTAAAAAGAAACAAATCACCGCTCTGAAAACAATCAGCTGAGCCAGATGGATCCCGAGCAGCTGTGGCAGTCCTGTAGGAATGGGTGCTCACCAAGGTCCGTGACCTGAAGAATCCATGTGAATGAAGACGAAAGTGGCACTTCCAGACCCAGGAACTTGGAAACTTGAGTTTATTTCTTCAAATCATGGGTACAACATCAGACAAGACCACAAGACAGACTGGACAGCAGACGCGTTTCACACCTTGTGCTTATTCATTGCAATGAATAAGCACAAGGTGTGAAACGCGTCTGCTGTCCAGTCTGTCTTGTGGTCTTGTCTGATGTTGTACCCATGATTTGAAGAAATAAACTCAAGTTTCCAAGTTCCTGGGTCTGGAAGTGACACTTTCTTCTTCATTCACATCGTTTCGTCACACTGACATCATCTGGAGCTGCCTCAAAGCTTTCTTTTGGTGGTATTTGATCACTTCTGCATTTTTTTAATTTTTTGCAATATAAATAAAAATAGACAAAATAGGAAAAAAAAATATATTTTTTACGGTCTGCTATAAAACATATCCAATAAAAAAAATTGAAAAATAAAATGTCTTCATAAATTTAGGCCAACATGTATTCTGCTACATGTTTTTGGTAAAATAAATCCCAATAAGCGTATATTGATATGTTTGTGCAAAAGTTTAGGCGTCTACAAGATAGGGAATATTTTTATTTTACTAGTAATGGCGGCAGTCAGCAACTTATAGCAGGACTGCAATATTGCGGTGAACATTCTAACACTAACTGACACTTTTGACACTTTGGATCAGCGAAACGCATTGATGCACAGGGGCTTACTTACCTATCAACATGCAGTTTGTCAATATATGGCCATCAAAGGCCAAATCTTTTACAGCTATGTACACGTTTTTTAATTGTGTATTTTGATGTGTCTTTTTTATGCTTTTCTATGTATAAATAAAGTATAGAATTTTTTATAAACTGTAATTTGTGTTGTCCAGTTTTGCCTCTAAAGTCCGGACCAAAAATAGGGGACTTCTTTCTCTGAGACTATCACTACGGATGTGGCAACCGAGTGAGTTAAATATTCAATATTTATTTATTTATTTAGTTACTAGCAGTGGAGGTGATCAATGACTTATAGCGGGACTGCGATATTGCAGCGGACTATCGGACACTAACTGACACTTTTGACACTTTGTGGGAACCACTGACACTAATACAGTGATCAGTGCTAAAAAATATGCACTGTCACTGTACTAATGACACTGGCAGGGAAGGGGGGTAACATCAGGGGCAATCAGAGGGTTAACTATGTGCTTAGCCAGTGTGCAGTGAAGCCGGCACAACTGTGTAAGGTTAAGTCCCGGTTCACACATATGCGATGCGGGAACCCTGCGAATCCACTGCGGGTTCCCACATCTCATTCAACTCGCAGGCAGTTCACATTGCCATATGCGAATCGCTGGGGGTGTCAATACAAAGTTAACACCCCCAGATCAGTTTAAACTTTTAGTTCAGACATGAATCGGATCGTATAGATGTGATAACCCATGCGATCCGATTCTGGTGCGGACCCAAAAAAGGGTCCTGTGCGAGATGTGTCAGAATGTGATGTGAATTCAGCCATACAACCTGTATGGTTGAATTCGCATCGCATGTGATTTTCAGAGCAGTGTGCTGCGAATCGCATGCAATGTCTATCATCGCACATATGTGAACCAGCGCTGAAGGGAAGGCCAGAGGTCCAATTTAAAGAACGGGGGGGGGGGGGGATGGGGGAGTGGCTTAGGAAAATAAAATCAAATATGGAAAATCTAATGCTAGGCAGAGGAAAGAAATCCCACCCCTTTTTTTTCCTTGAGAGAAACCGGGATGGAAAATAGAGGGACTTGGAAGTGCCAGGCAAAAATTAGCACATAAACAATATTAAATGAAATACATTTTATTAGTATAACATCAGTTAAAAACAACTAACATTTAATAGTACATTACAATATATTATTCCACATGATGTGTCTCACTAGTGATTAAAGCAGATGTGGGTAATTCTGGACCTACGCGTTTCGTCCCGGAACTAGGGACTTCTTCAGGATCCAAAATAGTTGAATTAACACCACTTAGATCTTTAGCAAAAATTCACCAAAAAATCTGGAAGATGGAAATACCATAGGTTGTAATTGTCCAAAGTGGAATCCACCACGGGGGAAGTATAAAATCAGTGCAATCAATAGCAGCATGTGATCACCGACCAACCAATGAGGAATTTCCTCAAAATGAAGATATCAGAAAATGAGTGTGACCGAGGGGTAAATGGGCTTCCAAGAAGCCTCTCCACATATCGATCGATTGAATTAAACTGGGTCAGCAAATCCCACAGTAAATCTCCCTCTGTAAACAGCAAATAGACCCAATAGTCCCCAAACAGGAATGCAGACTCAAAATACCATTGCCGCACAGAGCAGTATTGCTTTCCAGCCGATTCAAGCCGTCCTCGCGCGCCGCCTTCAATCAAACAGCTGAGCCCTAATGCTAAGTAGAAATTAGTAGGAAGGGAATTAGGGAATTTCCCTAATGGGTGTTCCGGGGCTGTGACTGAGAAGCATTGAAGCCAGGAAAGTAGCATTTTCAGCAGAACATTAAAGTTGGAATGTCTCTGTTTCCGGCAGCCTTAAGATTCATGGAGAGCGGTTAATACTCTTCCATATATAGGATTTGCTGGACATTAGCTGCAGGTCAGTCACATGACTATGAAGAACATTAGCTGTGAACTGGGGCGAATGTTCCCGGATTGGCTTCATATTTGAAGATTTTGAGCCACGCGGTGTTTTTTTTTTTTTTTTTTTTGTTTTTTTGTTGTTGTTTTTATTTGTTGTTGTTTTTTTTGTTGTTGTGTTTTTTTGTTGTGTTTTTTTGTTGTTGTTTTTTTTTTTTTTTTAGAAACGCCGGGGCGATCTGTACACGGTTGCGTCAATAAATCCTTAAGGCTACCTTCACATGTTAGCGTAGCGGACCGCGGCAGAATAACCGCGATTCTGCCTGCGATCCGGAAATCATTGCAAATCGTGGGACGCCTGTGCGTTGCCGTTGATTTGCAATGGCACCCCAAACTCTGTGCGATGTTGCCGCGATTTCCGCCTGCCGAATCGTGGTAACATAGCGCAAACAAAATCGCGGGTCACATGACGCCCCAAAGAAGCTCTTGTACCTTTTTTGGGCGTCATGCGACCTGCGATTTTGTTTGCGCGATGTTGCCGTGATTTCCGCCTGCCGAATCGCGGTAACATAGCGCAAACAAAATCGCGGGTCGCATGACGCCCCAAAGAAGCTCTTGTACCTTTTTTGGGCATCATGCGACCCGCGATTTTGTTTGCGCGATGTTGCCATGATTTCCGCCTGCCGAATCGCGGTAACATCGCGCAAACAAAATCGCGGGTCGCATGATGCCCCAAAGAAAGCTCTTGTACCTTTTATGGGCGTCATGCGACCTGCGATTTTGTTTGCGCGATGTTGCCGTGATTTCCGCCTGCCGAATCGCGGTAACATAGCGCAAACAAAATCGCGGGTCGCATGACGCCCCAAAGAAGCTCGTGTACCTTTTTTGGGCGTCATGTGACCTGCTTGGTGAATTTGAAATGCTAACATGTGAACGTAGCCTTAAATGTTTATTTTTTGTAAAAAATTGGATTCAGGGGCGCCTCCCCCTGCTGGTGCAGCGGGCGAGCGGTGAGGCCTCCGAGCCGCGCGGAAGATGATGAACGGCCTCCATTAAAGTGGTTCACAATTTCACATTTTTAATTGCTCCTAAATTCAACATATTCATCACCAGCGCGCGGCAAAATAAAGAGACATAATGTTTAGTTTGCTATAGCCTAAAGACTAATTGTGTTTTCCAGGAGTGTTGCGCAAGATTGCTTCGTGATGCTCGCTTAATGCCTTTCGCCGCGATTGGGGCCGTTTTTCAAAGTTAGAGGAAAAGAAAAAAAAAAAGAAGAGATAGAGGGAAAAAAACAACAATGTTACAATTGCGGAGAAGGAGATTTTAATTATGTTTACTTTGAAATATCTCTTGACCTCTCTGGAAGCAGATATTAATTCAGGCAGCGCGGCGGAGAGCGAGCCATCAATTTCTGGGCTAAAGGCGATCCCGGGCGACTTTAATAAACGGCCGCACGCACGCACGCTGATTCCGATGATGGAGTGCATTAACGGGAAAACATATGTAAATGACGGGATATTAGAGTCTAACAAACACTTAGTCACTGTTACACATTAGGAGCCTCGGAACGCGGAGGAAGAAGCCCCTCGCCTCTGTTGCAGCTCCGAAACCGTCATAAACGCATCGCGGTAAAACTTCGCCAAAATCACGGACTAATCCCTTCTGGCTGTCCTATTCCTGTGCAGTTTAACCACTTCTGGAGCGGAAGGATTTTTCCCCCCTTAATGACCAGGCCATTTTTTGCGATGCGACACTGTGTTACTTTGCCGGACAATTGCGCGGTCGTGCGACACTGTACCCAAATAAACTTGATGTCATTTTTTTCCCACAAATGGAGCTTTCTTTTGGTGGTATTTGATCACCTGTGCGATTTTTATTTTTTGCGCTATAAACACAAAATAGCGACAATTCTGAAAATAAAACAATATTTTTTACATTCTGCTATATAACATTTCCAAAAAAATTTAAAAATGAAAATTTTTTTAACATTTTAGGCCAATTTGTGTTCTGCTACATATTTTTGGTAAAAAAATTATAGCGTATTTTGATTGGTTTGCGCAAAAGTAATCACGTCTACTAACTACGGGAAAGATTTATGTCATTTTTATTCTTTTGGTTTTTTCTACTAGTAATGGCTGCGATCTGCGATTTTTAGCGGGACTGCGGACAGATGGGAACCCTAACTGACATTTTTGACACTTTTTGGGGTACCAGTGACATTACTACAGTAATCAGTGCTAAAAATATGCACTGTTACTGTAATAATGACACTGGCAGGGAAGGGGTTAACACTGTGGGTGATCAAGGGGTTAAATGTGAGCCTAGAGGAGTGATTCTAACTGTAAGGGGGCGGGGCTTGTGAAATGATCATAGAGACCTGTATTCTACATAACAGGATCACAGGCACTCTGTGATCATTCCAGAGAGAAGAACGGTCAGCTGTGTTTACAATCGCTGACTGTTCTTCTCTGTCAGCTGGGAGCGATTGCGGGTGTCAGGCGGCAATCGGAGCTGCCTGCCCCGTGCATTGGAGTCCCCACTGCCGAGTGGGGGTGGGCGTGCGTTGCCGGCGGCGTGCTTGCCCCCTAGCTACAGGCGCGCTACTGGCATATACCTACGTCGGTTCGTGCAGGAGCAGCTGACTGCAGCGGGCGGTCGTTAACCCTTTAAAAAAATCTATAATCCCCCCCCCCAACTGTAAGGCTTGGTTCAGGCCTACAGGTGCAACTGAGCGCGCACGTTTCTGTGCCTTTTCAACACATTCCCACACATCCCTGTAGGGGGCGAAGTTAACGAAGTAGCAGGTAGAAATGCCACTTGGTGCTCTGGACTACACACTAGCAGTGGTCCTCAACCCTGGTCCTCAGGGCCCACTAACAGGCCAGGTTTTCAAGATAACTGAAATACATCCCAGGTGATATAATTTGCTGCTCAGTGATTGCAGTACTCTAGTCTGCATCTCCCCAAGGTGATACTTAAAATCTGGCCTGTTAGTGGTCCCTGAGGACCAGAGTTGAGGACCACTGCTATAGAGCATATGTGTCAAACACAAGGCCCATGGGCTGAATGCGGCCCCCCAGGCCATTTCACGTGGCCCTTGCACCTCTCCTGCGTTTGTGGCACCCCCCATTGTCTCTGCCCTCACCTTTGTCTCAGTAGTCAGCAGCAGACAGAACTCTTTTGCCAAATCCTGCGCTTCTCTGTGCAGCTGCAGAAGGGTTTGTCTTTGCCCACCCCGCCTTCTCAGCAATATGCAGCCGACAGGAGGACAGAACTCCTCCTACAGATCCTGCACCTCTCTGTGAAGCCTCCCCTGGTCTCAGCATTCAGCAGACTCTGAAAGCTGACTCCAGCCCTCCTCTGGTCCTCCTCCAGTCCCTGCACTGTGTTCTTCCCAGATCCACTTGCATCTTCTGGCAGCAGCACAAGGTAAGGGGGTGCACTGGGATGTAAGGAAGGGTGGGTGACTCTTGACTTCTGATGGTGGGGGGGCTCTTGACATCTCATGTAAGGGGGCGTGGGGTGCTCAGGAGATTTAATCTTACAGATCTAACCGGCCCTTTGAGGGCAACCATAATGCTGATGCGGCCCGCGATGAAATTGAATTTGACACCTCTGCTATAGAGGGACATGCTTTGTTCATATTTCATGTCTGAGGTTTACAACCACTTTGGTTTGTTAGGTTCACGTCTATGCGTGTCGGGAACATGCCTAAAATCCTGAAACGCGATTGCGCTGCTTCTATAGCATATGCGAGGCATTGCAAAAAAGTGTCAATGGCTCCACCACACATCTACAACCGCATGCATTTTTGTGCGCGCCAAACCACATGGTGCTGCAGTAATATGTGGATGGGTGCGGTGCATATTTAGAGAAGAGTCAAGATTGGTTCACACCTACAGGTGCAACCGAACATGCGCATATTCCAGCGCGTCAAGTGTGCGGCAGCCCATTCATTTTAATGTATGAAGTTCCTGACTCTTTTCCAAAAATGCGCCGCGTGAACCGCGTGTTCCATGTTTTCACGTGCGTTTGCAAATGCATGTGGGTACCAATAAGAATAAATAACACCGATGTGCGTCTGCTAAAAGGCAGCGCATGTTCTGCGTGTTGGGAAAGCACACGATATAAATGTGAATCTTGCCTCAGGGACTCCGATTCTAGTTATAGATGTGTCAGCTCCCGAGATATCCCCGTTATAAAACCCGACTGTCCACCTGGGAGTTTTGAGTGTCCCACCACACCTTTGTGTGTTTTGGATCCTTCAGTTACACAATGTGAAAGGATGGTGGGAACCCCTCATAATGGGCACAGCAGGTGTACAGATCTTAGAACTCATTGCAGGGATGGTGGGAAACCCTCATATTGGGCACAGCAAGGGTACAGACCCAGGAACTCAGCACGGGGATGGTGGGAACCCCTCATAATGGGCACAGAAGGTGTACAGACCCAGGAACTCAGAACAGGGATGGTGGGAACCCCTCATAATGGGCACAGAAGGTGTACAGACCCAGGAACTCGGCACAGGGATGAGGGGAACCCCTCGTAATGGGCACAGCAGGTATATAGACCAGGGAACTCAGCATAGGGATGGTGGGAACCCCTCATAACGGGCACAGCAGGTGTGGAGACCTGGGAACTCAGCACAGGGATGGTGGGAACTCCTCATAATGGGCAAAGCGGGTGTACAGACCCAGGAACTCACCACAGGATGATGGGAACCCCTCATAATGGGAACAGCAGGTGTACAGACCAAGGAACTCGGCACAGGGATGGTGGGAACCCCTCATAATGGGAACAGCAGGTGTACAGACCCAGGAACTCAGCATAGGGATGGTGGGAACCCCTCATAATGGGCACAGCATATGTACAGACCCGGGAAATCAGAGCAGGGATGGTGGGGACCCCTCATAATGGGCACAACAGGTGTACAGACCCGGGAACTCAGCACAGGATGGTGGGAACCCTCATAATGGGCACAGCAGGTGTACAGACCCAGGAACTCAGCACAGGGATGGTGGGAACCCCTCATAATGGGCAGAGCAGGTGTACAGACCCGGGAAATCAGAGCAGGGATGGTGGGGACCCCTCATAATGGGCACAACAGGTGTACAGACCCGGGAACTCAGCACAGAATGGTGGGAACCCTCATAATGGGCACAGCAGGTGTACAGACCCAGGAACTCAGCACAGGGATGGTGGGAACCCCTCATAATGGGCAGAGCAGGTGTACAGACCCGGGAAATCAGAGCAGGGATGGTGGGGACCCCTCATAATGGGCACAACAGGTGTACAGACCCGGGAACTCAGCACAGAATGGTGGGAACCCTCATAATGGGCACAGCAGGTGTACAGACCCAGGAACTCAGCACAGGGATGGTGGGAACCCCTCATAATGGGCAGAGCAGGTGTACAGACCCGGGAAATCAGAGCAGGGATGGTGGGGACCCCTCATAATGGGCATAACAGGTGTACAGACCCGGGAACTCAGCACAGGATGGTGGGAACCCTCATAATGGGCACAGCAGGTGTACAGACCCAGGAACTCAGCACAGGGATGGTGGGAACCCCTCATAATGGGCAGAGCAGGTGTACAGACCCGGGAAATCAGAGCAGGGATGGTGGGGACCCCTCATAATGGGCACAACAGGTGTACAGACCCGGGAACTCAGCACAGGATGGTGGGAACCCTCATAATGGGCACAGAAGTTTGAAAATTACTTTTGAAATGACCTGAACATATTAAAAGTTCTGAGATTTTAGTGATTTCTTTATAGAAGATACCATTTTATTGTAGCTCCACCTAACTTGGCTCTCCAGTCCGCGGGATCCATGCCACACCGTGGCAGGCTGCTGCGTTGGTGAACAAAAGGCATTTGCCAGGGGCGCCGTCTTCATTAAAAGCCAACCTCCAGGAAAGCCGGATTCTCATCCAAGTCCCCGTACCCGCTCAGATTGATGCACTTACCGTATTAAACACCGGCAGAGCCTGCCAAGCTAATGCACTGCGGCATTTTACTTTTTAATAGTCATTACACAGAGAATTATTCCTAATTGCCTCGATTTATACCATTTATGTGTCGGTGGGAAAAAAAAAAGTATTGCAATCCTGTCTTTTTGCTGTTTACATTCCCTCCTTCGTCAAAAACTCCCCTCCCCCCCTCCCCTCCGTCTTCCTAATTGATTCTACGCTTCAAGAACCCATACAGAGTTCTCGGAGATTCGGGGGATAAAATAAGGATAGTTCAGTTTTCTCCGGAAAATAAAAAAAAAATAAACTGCCGCGGTGTGTTTGGGCCGTACGCCGCGTTCCTCTCCAGTCACCGAGATTGCAATATGCACCGTATATTCTGGAGCATTCATCACTGTCCTCTTACACTCACCTAGATTATGGAAGAAGGGATAAAGAAAAAGCACGCTCTGAAGTTTAGAGAGAAGAAAAATGACCGAGGACAAATACTTTGGTTTTTAGGCTTGTGCGGACAGTCTTTTAAAATTTAAAGCGGTTGTATCCCCTGTGTAAAAAAAAAAAAACCCTGCAGGACAATGGCATAATGTGCTAGTATGCATCGCAGAAATGAGAAAATATTGTTTTTTTTTTTTCAAAATTTTTGTCTTTTTTTGTTTTATATTGCAAAAAAAAAAAAAAAATCCGATGGTGATCAAATACCACCAAAAGAAAGCTTTATTTGTGTGCAAAAAATGAAATAAACTCCATTTGGATACAGTGTTGCATGACCGTGCAATTCCTAGTTAAAGGAGCACAGTGCTGAATAGCAGTGGCGGCTGGTGCTCAAAATTTTTGGGGGGCACAAACAGAAAAATGTAATAGGCATTGCTTTGCGGCAAAAAACGCTGTAAAAATTGCGTGACTTTGAGGTCACAAAAGTGTGAAAGGGGCCTTCAGTAATTAAGGTATAGTGTGCCCCCTGTCAATGCAGAGAGACCAGCGTACCCCCTTTCAATGCACAGTGACCAGCGTGCCCCCTTTCAATTCACAGTGACCAGCGTGCCCCCTTTCAATGCACAGTGATCAGCGTGCCCCCTTCAATGCAGAGACCAGCGTACATGCCCCCTTCAATGCAGTAACCAGCGTACATGCCCCCTTCAATGCAGAGACCAGCCTACATGCCCCCTTTCAATGCAGTGACCAGCGTACATGCCCCCTTCAATGCAGTGACCAGCGTACATGCCCCCTTCAATGCAGAGACCAGCCTACATGCCCCCTTTCAATGCAGTGACCAGCGTACAGGCCCCCTTTCAATGCAGTGACCAGCGTACATGCCCCCTTTCAATGCAGAGACCAGCGTACATGCCCCCTTCAATGCAGTGACCAGCGTACATGCCCCCTTCAATGCAGAGACCAGCCTACATGCCCCCTTTCAATGCAGTGACCAGCGTACAGGCCCCCTTTCAATGCAGTGACCAGCGTACATGCCCCCTTTCAATGCAGAGACCAGCGTACATGCCCCCTTCAATGCAGTGACCAGCGTACATGCCCCCTTCAATGCAGTGACCAGCGTACATGCCCCCTTCAATGCAGTGACCAGCGTACATGCCCCCTTCAATGCAGTGACCAGTGTACATGTCCCCTTCAATGCAATGAACATTGTGCCGTGCCCCCTTCAATGCAATGAACATTGGGCCTTGCCCCTATCAATGCAATGAACATTGTCCCATGCCCCCTTCAATGCAGAGTTCAGCATGCGTGCCCCCTTCAATGTCCCCTCCCCCTAGACCAGTGCACTTACCTGGAGCCCTGGAGCAGCCCGGCGGCGACGGCTTCTCTTGTCTTCAGTCCCGGACTCCCGGCGGGCGGCTTCTTCTCACTCCATCGGCGCGTCTTCTCTGGTCCTCCCGCCTCCTCCTCGGCCAATGGCATGGGGTTTGCCATGCGGCCAATCAGGAAGCCGGTATTAGACCGGCTTCCTGATTGGCCAGGAGGAGGATCGGTGTGACAATAGCGAATTTTGTCACACAATGGGTGGGCTCTGGGCGCACTGCTCTGCGCCCCGGGACCACCCTTTGCATCACCCTATTAGAGCCTCTGGCTCTAATCAGGTGATTGAAAAAAAAAACCCCATTAAGCTCCATGCGCCCGGCGCCCTTCATGCAGATTAGGGGGCTGGATGCATGGATGGGGGGGTGGCGCCTATGGCTCCAAACTCCTAGAAGGCCTGGTCTACAGCTGTCTGGACTGCTCCCTTTTCAGCACCTGCTCTTTTAAAACTCTCCAACTGCTAAATCAATGTTTCTACTCCGTAACCCATAATATTACACCTTTCTACGGCTTTTGACTCAGCCAAAGCAAATTCCCCTAAGGGTTTGGGACCTTAAAGGCACTTGAAGTACAAAAAAGAGTATATTGTACCCTTAATAGACTCTTTTTGTACTTACATCAAGTACCTTTAAAGTCCCAAACCCTTAGGGGAATTTGCTTTGGCAAATTTTGAATACAGGGGTGTGGCACAATAATTCACAGAAACATTTGCTGAGAAAATCTATTTTTCTACAGCTTTTGATTACAGTTTACCACTTGCTCCTCCTAAACAAAACAAAATAAACAATATTGGCCTTCAAGACTCTGCCCATCCCTGGTTCTCCTATTTATCAATATGATCCTTTAGGCTCCATTCCCACCTGAGCGTATCATTTTCAGGCGTTTTCAGGTGTTTTTTGCAGGTGTTTGGAGGTAGGCATTGATGTCTAACCAAAAACGCTTGTAATCTGCCAAAAAAAAGAAGCTCATGTACTTTTCCAGGCAGTGTCTAGCTCCTCACCTCCGTAACATTTCCAAAATGTTACATTTCGTAACCAACGACACCACCAAGATACGAATTCAGTCCCTGGTTATCTCTCACCTCGACTATTGCAACCCTTCCCCATTGGTCTACCTCTGCATAGGTTTTCTCTCTTTCAGTCTATCGTAAATGCTGCTGCCAGACTAATCAACCTCACCATCCGCTCGGCATCTGTCGCCTCTCTCTGACAATCCAGTCACTGACTTCCGATCACCCAACGAATTAGCAAATACTAACAACAACGTACAAAGCCATCCACAACTCTGCTCTCAGCTACATCATAATCCTCACCTCCAAATATCACCCAAACCGTCCTTTCTGCTCCTCCCAAAACCACCTGCTCTCTATCTCCCTTGTCATTTCCTCCCAGGCTCCCCTCAGGACTTCTGTAGAGTCTCTCTTATTCTCTGGAACTCCGTACCACAATCTGT